>NC_086454.1:284422699-284737238 GCF_028390025.1 Pseudophryne corroboree | reverse complement strand
ACCTCAATAACCATAATTTCCACTCATTTCCAGTCTATTCTGAACACCTCACAATATTATTTTTAGTCCTAAAATTTGCACCGAGGTCGCTGGATGGCTAAGCTAAGTGACACAAGTGGCCGACACAAACACCTGGCCCATCTAGGAGTGGCACTGCAGTGTCAGGCAGGATGGCCCTTCAAAAAAATAATGTCCCCAAACAGCACATGATGCAAAGAAAAAAAGAGGCGCACCTAGGTCGCTGTGTGACTAAGCTAAGCGACACAAGTGGCCGACACAAACACCTGGCCCATCTAGGAGTGGCACTGCAGTGTCAGACAGGATGGCACTTCAAAAAAATTGTCCCCAAACAGCACATGATGCAAAGAAAAAAAGAGGCGCACCAAGGTCGCTGTGTGACTAAGCTAAGCGACACAAGTGGCCGACACAAACACCTGGCCCATCTAGGAGTGGCACTGCAGTGTCAGACAGGATGGCACTTCAAAAAAATTGTCCCCAAACAGCACATGATGCAAAGAAAAAAAGAGGCGCACCAAGGTCGCTGTGTGACTAAGCTAAGCGACACAAGTGGCCGACACAAACACCTGGCCCATCTAGGAGTGGCACTGCAGTGTCAGACAGGATGGCACTTCAAAAAAATTGTCCCCAAACAGCACATGATGCAAAGAAAAAAAGAGGCGCACCACAGGTATAGAATGTAGATGGATAGTATACTTAATGACGACACAGAGGTAGGTACAGCAGTTGCCTTCCGTACCGTACTGCTATATATAGTATACTGGTGGTCACTGTGTCAGAAAACTGCAAAACTAAAATGCACCACAGGTATAGAATGTAGATGGATAGTATACTCAATGACGACACAGAGGTAGGTACAGCAGTGGCCTTCCGTACCGTACTGCTATATATAGTATACTGGTGGTCACTGTGTCAGCAAACTGCAAAACTAAAATGCACCACAGGTATAGAATGTAGATGGATAGTATACTTAATGAAGACACAGAGGTAGGTACAGCAGTGGGCTTCCGTACCGTACTGCTATATATAGTATACTGGTGGTCACTGTGTCAGCAAACTGCAAAACTAAAATGCACCACAGGTATAGAATGTAGATGGATAGTATACTTAATGACGACATAGAGGTAGGTACAGCAGTGGCCTTCCGTACCGTACTGCTATATATAGTATACTGGTGGTCACTGTGTCAGCAAACTGCAAAACTAAAATGCACCACATGTATAGAATGTAGATGGATAGTATACTTAATGACGACACAGAGGTAGGTACAGCAGTGGCCTTCCGTACCGTACTGCTATATATACTGGTGGTCACTGTGTCAGCAAACTGCACAACTGAAATGCACCACAGGTATAGAATCTAGATGGATAGTATACTTAATGATGACACAGAGGTAGGTACAGCAGTGGCCTACTGTACCGTAATCAGTGCCGTTTCTTGCGGCGGGCGAGCCGTGCAACCGCACGGGGCGCCCGCCGCGGCACTTCATCATACTTTGAAACCCCCTTCTCCCTCCTCCCGAGTGCCCAGCTCGGGGGGCGGGGTTTCGCAGAATGACGCGATTGCGTCGTGACGTCACAACGCAAACGCGTCATTCCGCGAAACCCCGCCCCCCGAGCTGGGCACTCGGGAGGAGGGAGAAGGGGGAGCCGCGCAGACGAGGAGGGAGAGGCGGCTGAAGAGCGGCGAGAACCGCTACAAATTTAAGTAAGCCCCTCTCCCTCTCTCTCCCTTTCTCCCTCCCCACCACCTGCAGTAATGTGTAAAATGGGGACCTGTCTGCCTTAATGTATAAAATGGGGACCTGTCTGCCTTAATGTGTAAAATGGGGACCTGTCTGCCTTAATGTGTAAAATGGGGACCTGTCTGCCTTAATGTGTAAAATGGGGACCTGTCTGCCTTAATGTGTAAAATGGGGACCTGTCTGCCTTAATGTGTAAAATGGGGACACCTGTCTGCCGCAGTGTGTAAAATGGGGACACTTGCCTGCGTACTGTGTAAAATGGGGGCACGTGTCTGCCGCAGTGTGTAAAATGGGGACACTTGCCTGCGTACTGTGTAAAATGGGGGCACGTGTCTGCCGCAGTGTGTAAAATGGGGACACTTGCCTGCGTACTGTGTAAAATGGGGGCACGTGTCTGCCGCAGTGTGTAAAATGGGGACACTTGCCTGCGTACTGTGTAAAATGGGGGCACGTGTCTGCCGCAGTGTGTAAAATGGGGACACTTGCCTGCGTACTGTGTAAAATGGGGGCACGTGTCTGCCGCAGTGTGTAAAATGGGGACACTTGCCTGCGTACTGTGTAAAATGGGGGCACGTGTCTGCCGCAATGTGTAAAATGGGGACACCTGTCTGCCGCAATGTGTAAAATGGGGACACCTGTCTGCCGCAATGTGTAAAATGGGGACACTTGCCTGTCGTACTGTGTAAAATGAGGACACTTTTTCCTGCCGCAATGTGTAAAATGGGGGCACGTGCCTGCCGCAATGTGTAAAATGGGGACACTTGCCTGCCGTGCTGTGTAAAATGAGGACACTTTTTCCTGCCGCAATGTGTAAAATGGGGACACTTGCCTGTCGTACTGTGTAAAATGGGGACACTTTTTCCTGCCGCAATGTGTAAAATGGGGGCACGTGCCTGTCGTACTGTGTAAAATGGGGACACTTGCCTGCCGTGCTGTGTAAAATGGGGTAGCGTGCCTGCTGTAATGTGTAAAATGAGGACTTTTTTTTTTTTAATATCCTGTGGTGGCCGTGTTGATGAGATCAGATGAGGCCACGCCCATCTTAACAAAGCCACGCCCATTTTAATGAGGTCACGCCCCTTACCGGGAGCGCGCGCGCCTTCGGCGCGCGCATGCTTTTCCTCTTTATATCTATGGGGGGGGGCCGCATTTTTAAATCTCGCACTGGGAGCCAAATTGGCTAGAAACGGCCCTGACCGTAATGCTATATATTATATACTGGTGGTCACTGGTCAGCAAAACTCTGCATTGTACTCCTCCTATATAATATTATACTGGTGGTCCCCAGTCCCCACAATAAAGCAGCACACTGAGCACAGATATGGAGTGTTTTTCAGGCAGACAACGTATACTGGTGGTCACTGTCAGCAAAACTCTGCACTGTACTCCTGCTATATAATACAGCTGCTCCCCAGTCCCCACAATTAAGCAGTGTGAGCACAGATATATGCAGCACACTGAGCACAGATATGGAGCGTTTTTTTCAGGCAGAGAACGGATAACTGGTGGTCACTGATCAGCAAAACTCTGCACTGTACTCCTCCTATATTATACAGCTGCTCCCCAGCCCTCCCCACAATTAAGCAATAATGCACAATCAAGTTCAACAATAACGGAGAGGACGCCAGCCACGTCCTCTCCCTAACATTTCCAATGCACGAGTGAATATGGCGGCGACGCGTGGCTGCTTATATAGAATCCGAATCTCGCGAGAATCCGACAGTGGGATGATGACGTTCGGGCGCGCTCGGGTTAACCGAGCCATACGGGAGAATCCGAGTATGGCTCGGACCCGTGTAAAAAGGGTGAAGTTCGGGGGGGGGTTTGGTTCCCGAGAAACCGAACCCGCTCATCACTAGTTTATTTCTCTTCGCTTTATCACTCTCTAAAGGTGGGATGTACTAACCTTTCCAGCTGCGGTTTCTGGCTTATCTCTGCGCATCCTGTGTGTTCTCCTCGTTAACTGGATTGTCGCCTGGTGCCCGTCGCTGCCCGTAGTTTTCTCCTCACTGCGTTCGGCCTCATCACCGCTGCAGCCAATCAGTCCTGAACTCTCCATAGCGGTTGTTTAGCGATGTGCTCACCCTGTCAGTCGCGCATGCACACTTGTCTCTGCTTCCTGACATGCGCACACTGGCTATGGTGCACATAGCAGAGACAAGTGCGTATGCGCGAGACTGACAGGGAGAGCGCAGTGCTGATCAACCGCTACGGAGAGTTCAGGACTGAGTGGCCGCGGCAGTGATGAGGTGGAACACAGTGAGGAGAAAACTACGGGCAGCGACGGACAGGGGTCTGTGATCCAGTTAACAAGGAGAACATACAGGATGCGCAGAGATAAGCCACATACCGCAGCGGGAAAAGTTAGTACATCCCGCCTTAAGAGAGTGATAAAGCGAAGAGAGATAAACCATCAATTTATCAGCTCCAGTCATATTTTAAGAACAGCCTATAACATGGCAGTTAGAAGCTGGTTTGATGGTACTTTGGGGGACATGTACTAAGCAGTGATAAAAGTGGAGATGTGAGCCAGTGAGCCCATGGCAACCAATCAGCATTTACGTAACATTTATAATTTACATACTATAAAAGGATACAGAAGTTAGTTGGTTGCCACGGGCTACTTCTCCACTGGTCCATCTTAATCTGTTTCCACCTTATCACTCTCCATTGTTTAGTTCATCTCCCCTGATATGTTTCATCGCCCACTCTCCCTTGCAATCAGCACCACTGCAGGCGAATTGTCAGTCCTCTTTGAGTCATTTTAGTACATCTGTAACATTGTGTCTTCAAGCCACGCCTACCTCTGTGACCAAGTATTATTAAGGGATATAATAACGATTTGGTATCATCATATGCTTTTGTGATAGCCCACTGCTGGTATTAGGTGTGCAAAATCTGCAGTTACTGTGTATAGTGCATCACACTTACTCTGCCCCGGCTAGTCATGGGTTCAGGCACGGATACCAGAGGGCGCCCTGAATAATCAGGTGTTTAATTACAAGTGCATTGTGGGTGTGGACTACAGGTGTCGGTGCAGCGCGTAAAGAATTGGGCGCCAGGCCATCTCAGAAAAACAGCATAAAGTTTATTTAAACATCAAACAGGGATATTGCAGGGATAACTTGTGAACACTCCTCCAGCACAAAGCATAAGTTACAGTGGATCCCATATCAGGGCACCTCCTCCAGCGCATCGCTTAGTCGCTGCGGCATATATATGGCGAACATCAGTACGTACCAGGGCATTCTGTGACCAGTAGTGCTACACATCAGGTTGCCGTCTCTCTCTCTCTCTTACTTAGCGAGGATTCTTTTCCTTGGGGGCGCTTACTCACGCCGCGTGGCTTTCCGACCACTTCACCCAGATACCTCTCGAGATACTTTTCCATGGGGGCGCTTACTCACGCCGCGTGGCTTCCGACCACTTCACCCAGATACCTCTTGAGACTCACACCATTAGCACACTTTTCTCCTGGCATCACCCTTTCACTGGATTCTGCATACTGCTGCTCTCACACTGCGATGTCTCCCTCTGTCAAGTGCCTTGCTGTGGCTGGCATCACTCCCCACCAAACATGTGGGGAGCCCTCACTGGGGCTACATCTTTCTGGCTAATCCACCTCACTGTCTGCTCACTCTCCTCACTGACTGTCCTCTCCTAGGCTGCTGCAGGACAACCTTTTTATAACCTTGCATTCCCAGGGACACATTCTAAATCTGGGATTTCCCGCTCTCAGTTTATCTGGGATTTCCCGCCCTGAGTCTGCAAATGAGTGAGTCATGCCCTTTGCATTTTGCAGACAAATCTGTATAGCTGTGAGCTAGGCTATTAACTCCTTCTGTGCTGCAAGCTGTAGGCTGCTGGCTCTGTTCTATATTACACAGCCATGCTGGCACCTGTAGTGCCACGGTTGATTTGTGCTTGCAGTTCCAGGGTATCACACTTTTACTAGATGCACACTTACATACCCTTGCACTAAGATAAGCAAGACATGGGCACTTGTGTGCAAGTGCTGTAAGTAATTCAATGCCACCACAACTTCAAGACTGCCTTCTGCAATGCATTCTACTTTGGATCACATGTATGTTTTTTAGATGCCAGTTTTAAGATTTTTTAATGCCCGTAGCAGGGCCGGTTCTAGACCTTGTTGCGTCCAGGGCAAAAGTTTTCTGTACCCCCCCCCCCCAGGTAAACTAGAGTTGGTGCGCGCCGAAGCGTGGCTTTTTCATAGTGAATGGGCTTGGCCACAGTTATACCCCTGTACTTGTGCCCCCCTGTAGCTGTGCCCCCAGTAGTTGTGCCCCCAGTAGATTTGCCCCCAGTAGCGGTACCCCCTGTAGCTGTGCCCCTTGAAGATGTGCCCCCAGTTGCTGTGCCCCCTGTAGTCGTGACCCCAGTAGCTGTGCTCCCAGTAGTTGTGACACCTGTAGCTGTGCCCCCAGTAGTTGTGCCCCCAGTAGATTTGCCCACAGCAGCTGTGCCCCCAGCAGCTGTGCCCCCAGTAGATTTGCCCCAGTAGCTGTGCCCCTGGTAGCTGTGCCCCCTGTAGCAGTGCCCCCAGTAGATTTGCCCCCTGTAGCAGTGCCCCCAGTAGTTGTGACCCCAGTAGCTGTGCCCCCAGTAGTTGTGACTCCTGTAGCTGTGCCCCAGTAGCTGTGCCCCCTGTAGCTGTGCCCCCAATAGATTTGCCTCCAATAGCTATGCCCCCAGTTGATTTGCCCCTAGTAGCTGTGCCCCCTGTAGCAGTGCCCCTTGTAGCTGTGCCCCCAGAAGTTGTGCCCCCAGTAGATTTGCCCCTAGTATCTGTGCCCCTGGTAGCTGTGCCCCCTGTAGCAGTGCCCCCAGTAGATTTGCCCCCTGTAGCAGTGCCCCCAGTAGTTGTGACCCCAGTAGCTGTGCCCCCAGTAGTTGTGACCCCTGTAGCTGTGCCCCAGTAGCTGTGCCCCCTGTAGCTGTGCCCCCAATAGATTTGCCTCCAATAGCTATGCCCCCAGTTGATTTGCCCCTAGTAGCTGTGCCCCCTGTAGCAGTGCCCCTTGTAGCTGTGCCCCCAGAAGTTGTGCCCCCAGTAGATTTGCCCCTAGTATCTGTGCCCCATGTAGTAGTGCCCCAAGTAGTTGTGACCCAGTAGCTGTGCCCCCAGTAGCTGTGACCCCAGTAGTTGTGCCCCCTGTAGCTGTGCCCCCAGTAGATTTGCTCCCAGTAGTTGTGCCCCCTGTAGTAGTACTCCCAGTAGCTGTGCCCCCAGTAGTAGTTCCCCCAGCAGTTGTGTCCCCTGTAGCTGTGCCCCCAGTAGTAGCGCCCCCCCAGCAGTTGTGACCCCTGTAGCTGTGCCCCAGTAGCGCTGCTTACAAACATACAAAAAAACAACAACAACACAATACTTACCAGCCCCGCTCCTGCTTCCCGACCACCGCTGCTGCTCCTGCTGCCCGTCGGCTCCTCTCTATGGGAGAGACATCATGATGTCTCTCCCATAGCAGCGCCGCACAGAGACTAGAGGTCAATTATGACCACCCACAAACGGCCTCTTCCTGTCAATCAGCATGCGAATGGCTGTGCGATTGAAATTTTTGCGCAGTCTATCGACAATCGCCCTCTGTGTGAAAACGCACAGCAGCGATCAGGTCTGAATCGTGCCCAATGATCCTACAATTACATATCAGATTGTAATAGTTGCACTCAGATGTATACTTAACAATAGCTTTGTAGCATATGAAGAATAAAGTATGGAAACATTTTCCATAAATGGGGCACACCTCTTCCCTGGAATTGAACTTAAAATCTGGTATATTGTTCAAAAGGGTTTTATTCTGATTTATGTAGGTGTTCAAGGCTGACTCAAGGGCTGTTCCTGCAGGGGACGTAGTGCACACCACAGCTGATCAGATCACTTGCGATTCTGGCGGTAACCACGGTGCTAGCCGTCAGCAGCACCACCAGAGCTATCTTTTGACCTGAGCAGCGCTGAGCTTTCCAAGATGCTCAGATGCTGCCCAGGCCTTGTCCTACAGTAATGCGGCAACATGAAATCATAGAATCATACTGTAGGTCACGCAGCAGCACTCCATCCTGCCTGCACAGTGCTCTGCAGTAACATAGTAACATAGTAACATAGTTTCTGAGGTTGAAAAAAGACAATTTGTCCATCGAGTTCAACCTATTTGTTGTCTCCTACGCTGTATTATTTTTATGACTAATTTTGTCGGTTGCTAAGGTCGGCCGTTGTGTTTATTCCTCTTTTTTTTAATAACTATAGTACGTGACTACGCACCATAACCATGTATAGCCTTACCCATTAGGTACTTACCTAGCCCAATCTTATAAGTGTTGACCGAGTCTCAGGCAGGGAATTCCAAACACATATTGTCCTTACTGTGAAGAAACCTTTACGTCTCTGTGTGCAAAATCTCCTCTCTTCTAACCTAAGCGGGTGTCCATGTGTCTTCTGTGTTGATCTTACCAAAAACAGATCCCCTGCAAGCTCTGTGAATTGTCCCCTTATATATTTGTAAATGTTGATCATGTCCCCTTTTAGTCTCCTCTTTCCCAGTGTAAACATGCCCAGCTTGGCAAACCTTTCCTCGTATTCCAGCGTCTCCATCCCCTTAATTAGTTTGATCGCCCGCCTCTGAACCTTTTCTAGTTCCAGGATATCCTTATTGTAGTATTGTGCCCAAAATTGTGCACAGTATTCAAGATGTGGCCTCACTAGGGATTTATATAGTGGGAGTATAACACTCTCATCCCTTACGTCAATTCCCCGCTTTATACATGCTAATACCTTGTTAGCCTTCTTTACTGCAATCCTACTTTGGGTACTACTGCTTAGTTTGCTATCTATGTGAACAGCTAAGTCTTTTTCCAGTACAGAATCCCCCAATTTTACCCCATTTAGTATGTAGGTGTTATATTTGTTCTTGCTACCAAAGTGCATGACCTTACACTTGTCTGTATTGAAGCTCATTCTCCATTTTGCTGCCCATGCTTCCAGTTTAACTAAGTCATTCTGAAGAGACTCAGCTTCTCCCTCCGTATTTATAACCTTACACAATTTGGTATCGTCTGCAAAAATGTACACCATGCTCTCTAGATATACTGCTAAATCGTTAATGATAAAGTTGAACAATAGTGGTCCAAGTACAGACCCTTGTGGCACACCACTTAGTACTTCAGTCCAATTTGAAAAACTACAATGCGCTGCTCCCTATTATCTAACCAATTTCTGACCCAAGTGCATATTATGCTCCCTAGCCCTAGTTCTTGTAACTTGTAGATAAGTTCATGTGCAGTACTGTCAAAAGCTTTAGCAAAGTCTAAAAAGATTACATCCATCTCCTTACCCTGATCAAGGTTCACACTAACAGTTTCATAAAAGCCTAGTAAGTTTGTTTGACATGATCTATCCTTCTCAAATCCATGTTGGTTCCTATTAATAACCTTATTGGCTTCAATGAACTTCTGTATACTATCCCTTAGAATACCTTCCAGTACTTTCCCCACTATAGATGTAAGACTAACTGGTCTATAATTACCTGGTTCAGCTTTACTTCCCTTTTTGAATATCGGCACTACTTCCGCTATATGCCAGTCTTTGGGAACCATGCCTGATGTAAGTGAGTCATTGAAGATCAAAAATAGCGATCTTGCTAGTTCAGAGTGAAGCTCCATGAGAACCCTTGGGTGAATTCCGTCGGGACCAGGTGACTTATTACTCTTAATTTTTTTTTAATCGGTCACAGACTAACTCCTCACTTAAATAAGCACCTCGCAGTGAGACATTATCTTTGTTGAGATTATGTGTTAACCCCTGCATCTGGGGGGTAATTCAGAGTTGATCGCAGCTGCAAATTTGTTAGCAGTTGGGCAAAATCATGTGCACTGCGGGGGGGGGCAGATATAACATGTGCAATATAACCCACCCAAATCTAACTCTCTCTGCACATGTTATATCTGCCCCCCTGCAGTGCATATGGTTTTGCCCATCTGCTAACAAAGTTGCTGCTACGATCAGGTCTGAATTAGGCCCCTGGTCCTCTCTTGTGAATACAGACGAGAAAAAGTTATTTAATTTGTCCGCAATGTCATTATCGTTTTTGATTATGACTCCCAGCCTGTCTTTTAAAGGGCCTATACTCTCCTTCTTTAATCTTCTGCTGTAGATATAGTTTAAAAAAATGTAGGGTTTAAATTGCTTTCCTTTGCTACTAGCTTTTCAGCTTCTACTTTAGCCGCTCATTTTGTTTTTGCATATTTTGTTACAATCCTTATACTGTAGTGCTGGAATGACTCCGCATTCCCGTCTGATTTGTATTTTTTGAATGCTCGCCTTTTTTTGCCCATTAGTTCCGTAATCTTTTTGTTAAGCCACATTGGTTTGGAATTTTTAGTTCTTTGCTGTCCATGGGAATAAATTTGTGATTATTACTAACGAGCAGTTATTTTAATACCTCCCATTTCTCCATAGTATTTTTTCCTTGAAACATAATTTGCCATTCAATGTTCCCTAAAGCTCCCCTCATCATGTCAAAGTTGGCTTTGCTAAAGTTTAGGGACCTAGTTGAGCCAATATAGGACTGCTTATGAAAACTGATATTGAATGCGACAATATTGTTACATAGTTAGTGAGGTTGAAAAGAGGCAAAATGCCCATTGGGTTCAACCTGTATTCTGTGTTACGCTGTTCCGAATATAATGTACCTGCTGAAGTAATGGTTTAGTACCAATTGACAACTATGATTCTTACCACTCCCAGATATTAATGACACTATGTTAAATGCCATAACCCTGGATACTTTTTCTAGTTGGAAATTTGTCCAATCCGTTTTTAAATACATTTACCGAGTCTGCCATTATTACCTTCTCCGGCAGGGAGTTCCAAATCTTTATTGCCCTTACCGTGAAGGACTCTTTCCTACGTTGTGCGCGGAATTTTCTCTCCTCTAGCCTCAGCGAGTGCCCATGTGTCCTATACTGAGTTCTTTTAATAAACAAATCCCCTGCTAATTCCTTGTAATGACGCATTACATACAGTATTTGAAGATATTAATAATGTCTCCTCTTAGATGCCTCTTTTCTAGTGTAAACATATTTAACCTAGTAAGCCTTTTCTCGTAGTCCAGTGTCTCTAACCCTTTAATCAATTTAGTAGCTCGCATTTGAACTCTTTCTAGATCCCCGATATCTTTTTTATAATATGGTGCCCAAAACTGAACACAATTATCCAGGTGCGGACATACCAATGATTTGTACAGTGTCAGGATTACATCCTCGTCCCTTGTCTCAATGGCCCATTTTATACATGCAAGCACTTTACTTGCCTTTTTTGCTGCATTTTGACATTGGGGTATATTTACTAACATTCGTAATTCTCCCGATTTGGTGGGAGAATAATCACGAATGACATCGAAAGTGTAAAACTGCAACTTTTTGAATTTGTTACGACTAATTTACTAAGCTGCCGTATTCTGCATTTTCGGGTTTTCCGATGTCGATGTCATTCGTTTTTTTAGGCAGTGTTTTACGTGAGTGACTTGTAAAACACTGCCGACTTTAATACAATGAATCTCGGCCGGATCTGAGAGATCCGTGCTGGGCTTCATTGTGCACTTTGTTTAAAAAATAAATAAAGTTTAAATGTTAAAAAAAAATTGCGTGGGGTCCCCCCTCCTAAGGCAAACCAGCCTCGGGCTCTTTGAGCCGATCCTGGTTGCAGAAATATGGGAAAAAAATGGACAGGGGTTCCCCCATATTTAAGCAACCAGCATCGGGCTCTGCGCCTGGTCCTGGTTCCAAAAATACGGGGGACAAAAAGCGTAGGGGTCCCCCGTATTTTTAAAACCAGCACCGGGCTCCACTAGCTGGACAGATAATGCCACAGCCGGGGGTCACTTTTATACCGTGCCCTGCGGCCGTGGCATCAAATATCCAACTAGTCACCCCTGGCCGGGGTACCCTGGGGGAGTGGGGACCCCTTCAATCAAGGGGTCCCCCCCCCCCAGCCACCCAAGGGCCAGGGGTGAAGCCCGAGGCTGTCCCCCCCATCCAATGGGCTGCGGATGGGGGGCTGATAGCCTTTTTGTAAAAGTGTAAGATATTGTTTTTAGTAGCAGTACTACAAGGCCCAGCAAGCCTCCCCCGCAAGCTGGTACTTGGAGAACCACAAGTACCAGCATGCGGCGGAAAAACGGGCCCGCTGGTACCTGTAGTACTACTACAAAAAAAATACCCAAAAAAAGACAATACACACACACCTTGAAAGTAAAGTTTTATTACATCCATCCACACAAACATACATACATACTTACCTTATGTTCACACGCAGGTCGGTCCTCTTGTCCAGTAGAATCCATGGGGTACCTGTTGAATAAATTATACTCACCAGATCCAGGGTACCAGGCTCCTCGGATAATCCTTTTGTAATCCACGTACTTGATTAAAAAAATAAAACGGAGACCCGAGCCACGCACTGAAAGGGGACCCATGTTTTCACATGGGTCCCCTTTCCCCGAATGCCAGAAACCCACTCTGACTGATGTCTAAGTGGGTTTCTTCAGCCAATCAGGGAGTGCCACGTTGTAGCACCCTCCTGATCGGCTGTGTGCTCCTGTACTGACTGACAGGCGGCACACGGCAGTGTTACAATGTAGCGCCTATGCGCTCCATTGTAACCAATGGTGGGAACTTTCTGCTCAGCGGTTGACCGAAAGTGACCTCACCGCTAACCACGCAATTTTTTTTCAACAAATTAACACTTTCCCACCCCTTCCCACTGATATACATGCACGGATCTCATGGATCCGTGCATGCCTATCCAATCACGGCTCAAAAAAGCAGGTCTGTTTTTTTTTAGCACTTTTTTACGAGTTGTATTTTTTCACGGCAGTGTTTTTTTTTTTTTTTGCTTTGCACTTCTTAGTAAATGACCGAGATTCATACTTAAACAGCCGCGTTTTGACCGATGGTGTATTCATTCGTATTTTTTTTGTTGGACTTGCAAAAAAATACGAATGGCCTCATCACTGCCGTGATTTCTGCTTAGTAAATTACCGAGATGACACTTTGAAGAAAAAACGGCATCTCGGACAAAATCGGGACCTTAGTAAATATACCCCATTGTGTACTATTATTAAGCCTATTATCTATGAGCACCCCCAAATCTTTTTCCACCACAGTTACCCCTATATTTTCCCCATTTAGAGTGTAGGATGCATGTTTGTTTTTTGTCCCAAATTGCACAACTTTTTTTTCTATATTGAACCTCATTCCCCATTTACACGCCCAGGTTACGAGCTTAAATAAGTCATTCTGAAGAGACTCCACATCGCTTTCTGAATTAATTACCTTACACAGTTTAGTATCATCTGCAAAGATTGACACTGTGCTTTCCAGGCCTATTCCTAGATCATTGATAAATAAATTGAACAGTAGCGGGCCGGGCCCTCATTCCGAGTTGTTCGCTCGCTGCCGTTTTTCGCAGCGCAGCGATCAGGTTCCTACTGCGCATGTGTATGTACTACAATGCGCGCGCGTGTCATACGGGTACAAACAGCGTCTCCTGCAGTTGAACCCACCTCTGCTCTGCCTCAGCACCGCCTCCACTCCGTCCCCTCCTCCCAGCCGCCTCAAGCTGTAGAGCCGCTCCAGCGGGGAATCACAGGCTGCGCTTTCACCACAGCAGGGCACTGGACCGCTGACTTTACTTGCACCGCTTCGGGGTTGGTACAGCAGGAAAGTATTTTTAGAAGAGAACAGTTCTACCTCAAGTGACTGACTGAAGGAGTAGAGGAGGTGCAGAGTGAGGTTGGAATCACCTACTAATGCCAGCACTAGGAAGCACACTGAGATACTAAACAGTCACACCAGATGTGGGATAAGAGTCACCGTTTCATTACAAATTATCCTTTTTATATGGGTAAGAAGTGGAACAGGGATTTTAGTGAAAATTCACCGGAAGAACTGAATCCTTTGTCATTGGTTAATCCAGGAAGAAAGATCCATAAGAAACTAACATTCCGCACACCTGCAAATTGTGACTATATTGTGGACTAATTGGAAATGGGGTGACCACTTCAGCAGATGTTGCAGCACTATTGTTTTGGAACGCTGGTTTGATAATTCTTTTGCATTGTACAAACAGCATCGTTGCTGTACAATGCTTCAAGCGACGAATCCATTTGCACAACCGATCGCAGGGAGATTGACAGGAAGAGGGCGATTATGGGTGTCAACTGACCATTTTCTGGGAGTGGTAGAGAAAACGCAGGCGTGTCCAGGCGTTTGCAGGGCGGGTGTCTGACGTCAATTCCGGGACCGGACAGGCTGAAGTGATCGCAAGGGCTGAGTAAGTTCCGACCTACTGAGAAACTGCAAAAAACGTTTTCGTACTGCTCGGCTGCACATGCGATCGCACACTTGAAAAGCTAAAATACACTCCCCCGTGGGCGGCAACTATGCGTTTGCATGGCTGCTAAAAGTAGCTAGCGAGCAATTAACTCAGAATGAGGGCCCAATTATGGACCCTTGTGGTATTCCGCTAACTACTGGTGCCCAGCTGGAGAACGTCCCGTTGACCACTACTCTTTGTATTCTGTTATCCAGCTAATTACCTATCCATGGACAAATAGTATATCCTATGCCAAGTTCCCTTAATTTGATGATCAGTCTCCTGTGAGGCACTGTATCGAAGGCTTTTGCAAAATCTAAATACACCACATCCACTGCTTTTCCCTGGTCAAGATTCTCACTCACTTCCTCGTAGAAGTTAATTAAGTTAAGATATGATCTATCCCTTACAAACCCATGCTGACTTTTGCTAATAATCTTATTAACCTGCAGATAATCCTCTATGCTATCCCTCAAAATACCTTCCAATATTTTACCCACTATAGAGGTTAAACTAACTGGTCTATAGTTACCAGGGTTATTTTTAGTTCCCTTTTTAAATAAAGACACTACCTCAGCTATGCACCAATCCTTTGGTACTATGCCTGATCTAATTGAACTATGGAAAATCAAGTATAGGGGTTTTGATAGCTGAGCCCTAAGCTCCATAATAACCCTCAGATGAAAACCGTCTGGGCCTGGTGATTTATTAATCTTTATGTTGCTTAGTCTCTCCAGGACTACTTCCTCACTTAAACAAGCATCAAGCCAAGAGTTGTTACCTTCACTATCGTTATGCACTACTCTCACCAACTGATACTCCCTGGTGAATACTGAGGGGAAAAAACTGTTCAGTAATTCCGCTTTTATTTTATCATTGTTTATCAAAGCTCCCAGTTCATCTTTTAATGGGCCTACATTCTCCTTCATTAACCTTTTACTGTTTATGTAGTTATAAAACTTTTTAGGATTGGTTTTACTCTCTATAGCGATTTCCTTTTCGTTTTTAATTTTAGTTGCCCTTATTACTTTTTTGCATTCTTTATTGCATTCCTTATAATACCGGAATGACTCCTCCCCTCCATTAGATGTAAATGTTTTGAAAGCACTCCTCTTATTAGCCATTGCTTCTTTGACCTCCTTATTAAGCCACATTGGTTTGTGCTTAGTACTTCTGCGTTTACTGCTCATGGGAATGAATTTGTGAATATTGCTATCAAGCAACCCTTTTAAAGCATCCCACATTTCTGTTATGTCTTTACCATGAAACATAACTTCCCAGTCAATGTGGTTTAGTTCCTGTCTCAGTTTATTGAAGTTAGCTTTTCTAAAGTTAAATGTTTTAGTTGCTCCCTTATAGCTATGTTTCTTGAAACTGATGTTGAATGTGACCATATAGTGGTCACTGTTTCCCAAGGACTCCCCAACTTTAGTGTTTGATATAATGTCCACATTATTAGTAATAACTAGGTCCAGAATAGTTTTACCCCTAGTTGGGTCCTCGACTAATTGAGTCTAGTATTGATCATTTAATGTATTTAAGAACCTGCTGCTTCTAGTTTTTACACGTGAATCGCTACTCCAATTTATATCAGGATAGTTAAAATCCCCTAAAACTAGGATGTCCCCCATTCCTGCAGCTTTTTCAATTTGCTGCAAGAGTTGTTTCTCATCATGTATGCTAATATCCGGTTGCTTGTAGCACGTGCCAATGACTAATTTCTTTGCTTCCGTGCCTCCACTTGTGATCTCAACCCATAGCGACTCCACGTTATCTCCAGTCCCCTTGTAAAGACCATCTATTAAGTTTGGTTTTAAAGATGGTTTAACAAAGAGACATACCCCTCCTCCCCTTTTGGTAGCCCTATCCCTCCTGAAAAGAGAATATCCCTCCAAATTCGCAACCCAGTCATGAGAGTCGTCCCACCATGTTTTCGTAATACCTATAATGTCTTACTGAGACCTTGATACTAGCCATTCCAATTCCCCCATTTTACCTGATAGGCTTCTTGCGTTCGCAAGCATACATTTTAGCTTAGCCTCTCCATTGCCCATTTGTTTTAATGGTATCTTATCAATATTTACAAGTGTCTTTCTAGAATTACGCTTACCGACTGTTATTCTCCTCCTCCCTCCCTTTCCACCCCATCATACTTAATACAGCCTTCTGCACCACTATCTCTATTTGACCTATTAAGACTTTCTAAGCCCCCCCTGATGTTAGTATCTTCCCTTATGCTATGGACAGCATTTTCTATATACCGTATTGTTGAGCCATATTCATCATTAGGTAATAAATATGGATTATCTTGGGCAATACCTGTGTCTATATTTCTGGTGCCAATATCCATGCAAATACCCTTGCCCTTGCTGGCTGATCTTTCGCTCCCACCTTCTCCACCCCAAATTGTTCACTACCCCCATTCTTACTGTTCTCACTGCTTGACCCGTAGTTTCTAGCTAAACCTTTCCTCCAGGCTCCTAGTTTAAAAGCTCCTCCATTCTTCTAACCATCCTGCCCCCCAGCACCACAGCCCCCTCCTCATTCAGGTGCAATCCATCACGACAAAAAAGATGGCGTCTGACTGAGAAGTCCGCCCAGTGTTCCAAGAACAGAAACCCCTCCTTCCTACATTAGTCTCTAAGCCACACATTTACCTCCCTAATCTCCCTCTGCCTCCCTGGGCTATATTTTGCTGTTTCCCATGGGCTCCCCTTCTATAATATTTGATATCGATTGCCAGTTGTTAGTTAATACCAGGTCTAAAATTGCATTGTACCTAGTTGGTTTCTCGATTAGTTGAAGTAAGTACCGTGTTTCCCCGATAATAAGACACTGTCTTATTTTTTTTTTTAACAAAAAACACCATAGGGCTTATTTTTGGGGTAGGGCTTATTTTAATTAACATTAACAGCCACCATGACCCCAGTCCTGCTTTTACAGCCCCCAGTCCTCCTTTTACAGCCACCATGCCCCCAGTCCTGCTCCTCACCTACAGCACTTTCCAGTTCCAGTTTCCAGTTCTTCTTCTTGCTTTCCGCTGGCGCCGCTGCTTCTCCGCTCCCGCCGTGTACAGAAGCCGCGTGATGTGCACAGTGACATCATGCGCAGGGCGCAATGCATCCCTGGGACTGGGAGCTGGAGTCTTCAACGGCTGATACAGTACTGTACAGCATCCCTCAAGCAGGGCGGCAGTGAAGGGGGCTAGCGGGGGTGGAGCTGGGGGCATTAAATTTAGTTCACGGACTCGGGTAATGGGAATTTTGATAGGGCTTATTTTCGGGGTAGGGCTTATTTTGGACCAGTTTCCAAAAGCAAGAGTAGGGCTTATTTTCTGGGTAGGGCTTATTATCGGGGAAACACGGTAGTTATCATTTAGTGTGTTTAAAAACATATTACCCCTAGCAGTATCACATGAATCATTTGTCCAACTTATCTCCAGATAGTTAAAATCTCCCATCACTATTACATCTCCTACTCCTGCTGATTTTTCAATTTGCTTCAGTAACATTTCCTCATCAGACACATTAATACCAGGTGGCTTGTAGCATAACCCCAATACTATCTTTTTTTTATTACTTTTCACCCCCTAACTCCTCACCAAAAGTCACATGTCCTGCAGCAGTTGGAGCTCTTGTCTCCCTTCTGGACAAACTTCATCCTGACAATCTCTGGCCACTGTTGGTGCCAATTATTGTTATGTGCTTTTTCTTGTGGCTCCACCTGTGCAGACTCTACGTTCTTCAGCCACATGCAGGGCAAGTGTGTTAATTTGCTGCAGAAGTGATTGTGGGACCTGCCGGCCGCTGTCAACAACATGTTGACGCAGCCTGGCTGAACTTTTCCTTTGCTGAGCTACTCCTTAAAGCACCCTACCTTGCCTGGCTGGTCTGCAGATTGATGTTCACCTGTTAAGAACCAAGGTGTGTGCCGCACTGTAGTGCACCAGGTAGTGCACACATTGCACCAGGTAGCCCATTATACAGTATATTGGGCTACCTGGTGCAATGTGTATAATGGGCTACCTGGTGCAATGTGTAATGGGCTACCTGGTGCAATGTGTATAATGGGCTACCTGGTGCAATGTGTATAAGGGGCTACCAGGCACAATGTGTATATTGGGCTCGACCTGGCGCAATGTGTATAACATACCCAACTTGGCTCAATGTGTATAAGGGGGGGGGGGGTTGGATGTTCAGCGGCCAATATAATTGTTCATGTGGGTGGGGCGTGGGGGCAGACAATATCAATGTGGCTAGGGGCCTGACCCCTAAATCCGGCCCTGGCAAGGGGGCATCCACAATTCAGCCATGCTATCGCAAGTGAATTGCAATCACATCGCTAACAGGCATTTGCATGCTTGGCGGCCTTGCCCTGGGTTCAGCGGCCCACAGAATACGATTGCAGGCAGTTGCAGTTTTGCTAAAATAGCAAAACTTCAAATGAAGCTAAATCAGGTCCTTATGTGTATACAGCTGAGATTGTTAAAAAGACTTTGGAAAATCACACCACCATTCATGCAACAATTCACAGAATTTACCAATTTCTGCTGTTTTTTGACTGCTGCATAATCAGTACACTTGAAAGTTGGTGGTTGGGTTCGGAGGTGGTGTATGGCCAGCTGTGATATGAATATAATATAGGGCCTGATTCAGAGATGGACAGCGGGCCTAATTCAGACCTGATTGCAGCAGCAAATTTGTTAGCTAATGTGATGGCGCTTACAGTGCCCTAAATGCGACAGCATTGACATGGTGGTGATAGGAAGCGTTCCAGAAAATGGGGGCATGTCGACCCTGACTGCTGGCCATGCCGAAGCTAGTGGCTGTGACCTTGGACACAGCTTCACTGGCCCCAGCTGCATGGTTTTACCAGACATCCTGAGTAACCTAAGGTTTTACTCAGATGTCCAATGGTCACAGAGATGATCCGATGTTGCGTCCTCAGACACAGCAGCTGATCACAGAAGCTGGAGGCGGGCATCTTTTAACTAAAGATGCCTCCTGCATATTTTAGTACTGCCACAGCGCATAGAGAAACAATGGGCCTAATTCAGACCTGATCGAAGCAGCAAATCTGTTAGCTAATGGGCAAAACCATGTGTACTGCGGGGGGGGGGGGGGGAGATATAACATGTGCAGAGAGAGTAATATTTGGGTGGGTTATATTGTTTATGTGCAGGGTAAGTACTGGTTGCTTTATTTTTACACTGCAATTTAGATTTAAGTTTGAACACACCACACTGAGGACGCATCATCGGATCACATGTCAACAGCCAAATCCCAGCAGCACTCAGACACACTCTCCCTCTAACCCGCAGTATGCATATACAATCACCAGTACCTGTGGTAGAGGGATCTTTTCACATCCCTCCCCACTGTGGCTGCTGCTCCTTCGCTTTTTCCTTCACTCGTTATAGACTCACAGCATAGGAGCGTCATGTGCAGAACAGGTGAGATGGGTACACAGGCATTTCACTGGCATAGTCACTATGTCGACAATCATAATGTTGATACCAGAATGTCAACATTTTTTATGTCGGCATCATAAATCTTGGCACTTTTAAAATGTTGTCAGGGGCAGAATGTCATCATGTAATGTTGACAGGAACATGCTGTCAACATGAAATGTCGACACAGTGAATATGTCAACATGAGCATTAGGGTTAGTGTTAGGGATTAGAGTTACCAGTAGGGTAACTGTTAGAGCTAGACTTACCTCAAAAAGACATTGTGGGTATTCTGACCATGTCAACATTTCATTAGTGTCAACATACTAAAAGCCGAGAGGATGAACAGCATTCTTTGGAATTCAGAAATTGTACACAGTGGTCCTGAGGATGATGCAGCCTGTGGTCCACCTGTCACTTCTTTACCCTCATCCTGCATCTTCCCAAAGCTGTTATACAGTCAGGGGTTGATGGGGATGGAAATCCAGCCCAGGAAATTTACAGAGGCAGCCCTCATAGGTGCGGGGTCTGTTATGGGAGTGGAGTCTATAGAGGAGGCGGGGTTCCTCCTCATAGAGTCTCATACTCAGTTGGGTGCAGTTGCGGCCTGCCTTGTATCTTTTGCTGCAGTTGCATCTGTGACTTTATGCTAATGACGCTACAATGCCCTTCCCTGGTGTGCATCCAAATATGCAAGGATGCCCACTTTCTGTGTCTACAGATGCTGCAATCATGCTATGTGCGTCTTTAGACGCCACCATCAGTCGCACCATTGTAACTTTCACCATCCATATGCTAGGTGTAGATAATTCATTTAAGTATGGCTACCAATGTAAACAATTCAATGGGGTATATTTACTAAGGTCCCGATTTTGACCGAGATGCCGTTTTTTCTTCAAAGTGTCATCTCGGTAATTTACTAAGCAAAAATCACGGCAGTGATGAGGGCATTCGTAATATTTTGGAAGTCTTAGGAAAAAATCACGAAACAATACACCATCGGTCAAATACGCCTGAAATTTGGTCGAAATCGGAAATTTACTAAAGTGCAAATCACAAACACTGCCGACAATAGCCAAACACTGCCGTGCAGAAATACAAATCGTAAAAAAGTGCTAAAAAAAAACAGACCTGCTTTTTTATCCCGTGTTTGGATAGGCATGCAGGGATCCATGAGATCCGTGCATGTTTATCAGTGGGAAGGGGATGGGAAAGTGTTAATTTTTTGAAAAAAAATTGTGTGGGGTCCCCCCTCCTAAACCAAACCAGCCTCGGGCTATTTGAGCCGGCCCTGGTTGCAAAAATATGGGGAAAAAATTGACAGGGGTTCCCCCATATTTAAACAACCAGCACCGGGCTCTGCGCCTGGTCCTGGTTCCAAAAATACAGGGGACAAAAAGCGTAGGGGTCCCCCGTATTTTTGAAACCAGCACCGGGCTCCACTAGCTGGACAGATAATGCCACAGCCGGGGGTCACTTTTATACAGCGCCCTGCGGCCATGGCATTAAATACCCAACTAGTCACCCCTGGCCGGGGTACCCTGGAGAAGTGGGAACCCCTTCAATCAAGGGGTCCCCCCCCCCTCCAGACACCCAAGGGCCAGGGGTGAAGCGGTGAGGTTACTTTCGGTCACCCGCTGACCACAAAGTTCCCACCATTGGTTACAATGGAGCGCATAGGCGCTACATTGTAACACTGCCGTGTGCTGCCTGTCATACAGTACAGGAGCACACAGCCGATCAGGAGGGTGCCACAACGTGGCGCTGCCTGATTGGCTGAGGAAACCCTCTTAGACATAAGTCAGAGGGGGTTTCTGGCATTCGGGGAAAGGGGTCCCATGTGAAAACATGGGGCCCCTTTCAGTTCGTGGTCGGGTGTCCGTTTTTTTATTTTTACAAGTACGTGGATTACAAATGGATTACCCGAGGAGCCTTCTACACTGGATTTGGTGAGTAGAATTTTTTCAACAGGTACACCATGGATTCTACATGGAGAAGAGGACCGACCATCGTGTGAACATAAGGTAAGTATGTGTATATGGTGGTGTGTATGTATGCATTAAAGTTATACTTTCAAGGTGTGTGTGTAATGTCTTTATTGGGGTATTATTTTAGTAGTAGTACTACAGGTACCAGCGGGCCCGGTTTTCCGTCGCATGCTGGTACTTGTGGTTCTCCAAGTACCAGCTTGCGGGGGAGGCTTGCTGGGACTTGTAGTACTGCTACTAAAAACAATATTCATAACTTTCAACAAAGGCTATCAGCCCCCCATCCGCAGCCCATTGGATGGGGGGGACAGCCTCGGGCTTCACCCCTGGCCCTTGGGTGGCTGGAGGGGGGGGACCCCTTGATTGAAGGGGTTCCCACTCCTCCAGGGTACCTCGGCCAGGGGTGACTAGTTGGGTATTTAATGCCACGGCCGCAGGGCGCTGTATAAAAGTGACCCCCGGCTGTGGCATTATCTGTCCAGCTAGTGGAGCCCGGTGCTGGTTTCAAAAATACGGGGGACCCCTACGCTTTTTGTCCCCCGTATTTTTGGAACCAGGACCAGGCGCAGAGCCCGGTGCTGGTTGCTTAAATATGGGGGAACCCCTGTCAATTTTTTTCCCATATTTTTGCAACCAGGACCGGCTCAAAGAGCCCGAGGCTGGTTTGGCTTAGGAGGGGGGACCCCACGCAATTTTTTTTTTAAGTTTAAACATTTTTTTTTTTTTTTTACAAGGTGCACAATGAAGCCCAGCATGGATCTCTCGGATCCGGCCGAGATTCATTGTATTAAAGTCGACAGTGTTTTACAAGTCACTCACGTAAGAACACTGCCTAAAAAAACGAATGACATCGACATCGGAAAAACCGAAAATGCAGAATACGGCAGCTTAATAAATTAGTCGTAATCAATTCAAAAAGTTGCATATTTACACTTTCGATGTCATTCGTGATTGAACTTTGACCTCAAACGGGAAAATACGATTCTTAGTAAATTTACCCCAATGTCTCTATACGTATACACTTTCAGCAACATGCCCATACTACAGTATGTTATATGTGCATCTGATTAGCAAATCCCCTATAATCACACAGGAATGCCCAACACATGTATAATACACTTCTTAATGCATGGGTCTGACTCTGTACAAATGCCATTAATGTACATGCATGCTTGGTGCAACTCAGACGCAAGCGCAGATGAAAAACAGCGCCCAAGAAAAAAATAACATTGGACCCCACAGAAAAATAAACACATTGGCCCCCACAGAAAACAATAAAACAAATTGCAGAAAAGATGCAGTAGATGGCTCAATAGCACAACCCTCCTATGCAGTACGACGTCTGCCATCAAGACCACCATCCAGTATGAACTTCCGCCAACCATGGGGACAATCAGCTGTGCTCACCGGAAGTATAGGTGCCGCGGACTTCTGACCTATGGGGGCGCGGTTTTTAAACAGTTTAAAAGGATCCTTCAATACACAGCAGTCATTTAGCCTTGATAAAGGACCCAAGGAGGTCCAAAACGTGTTGGTGCTTGACTGCTGAGGACTACTGAGGACCATTAGCATCATCCCAGTTATAAGCCTTGTAGCCCAGCGGTGTGTACGTTCCGGAGGACACCCTGCCATACCACCAGCGGCTCCAACCTTGGAACCTGGGTAAGATCCTTCTTGGTCCCCTTTGCAATTTATGAGAACTATGGAATAACTATACCTTGCATGGTATCTCAAGGAGGAACTATTATTTTTAACTTTTTTTACTTTTTTATTCTGATTACGTCTGAAAAATCACATTATGTTGAATGTTTTTTAACTACTTTGCCATTAAATAATTTTATCCAATTAGAAACACTCCAGCGCCAAGTGGTATATACTTACTTATCCTTACCAATAAAACAAAATGGCCCCCACAGGGAATAAAACAAATACATGTATACATGTATAAAATAGCTTTTGGTATTACAATTTGTTTCACATTTCCACTGCTGTGTGTGAAAGGCCCAGTGACACCAAGAGGTTTTATAATTTTTGGCTGTAACATGTACATATTAATTTATTAACATTTATGTAGCGACTAGGATATTCCATTGCACTTTCTTTCAAAGTCGGGCAGGGGCAGTTTAGGAACTGAAAGTGTCCCTGGAAAAATTTGTAGAAGTGGCCTCACATGGACAGCACCAGAGGTATACTGTGTAACTATGGCGGCAGCACCATCCCTCACATGTCAACAAACAAAACAGGCCCTGCATGCACATTAGCCCACCAGAGAACTTCCCTCTGGGCCCTATGGCCAGTCTGCCCCTGTACACAGTTGTGCCATAGTCGCCAAGACCCTATTTGTCTACACTAAGAAGACAGGTGATAATCTTTACACTACCCTTGTCCAGAGATGAGTTAGCATGAAGGAATTCTAAAAGCATCTGTTGGTCCTATTTTTATTTCCATCAGGAAGAAGTTAAAGAGAGAGAGGCAAAGAGACTAACATTCCATTTGCATACCCTCCAACTGTACATTTTAATAGGTACAGTACCTTTTTTTCATGGTCTGTACCGATTTTTGGCTCTCCAAACTTCCATTGAAAGTATAGGAAAAGGGGCGTGGACACGCCCCCGTTACCCGCAACCACGCCCCTTTTTTGGATTTGTACCGATTTTTCTGTGTAAAATGTTGGAGGGTATGCATTTGTGCCACTGGTACCCTCTGCAGATTTTTGTGCAGCAGGAGAAAAACTAATGGCGTCCAGTTGAGAAAATGACCATGGCACGTGGTGTAAGTACTGTAAGAAAGACTTTTCTCATATAGGGATTTACGCTCTTTCTTATCGATGAGGGCCTAATTCAGACCTGATCGCTAGGCTGCGTTTTTGTACAGCGGGCAATCAGGTCAAAACTGCGCATGAGTATGCACCGCAATGCGCAGGCGTGTCGCACGGGTACAAAGCGGATCGCTGCCCAGCGATGAGTTTGTGCGAAGAATCCATTCACACGGGCGTTTGCAAGGAGATTGACAGGAAGAAGGCGTTTGTGGGTGTCAACTGACCGTTTTCTGGGAGTAGTTGGAAAAACACAGGCATGTCCAAGCGTTTGCAGCGAGGGTTCCTGACGTCAATTCCGGTCCCAGACAGGCTGAAGTGTGTTCGCAGCGGCTGAGTAAGTCCTGGGCTACTCAGAGACGGCACAAAATCTGTTTATACAGCTCTGCTACACATGCGCACTTGCAAGGCGAAAATACACTCCCCTATAGGCGGCAACTATGCGAACACAGAACTGCAAATAAAATAAAAAATCGAGCGAACAGGTCTGAATTAGGCCCAGACTGTATAACAGGTAATTTAGCAACATCTCTTTCCATCGATCAGAAAGAAGCAGCTTTCAGTGGCTTCAGATGTACTCTAAATTCTTTTGTACTATACATGTGCTTCTACAGGATATTAAAAATCTTATGATCCACAAGTGAGTCATAACCAGCAAACCAATTACATCTTTCCCTTACTCTTTATTCAAGGCACATACGAAAGAGTGCCATCCGGACTCAGAAGACATTTGCAGGCAGCATGTAATGTTCTTTTTACATGCTGTGCTCTTTGGACTTTTTAAAATATTTGTATACTCCCGGGAAGCTTTCTGCTACAGCAGGTGATTGTTATTATTATTGCATTACTTATTGGAAGGAGCTGCTGGCATATTTTTGTCTTTTACTCTCTGCATTACTTAAATATTGCATTCTATTTTATATTATTGCTTAACAGTGACGACGTGCGGTAATATTTTGTTGCAGGATAGACGGAAGCCAGTGCTGTGTGCAAACTGTGTTTCATTACATTCAGGAGTTTTCATGTTTTTTGTCGGAGGCACTGATTTACTGTGTAGGAGGAGACTTAATAAGGTGAAATCTAGATGGTTTGTGCTTTTTGGTAACTCATATTTCATGCACATGGTTATGTGCCAGCTCTGTCTATTTAATGTTCTGTATAGTTTCTTTTAAAAATCATTCCACACTCTAAAATTCCTATTTTTTAAGGCGAGAGGGGACTTGATGAAACAAGCAGGTAAAATGCTATTATACAGAATATTATATATTATACAGCATATTACATGTTATACTATTAGTTATCATCTGCTCCTGGAGCCAGCTTAAGACCCCATAGGCCCCTATGCAAAATACTGGTTTTGGGCATCTTCCCATATCTATCTATCTATCTATCTATCTATCTATCTATCTATCTATCTATCTATCTATCTATCTATCTATCTATCTATCTATCTATCTATCCATAGAGTGAGAGTCAGTGTTGCAAGCGGCCCTCAGGAGACTTTTATACAGCAGGTAAGTAAGTGTTCCTTAATTGCCTCCTACATGTCTGGATGATGCCCTTCCTCAGGGATAAAGGGTACAAAGTGCACAGTACAAATGTTTATAACACATACAAACATTTCCCCAATCAACTTGATTGCACTCACCTGGTAGACAACACCATCCAACACCACGAGACGCCCGCCCGCAGTGTTACAGTCCCTATAACATCATCCGCGGCGACGTCCTAGAGAGTGCTATAAATTGTGGTAATAATAAGGTGCAAAAATGGGTACATAAATCATTAAATATATTAAAAAGTACATAGGGTCTTATTCAGGTTTGTTAGCAAACCAAAAAAAGTTAGCAATTAGGCAAAACCATTGTGCACTGCAGGTGGGGCAGATGTAAAGTTTGCAGAGAGAGTTAGATTTGGGTGGGATGTGTTCAAACTAAAATCTAAATTGCATTGTAAAGTAGCCAGCATTTCCCCTGCACAGAAATAATATAACCCACCCAAATCTACATTTTTGGCTGACAGTACCAACACAAGATCCCAAGTGCCGTCACCCAAACAAGTGTCGCCCCTAGGCACATGCCTCTCGTGCCAAATGGGAAATTTGTCACTGCTCCTAGGGCGCAAGGCTGAGGGACAGCTCTGTTGCTGCATGAATGACATCCTGACAGCTTGGAGAGGCCATTGTTGCCCAGCCTCACGTTCCTCAGACCCTCTTCATGACATCATAATGTCACGTGTTGTGAGGGTGGAGGGTAAGTAGAGAGAAGCACAGTGCACAGAAGTGTCCATCTACTTCCCTGATAAAGTAAACATCCTGGAGAACCTTAATTATGGTCCTGGTTACTCTCTGGTCTTCAGACACAAAAATCAACATTTACTGTATACTGTATGCAGGTCTATAATAAAATAAATCAACCCACTGTGCTCCCTATTTGCCATTTGTTGTTCTTTCCTTACAGCTGGCCACACATCTAACTCACATCATTATAACTCCGCCCCTGTGCTGTAATGCTGCAAATCGGCGCATGTGTGGGTCTGTGGTGATGTTATAGGCAGCATAACGCCCCTAAATTTACCTTCTGGGCCAGGATACCGTCATTAGGTCGACCACACTTAGGTCAACACTCATTAGGTCGACCACTATTGGTCAACAAGCATTAGGGTGGCATGGTCACTAGGTCGACATGTGCTACTAAGTCAACATGCGATTTTCACATTTTTTTTCATTTTTTGAACATTTTCATACTTTATGATCCACGTGGACTATGATTGGGATGGAAATAGTAACCTGTGCCGAGTGCAGCGGTAGCGGAGCGAGGCACCTTGCCCGAAGCATGGCGAGCGAAGCGAGCCATACAAGGGGACACGGTGCAGTAATTGGGGTTCTCCGTCACTTTAAGATGAAAACGACACCAAAATAAGTAAAAAAAAGTATGTTCACCGTGTTCATATCGACCTAATGACTGTGTCGACCTATTTCAGGTGTCGACCTAGTCACTGTCGACCAATCGTGGTCAACCTAATGACTGTCAACCCAAAATATGTTGACCCTATGACCCATAACCCCTGGGCCTCCTCTTCCCAGCTAAAATAAAAAGATGGTCGTTATTCTAAAAGGGTCACAGTGTCACTGGTCAAAAGCTATGTGGTCAGGGCTGGACTGGCAGAGAAGGGAACAGAGGAAACCCCTGGTGCAAGGCCGTTTCTAGCCAATTTGGCTCCCAGTGCTAAATTTAAAAATGCGCGCCCCCCACCTCCCACTCACATAAAAAAATGCGCTCCCCATAGATATAAAGAGTAAAAGCATGCGCGCGCCAAAGGCGCGGTGCTCCCGGCAAGGGGGCGTGGTCTCGTTAAAATGGGCGTGGTTTTGTTAAGATGGCCGTGGCCTCATCTGATCTCATCATCACGGCCACCACAGGATAAAATAAAAAATAAAAAAAGTCCTAATTTTACACATTACAGCAGGCACGCAACCCCATTTTACACAGCACGGCAGGCAAGTGTCCCCATTTTACACAGCACGGCAGGCAAGTGTCCCCATTTTACACAGCACGGCAGGAAAGTGTCTCCATTTTACACATTGCGGCAGGCACGTGCCCCCATTTTACACATTGCGGCAGGAAAGTGTCCCCATTTTACACATTGCGGCAGGAAAGTGTCCCCATTTTACACATTGTGGCAGACTGCATCCCCATTTTACACATTCCGGCAGGCAAGAGTCCCCATTTTACACATTCCGGCAGGCAAGAGTCCCCATTTTACACATTCCGGCAGGCAAGAGTCCCCATTTTACACATTCCGGCAGACAGGTGTCCCCATTTTACACAGTACGGCAGGTGGTGGTGGTGGTGAGGGGGGAGGGAGGTAGGGAGAGAGAGGGAGAGGGGCTGACTTACATTTGAAGCGGTTCTTCCCGCTCTTCAGCCGCCTCTCCCTCGTCTGTGCGGCGCCGCGGCTTGGCTCCCCCTTTTCCCTCCTCCCGAGTGCCCAGCTCGGGGGGTGGGGTTTCGCGGAATGACGCGATTGCGTCGTGACGTCACGACGCAATCGCGTCCTTCCGTGAAACCCCGCCCTCCGAGCTGGGCACTCGGGAGGAGAGGGGAGGGGGGATTGAAAGTCCTCAAGAAGTGCCGCGGCGGGCGCCCCGTGCAGTTTCACGGCTCGCCCGCTGCAAGAAACGGCACTGCCCTGGTGGGCCCCACTACCTACAACAGCATTCCCCCAGTGGTCCCTTCATGCCCCAGTCCGACACAGTATGTAGTACATACTTACCTACATTGTATTTCTCCTCTCCGGGAGAAGCCTGGAGAGGAGACGCTGCAGGTGTCTTCGGGGGGCGGGGCTGGACGGTGACATCACTAAGCCCCGCCCCCACATCGGGAAATGCCGCGATTGGCGGGTCCGCGGGAAGGGGGCGGGGCTAAAATGATGCGGTTTGCGTCATTTTAACCCCTTCTCCACCCGACGGAACCGCGAATGCGGGTAGTTATCTCTCCATCCTGCTCGCATCACTAGGGTGCGAGCAGGATGCGGGAGACCTGCCCACTCTTCCGGGGGTGCTGGGGGCTACCCCAAAAAATGGGAGCCTCCCGCAGCTTCCGGGAGAGTAGGTAAGTATGATGTAGTATTCATCAACATGTCTGAAAGGGAAAGGAATTGTTCTCTCACGTTATATACATCAGTGAGGAAGAATATAACAGAAACACAAGACACAACAAGGTGGAGACGCATTATAAAGCATAGTTCTACTTCAGAGCACTGACATCTGCAGTATATCCAACTGGGATAAGCAACATGCAGAATTACATTAATGTATGTGAAACAGTGAATATCCATGGTGGTAATATTATCTCCCAGAATGCTGGCTGTCACTCCATTTACTCAAGGCTGTTAGCACTTAAGTAGAGATCACTGAAGAAATAGCATTAAGATTGGAAAAAAACAATACATTTTGCAATTAGTGCAGCATATGCAAACAGCAGTGCACCTTTCAGGCAGCAATTACAAATCAGTTACAAGACAAATTGAATACTGCACTATAACCATTTATATTTCAATATACAAGAAATGTGCTGGGTTAGAAAGCATTTGTCATTTATAGAGATGAGCGGGTTCGGTTCCCTGAGAACCGAACGCCAGCTCGGGACTTCCCGCCAGACTCGGAAACCAGATCGAGGCAAAACATCATCATCCCTCTGTCGGATTCTTGCGGGTCATGGATCCCATATAAAGAGCCGCGCGTCGCCATTTTCAGTCCGGACTTGGAGAGTGAGGGAGACAGACAGACCTCTGTCTCTCTGTGGGTGGTGGCGTTGGGTGGGGTTAGTGTGTGCTCTGTAGGGTGCTGCTGCAGTCACTGTGGTGTACCTGTGCTGTGTTAGGGGTGCTGTCCTGGCTGTCACTGGTGTTTCATGTGCTGTTTCGGCCGGGTGCTGTAGCTGTACATGGGTGTTGCTGTCCTGGATGTCACTGTGTTGTACAGGGTGTAGGGGCACTGTCCTCCTGTATGCTAAAAAAAAATAGGGGTGCAGTTCTTAAAAATGAAAAGCACACTGCTGTATGCTGGAAAATATAGGGGTGCTGCCCCTATATTAGCATTACACTGGCCCTGTATAGCATTACACTGGCCCTGTATGCTATTAAAATTCAGCGGTGCAGTTATTAAAAATTAAAATCATACTGCTGTATGCTGTAAAATATAGGGGTGTTACTGTTCAAATAACATTACACTAGCCCTGTATGCTATAATAATTCAGGGCTGCAGTGAAAATCAATGTACACTGGCCCTGTCTTGTATGGTGTAATAATTCTAGGGTGTATGTTAAATATAATTTCCACTAATTTCCAGTCTATTCTGAACACCTCACACTTCACAATATTGTTTTTATGCCAAAAGGTTGCACCGAGGTGGCTGCATGACTAAGCTAAGCGACACAAGTGTGCGGCACAAACACCTGGCCCATCTAGGAGTGGCACTGCAGTTGCAGACAGGATGGCACTTAAAAAAACTAGGCCCCAAACAGCACATCATGCAAAGAAGTAAAAGAGGTGCAATGAGGTAGATGTATGACTAAGCTAAGCGCCAAGTGTGCGGCACAAACATCTGGCCCATCTAGGAGTGACACTGCAGTGGCAGACAGGATGGCACTTAAAAAAACTAGTCCCCAAACAGCACATCATGCAAAGAAGTAAAAGAGGTGCAATGAGGTAGCTGTATGACTAAGCTAAGCGACACAAGTGTGCGTCACAAACACCTGGCCCATCTAGGAGTGGCACTGCAGTCCCACTGCACTAATGGCGGATACCGGACGCACGTCTATCACCAGCTTAGTTGTTATGGACTCAGTAATCCGCTTTGCAACAGGGTGACTGCTGTCATATTTTATCTTCCTCGCAAAGGACTGTTGGAGAGTCAATTTCTTAGTTGTAGTAGTACAAGTGGTCTTCTGACTTCCCCTCTGGGATGACGATCGACTCCCAGCAGCAACAACAGTAGTGGCTCTGCTACCATATGTCCAGTGCTGATGTATAATAAGTCCCTTACAGTGTCGCTCTGTTGTACTGCATCAGACCAGTGGTAGTGTCCTGTGCATCAATCAGTCCAGTGACTAGTTACAGTGGTGGTGTCCTCTGCTGCCATATGTCCAGTGCTGCTGTATAATAAGTCCCTTATAGTGTCGCTGTGTTGTCCTGCATCAGACCAGTGGTAGTGCCCTGTGCATCAGTCAGTCCAGTGACCAGTCACAGTGGTGGTGTCCTCTGCTGCCATATGTCCAGTGCTGCTGTATAATAAGTCCCTTACAGTCTCTCTGTGTTGTCCTGCATCAGAGCAGTGGTAGTGCCCTGTGCATCAGTCAGTCCAGTGACCAGTCACAGTGGTGGTGTCCTCTGCTGCCATATGTCCAGTGCTGCTGTATAATAAGTTCCTTACAGTGTTGCTGTGTTGTCCTGCATCAGACCAGTGGTGTGGTAGTGTCCTGTACATCAGTCATTCCAGTGACCAGTCAAAGTGGTGGTGTCCTCTGCTGCCATATATCCAGCAGAGGACACCACCACTTTGTCGCTGTGTTGTCCTGCATTAGACCAGTGGTAGTGTCCTGTGCATCAGTCAGTCCAGTGATCAGTTACAGTGGTGGTGTCCTCTGCTGCCATATGTCCAGTGCTGCGGTATAATAAGTACCTTACAGTGTCGCTGTGTTGTCCTGCAGCAGAGCAGTGGTAGTGTCCTGTGCATCAGTCAGTCCAGTGATCAGTTACAGTGGTGGTGTCCTCTGCTGCCATATGTCCAGTGCTGCGGTATAATAAGTCCCTTACAGTGTCGCTGTGTTGTCCTGCATCAGACCAGTGGTAGTGCCCTGTGCATCAGTCAGTCCAGTAACTAGTCACAGTGGTGGTGTCCTCTGCTACCATATGTCCAGTGCTGCTGTATAAGTTCCTTACAATGTTTCTTTGTTGTCCTGCATCAGAGCATTGGTAGTGTCCTGTGCATCAGTCAGTCCAGTGACCAGTCACAGTGGTGGTGTCCTCTGCCTGCATATGTCCAGTGCTGCTCTATAATAAGTCCCTTATAGTGTTACTGTGTTGTCCTGCATCAGACCAGTGGTGTGGTAGTTTCCTGTACATCAGTCAGTCCAGTGACCATTCACAGTGGTGGTGTCCTCTGCTGCCATATGTCCAGTGATGCTGTATAATAAGTCCCTTACAGTGTCGCTGTGTTTGTCCTGCATCAGACCAGTGGTAGTGTCCTGTGCATCAGTCAGTCCAGTAATCAGTCACAGTGGTGGTGTCCTCTGCTGCCATATGTCCAGCGATGCTGTATAATAAGTCCCTTACACTGTCGCTGTGTTGTCCTGCATCAGACCAGTGGTAGTGTTCTGTGCATCAGTCAGTCCAGTGACCAGTCATAGTGGTGGTGTCCTCTGCCGCCATATGTCCAGTGCTGCTGTATAATAAGTCCCTTACAGTGTCACTGTGTTGTCCTGCATCAGACCAGTGCTAGTGTCCTGTGCATCAGTCAGTCCAGTGACCAGTCACAGTGGTGGTGTCCTCTGCGGCCATATGTCCAGTGCTGCTGTATAATAAGTCCCTTACAGTGTCGCTGTGTTGTCCTGCATCAGACCAGTGGTAGTGTCCTGTGCTGTATATTATTGACTCCAAATAAAGGGGTTATTAACATTTAATCCAAATATAATTTTTACAGGGTTTGCCCTGTGTGGTGTAGGGGTCGCTCTCCTGTTCCGCATATTGTGTTATATAACTTCAGAAAAATAATGGCGAAAAAAAATGTGGAGTATAAAATAGGGAAAGATCAAGAACCAATTCCTCCTAGTGCAAAAGCTGCTGCCACTAGTCATGATATAGATGGTGACATGCCATCAAAGTCATCTGCCAAGGCCGATGCCCAATGTGATAGTAGAGGGCATGTCAAATCCAAAAAGCAAAAGTTCAGTAAAATGACCCCCCCCCAAAAAATGTAAATGATCTGAGGAGAAACGTAAACTTGCTAATATGCCATTTACGACATGGAGTGGCAAGGAACGGCTAAGGCTATGTTCATGACTAGTGGTTCAGCTTCACAAGACGATGGAAGCCCTCATACTCCCGCTAGAAAAATCAAAAGAGTTAAGCTGGCAAAAGCACAGCAAAGAATTGTGCGTTCTAAGATGGTATCACTAATCCCCAAGGAGAGTCAAAGTGTGTCGGCGGTTGCAATGCCTGACCTTCCCAAAACTGGATGGAAAGAGTTGGCTCCTTCCACCATCTGCACACCCTCTGCAAGTGCTGGAAGGAGCACCCACAGTCCAGTTTCTGATCTTCAAATTGAAGATGTCACTGTTGAAGTACACCAGGATGAGGATATGGGTGTTGCTGGCGCTGAGGAGGAAGTTGATGAGGAGAATGCTGATGTGGTTTGTTTAAATGAAACACCGGGGAGACACCTGTTGTCCATGGGATGAAGAAGCCATAGACTGGAGTGCCAGCAAACACTCCTGAACCTGCCCTGCCATCACCTAAAGCAAGAGGTGGTAACGAGGTGGAATTCAACCCTTTATATGCTTCAAAGGATGGAGGAGCAGCAAAAGGCCATTCAAGCCTATACATCCACCTACGGTATAGGCAAAGGAGGGGGAATGCACCTGACACAAGCGCAGTGGAGAATGATTTCCGTCTTGTGCAAGGTTCTCCAACCCTTCGAACTTGCCACACGTGAAGTCAGTTCAGACACTGCCAGCTTGAGTCAGGTCCTTCCCCTCATCAGCCTTTTGCAGAAGCAGCTGGAGAAATCAAAGGAGGAGCTAAGACGGAGCGATTCTGCAAAGTATGTTGGACTTATGGATGGAGCCCTTCATTCGCTTAGCCAGGATTCAAGAGTGGTCAATCTGTTGAAATCAGAGCACTACATTTTGGTCACCGTGCTCGATCCTAGGTTTAAAGCCTACGTTGTATCTCTCTTTCCAGCAAACACAAGTGTGCAGAGGTTCAAAGAACTGCTGGTGAGAAAATTGTCAACTCAAGCAGAACGTGACCCGTCAACAGCTCCTCCTCCATTTTCTCCCGCAACTGGGGCTGCAAGGAAAAGGATAAGATTTCCTAGCCCACTCGCTGGCAGTGATACAGGGCACGCAGGAGCGAGTGCTGACATCTGGTCCGGACAGAAGGACCTGCCAATGATTAATGACATGTCTTTTGTCACTGCATATTATTCTGTCATCATTGAAAGAATGGTGGAGGATAATATGACAGCATCCAAGTAGGCATGTCAGACAGTCCGTACGTATACTGGCAGGAAAAGAAGGCAATTTGGATGCCCTTGCACAAACTGGCTTTATTTTACCTAAGTTGCCCCCCCCCCTCCAGTGTGTACTCCGAAAGAGTGTTTAGTGCAGCCGGTAAGCTTGTCAGTGATCGGCGTAGGAGGAGATGATGTTCATCAAAATAAATTATAAATTCTTCCGGGTAGACCTTTACCAGCAATTACTTCCAGAATGTACACAGGGACCTGTGGTGGTGGATTCCAGTGAGGGCAAATTAATACTCTGTGAGGAGGAGGATGTACACAGCGAAAGGGGTGAGGAATCGGAGTATGGGGATGAGTTCGACATCTTACCTCTGTAGAGCCAGTTTGTGCAAGGAGAGATTGAGTGCTTCTTTTTTGGTGGGGGCCCAAACAAACCAGTAATTTCTGCCACAATCGTCTGCCACAGTCGTGTGGCAGACCCTGTTGCTGAAATGATTGGTTTGTTAAAGTGTGCATGTCCTGTTTATACAACATAAGAGTGGGTGGGAGGACCCAAGGACAATTCCATCTTGCACCTCTTTTTCTTCTTTGCATCATGTGCTGTTTGGGGACTAGTTTTTTAAAGTGCCATCCTGTGTGACACTGCTGTTCAACTCCAAGGGTACTGCCGTATAAGTCCAGGGGTACTGCTGTATAAGTCCAGTCCAGTCGTGCTGTCTTGTGCTGCCATAAGTCCAGTGGCGGTGTCCTGTGCTGTGTATTATTTACTCAAAATAAAAGGGTTATGGGGGTAATTCCAAGTTGATCGCAGCAGGATTTTTGTTAGCAATTGGGCAAAACCATGTGCACTGCAGGGGAGGCAGATATAACATGTGCAGAGAGAGTTAGATTTGGGTGGGGTGTGTTCAATCTGCAATCTAATTTGCAGTGTAAAAATAAAGCAGCCAGTATTTACCCTGCACAGAAATAAAATAACCCACCCAAATCTAACTCTTTCTGCACGTTATATCTGCCTCCCCTGCAGTGCACATGGTTTTGCCCAATTGCTATCAAAAATCCTGCTGCGATCAACTTGGAATTACCCCCAATATACATTACTTATATTATTATCCAAATAATTTTTACAGGGTTTGCCCTGTGTGGTGTAGAGGTACCCTCGCCTGTGCTGCATATTATTATAATAGCTCCAAATAAATGGGTTGTTATTATTATCCAAATTCATTTTACAGTCTTTGTCATGTGTTTGTGTGGTTTAGGGTTATGCTCTCCTTTGCCACCAATATTGTGCGTGTATTACATCTGGGCAAATTCCAGCACGTCCCATGTTGTTTGTGCTGCACACTTGTGTCGCTTAGCTTAGTCATACAGCTACCTCATTACACCTCTTTTTCTTCTTTGCATGATGTGCTGTTTGGTGCCTAGTTTTTTAAGTGCCATCCTGTCTGCAACTGCAGTGCCATTCCTTGATGGGCCAGGTGTTTGTTCCGCACACTTGTGTCGCTTAGCTTAGTCATACAGCTACCTCATTGCACCTCTTTTACTTCTTTGCATGATGTGCTGTTTGGGGCCTATTTTTGAAATCTGCCATCCTGTCTGACTCTGTAGCGCCACTCCTAGATTTGCCAGGTGTTTGTGCCGTACACTTATGTCGCTTAGCTTAGTCATACAGCCACCTTGGTGCAACTTTTAGGCCTAAAACAATATTGTGAGGTGTTCAGAATAGACTGGAAAAGAGTGGAAATGAATGTTATTGAGGTTAATAATACAGTAGGATCAAAATTACCCCCAAATTCTGTGATTTTAGCTGTTTTTATGTTTTTTCAAAAATCATCCTGATCCAAAACCAAAACCAAAACTCGAATCATTCCTCTGACGAAACCGCTTGCCCTATCTGCGGAGAAACGCGTAAGGAGGGCACTTCTTTGATTGATCCTGTTGCCTTAGCCACTACATTTCATCCTGTGACCTGTGACAGGCTGATGAGCCGTTTTTCCGGGGATACAGCAAAAGCGGGACCTGGCTAAAGAGGTCCGCACCCCGTGGAGCTAAGTACTGCGGCTGCCGTGAGTATCCAGCAATCTATACTACGGCTGGGAAGGAGTTCATAGGAGGGGTCGTAGCATACCGCTGTGGTCACCATCTCACACAGCGCTCTCCCCCTCTCTCCCCCACTTTGGACATATAAGTTATGTGGTACCACAGAGACTGTGAAAATCTTTACTAAAGGGACCATTGAGTCCGAATACTACACAGACGTTATAAATTGGTCACAAACAGATTTATGGATGTTTACTAATGGACGGTTAATTTAAAGGCATGGGATTGTAATATTTGCACATTTTATGAAGTTATGTATTTTATCTTTATGCTCTATGTGGAGTAGATTTAAATAAACTGACTATAAATTTATTTGATTGTATATCTTTGTTTCAAGCGCTCCTTTATAAAATCCTTTTTATATACTCTTGTCACAGGGAGATCCCTCCCGACTTGGTGAGTGACGCCCAAGATCCTTGAATTGGTACTATTCTGTGGCCATGACCCCTTCTTTGTGCGCTATCCCTGTTTTGAATATGGGGGGAGGCACCAATTTTCTTTCTGGCACAAGGCACCAAAATATCTAGTTAAGCACTGTGTAAGTTATTTTCCAGTAAATCATCATCTATGATAAAGATTCTGCTAGCCTCAACTTTTTTTCAAAATGATCTTTTGGGAATCCTTATAGCCACCAGCCAATGTCCAGCACGTAACAGGTGACACTTCTCAGAAAGCCTATGTAACAATCAGCAAACACTTTCCATAAGACGTCCATAACTTTATTGTAATTAACCAATAATATCTGCAACTTTTTTAACTGTCTTATCACTAGAAATAATCACACCGACACAGGTTCTTTTGGTGAAAGGTCATAACTTGAATTTATTAAGGTATGACCCTGAGTTTTTTACATATTTTTTGGGGAGCAAAGAAGGACGCTACAAACACACAGCTCCAGCCATATGATACTGAACTAAGGGGTCTATTTACTAAGCTTTGAATGGCGATAAAGTGCATGGAGATAAAGTACCAGCCAACCAGCTCCTAACTACCATGTCACAGGCTGGCTTTGAAAAATGACAGTAATGAGCTGGTTGCCTGGTACTTTATCTCCATTCACTTTATCTCCATCCAATGCTTAGTAAATAGACCCCTAAAATAGGAGGCAACTGATACGCCTTTCCCTGTGACAAATGTAAGCTATGTCATGAAGTCCCGCAACCCCTTCCAACTGAAAGACAGAAGTCTTCACGCATACTAGCCGCCTTTGACAGGGTATGTTCTCCACAACGGCTCCTTACTTGGCCGCTAGTTTGTTGCGCCTTCCGCCCAACTGCACCTTATAAACCAAGAGTTAGTAAAAACAGAATGAGGAAGAGAAAAATCAGGGAGGAGGGAGAAACACCGTCCACAATATGGAGGCAAGGCTCATCACCAGCCTGTAAAGCACAGACATAGCCACTCCTAGAATTTTCCTGATAGGCCAATTCTGACCAATGACAAAAATTCCCAAATAAGCACAAAGATGGCATTTTAAGGGCAAGGGCGGAGTTAGGAGTCAGCACCCCTAGGACAACAGTAATGGACACCCCCTTCTGACTACTTTTATTTTTTTTCATTGTTTGGTTATACATTAGCCCTCATTTGATGATTGCCAGTTTAATAAACGGTAATATAAAAAAGCTATGGACTATAAAAAAAAAAAAATATTTTAATTATGGATACATATTTTATAAGTGCAACAGCTTACAGGGGCAGTCTGTGTATATCCTTTCCATTTAAACTCCACTCAAGATGGCATATGGTACAGTAAATTGGTAATATTTTGTAGTGATTGCAGTGGCGTAACTACTGCCCCCACAGCCCTCGCGGTGGCTTGGGGGTGCAGGTCTGCAGGGGTGCCACTGATTTAGCGCAGATTGACATGCGGACGAGCGTCCATATGTCAATCTGTGGTCTCCTCCTTCCCTCCGCTGCTGTAAGGAGGGACACGGAGGGCACAGCGCGCGCCTCTCCTGTGTCCCTCCTGGGTCTCCGGCGGGTCTAATAAAGGAAGTGCCATTCGTGAGCTCTGATTGGGAGCGGGGGGCTTATGTGGCACTGGGGGCATATGTGGCACAGGGGGAGGGGGGCTTATGTGGCACTGGGCGCATATGTGGCACAGGGGGAGGGGGGCTTATGTGGCACTGGGGGCATATGTGGCACAGTGGGAGGGGGGGCTTATGTGGCACTGGGGGCATATGTGACACTGGGGGGGTATATGTGTACCTGGCACATGGGGGGGAAGAGGGCTGTATTTGGCACTGGGGGCATGTGAGTACCTGGCACTGGGGGTAATTCCAAGTTGATCACAGCAGGAAATTTTTTAGCAGTTAGGCAAAACCATGTGCACTGCAGGGGAGGCAGATATAACATTTGCAGAGAGAGTTAGATTTGGGTGGGTTATTTTGTTTCTGTGCAGGGTAAAACTGGCTGCTTTATTTTTACACTGCAATTTAGATTGCAGATTGAACTCACCACACACAAATCTATCTCCCTCTGCACATGTTATATCTGCCTCCCCTGCAGTGCACATGGTTTTGCCCAACTGCTAAAAAATTTCCTGCTGTGATCAACTTGGAATTACCCCCACTGTGGGGGAATATCTGGCACTGAGGGCATATGTGGCACTGGGAGAGCACAGCCCTAGCAACAAGCACTACCCCCTAGCAACGAGCATGACACCCAGTGCATGAAACCCCTGGCAACAAGCATGACACCAAGTGCATGAAACCCCTGGCAACGAGCATGACACCCTGAGCATGAAAACCCCTGGCACCGTGCATGGAACCAAGGGCATGAAACCCCTGGCAACGAGAAGGTAATTTAAAAGTTATTAGAAGCCTTACTGTAGGACTTAATGTGTAATGGGCATTACGGTGTGTGGCATAATGTATCACGGACATTGCGGTGTGTGTCATAATGTGTCACAGGCATTACGGTGTGTGGCATACTATATCACGGGCATTGTGGTATGTGGTATAATGTCTCAGGGGCATTGCAGTGTGGCATAATGTATAACGGGCATTGCGGTGTGTGGCATAGGGTATAACAGGCATTGCAGTAAGTGTCACAGGCATTACGGTGTATGGTATACTATATCACGGGCATTGTGATATGTGGTATAATGTCTCAGGGTCATTGCAGTGTGTGGCATAATGTATCACGGACATTGCTGTGTGTGTCATAATGTGTCAGGCATTACGGTGTGTTGTATACTATATCACGATCATTGTGGTATGTGGTATAATGTCTCAGGGTCATTGCGGTGTGTGTCATAATGTGTCACAGACATTGTATGTGCTATAATGTATCAGGGGCATTGCGGTGTGTGGCATAGGGTATAACTGGCATTGCGGTATGTGTCACAGGCATTACGGTGTATGGTATATTATATCACGGGCATTGTGATATGTGGTATAATGTCTCAGGGTCATTGCGGTGTGTGTCATAATGTGTCACAGACATTGTATGTGCTATAATGTATCGGGCATTGCAGTGTGTAGCATAATGTATAACGGGCATTACGATTCCTGTCATAATGTGTCACAGGCATTACTGTGTGTGGCATAATGTGTTGGGGGCATTACGGTGTGTGCATTATTGTGTGTGGCATAATGTCTAAGGGCCATTGCAGTATGTGGCATAATATATAATGGTAAAAGAAAAGAAAACGGCTGCGCTTGGGGTATTGCAAATGGGTGTAAATTATGGAGAGTTTGACAAAGAATCATCTATATAAAATTGTTTATTGTAATGTTAAATACATCAACAGTAAATAAAAATAACCATATTTAAAAGATGTATATAAGTATCTATACTCTGAAAACACCGTTGTATGGACACACAGTATCAATCTAAACTTGTGTATAATATTCCCCTGATTCAGGGTATGAGGTTGATACTGTTTAAAATTGTAACAGTAATGTAACTAGTTAGTTACAATTTAGCTCTCCACAGTTTATTATAACTGAGATGACTGAGGAAATGAAACTTAAAAAAAAAAGAAAGTTATGAAAGCAGCAGAACTTTTCTCCAATAATAGGAGAAGATGAGGGCCCAGCGGTCAAATATACAATGGACAGTATGCAATATTACCTCTCCTAGGGGCTGGTGTTACCGAGCGTCCTCGGTAAAGTCCTGTATAGAGCCCACAGTGTGATGCTAAGGAGAGGAATTCAATGTAGGAATGATTATCCAAACTTGCTCCTTAATATGTAGGTCCCGGATGCAGGACAGGTGCCTGTATATTCCCTTGGGCTGGTGGAAATCCTTTTATTGCCCTAGATATAGGGAATCACACATCTCCAGGACATCAAAAGGAGCAGACGCTGTGGCCGCTAATTGCGGAGGAAATACACTGGTGTAGCGCTAGCCGAACCCGTTGCTGGGAATGAAATTAAGAGACTGGAGCGCTGTCCCACGGCCAAATGTAGCCGTCAGATGATACGGGCTGGCGCTGTCCCACAGCCAAATACAGCCGTCAGATGATACAGGCTGGCGCTGTCCCACGGCCAAATATAGCCGTCAGATGATGCAGGCTGGTGCAGTGTAAAGACCGCAGTAGAGCCACCGTCTAGATAAAGAAATTCTCTGCTGTAAACAAAGTTCCTTAGAGCTGAAATGCCGATGGGTCGGTGATCAGAGTAGAAGGGGAGGAGGCTAACGTGTTTCGTCACGATTAACGTGACTTTTTCAAAGGAATACCACCTCCACTACGTTAATCCTATATATAGCATTAGTAAACGTACAGCCAGGTGAGGCTAATAAAATCTGACTAAGACAAAGGCAAAAAAGTCAACTCTCCATGATTTAACATTGATAGCTATCAGTATATTAATTTACTAGAGTTTAGGTATACATATAAATACATATGTGCAAATACATTATACCATATGAAAACGAAAAAAGAAAAAAGAAGAAAAAAAAAGAAGAAAGAAAAAAGAAAGAAAAGGGGACAAAAGAATTTTTTATTTTTTATTTTTTATATAATTTTATTTATTCTAAATAGATAAAATAAATATTATAAATTCAATGTCAGATGAAATGCGATGGCACAGGAGATAGAGGATAGCATGAAATCCAGTTTTGCATAATTCATAGTAAGGATAATATAAATAATTTGCAACGTGATTGGGAGAAACACGTCAACAAAATAGTATATACATATTTAAGTAATTGATTATATTTATTTATGAATTCTTATTTTATTGCCATTTATTTAATTTATATTTACCTAATATTACCTTAAATATAAGGAGATTATAAACATATTGGTTTAATCAGTACTAGTTAGACTACCTTAATTAACTTTTTTCTCTCTTACCCTAAATTTATAAGCTATATGCTAGATTTCTATTGTTTGTTAACAGTGACTTAATTCTACTGTTGCTTCACATAGGCTATAGGCATATTAAATTAAATTGATTTTATATGAATTTAAACTGTCCTATATTTATTATAAATCAATTATCATGACCCCCAATGGGATTGAATTTCCTGTGTAGTAAGTACATTATAATAGTAGATACAAAGGAGACAGCGGGCCATAGACCAAGATCCCCACACCCAGAGAGTGACATGTAATCCTATATAGAAATGGGCATGCACATAGGCACATGTCCAAAATGGGATCTCACATGAAAAAAAAAAAAAAAAATACTATATAGGATATATTATATAATAGTACATTTAATGAGTATAAATGTAATGATTGATAATCTGAAGAAAAAAAATATAAATATACAACCCAAAAAGAACTGCATATGATTTAGAGATGTACCTCATATGATATTAAAGATCAAATTCAATTGTTTAGTTTAATCCCTCGGGAACGAGGGTTTTCAACATATGAATCCAGTAGTTTTCCCTTTGGCACAATTTCCTATATCTATCACCCCCCCTTGGGGTAGGTGGAATAGTTTCAATGCCTTTAAGATGGACGTCCTGTGGGTTCTTTTCATTAAACTCCGCAAAGTGTCTAGAGACACTATGTAGAGAGTATCCCCTTAGAATATTGCGCCTATGTTCTAAAAATCGAATTTTCAATTTGCGTGTGGTGCGTCCCACATAGATAAATTTACAACTACAGACTAATATATATATATGACAAATACGCTATTACAGTTGATAAACGAACCAATAGTAAATTGTGTATTGTCCGATGATGAAAAAGATTTTGTTTTATTCTGTATATATGAGCAAGTTAAACATTGGTTCGCACCACACTTGAAGCAGCCTCTCGTTTTAGTCAGCCACTGTGAGGAATTAAGTGAAATATCTGACTGTATCTGAGTTCTTCTATCAACAAAGAAACTGGGGAAAAGATGTTGTTGTTGTAAGTTGGTAGAGCGTTTAAAAATAACTGACGGCTTCTTCCCAAATATATATATAATATATACTGGGCATTACTATAAGGAGGAAAAATGACAAATAATGTAAGGGGCATGAATCAGGATTATTTTTCTTTCCTGTGGTGGCTAACGTCTGGGGGTGCAGGTTGCAAAACTGGGGTATGAGGTAGTCTTTTCCTGCAATGCCACGCCCCTTTATGCAAAGCCACGCCCATTTCAATGAAGCCACACCCAATTTTGCGGCGCGCGCGCATGTTTATCCCTTTACTAGTGCCAATTATGGGGGATGGGGGGGGGGCGCCGAAGAATTTTTTGGCTTGGGGGAGAAAAATTTCTAGTTACGCCACTGAGTGATTGGTACATTTTGAACTGACAGTTCTTAAAGATCATCCAACAAATGGCACCTTTCATGTCAATCAAAAACAAATAAAAAAGAAAATTTTAAAGAAAATAGGAGACAAAGGAAACAAGCTGCAGTGAGCTGCCTGTACATACGGGAGTACCATAGTGACTAGCAGGGCTGCCAACAGGCAAGGAGGAAGGAACCACCAGCTTCGGGATCAGTATGATATCCCAGCTGTCGGGATCCCAGCGGTCAGGAGGCTGTCGGAATACTGGCGGCAATCGCACCATGTCCTCTCGCAGGCTCGCTGCACTTGTCACACTTCAGGCACGGTGGTGAAAAACAAATAACTTTAGGTCGACTTTAGGTTGCCACAGAGTTATATTCCCCCTTGGGTGATGGCATGGACCACCAAAGGAGTGGGGATTTTGGCCGGCGATCGGGATTCTGACCGCCGGTATTTCACCGGGTGTCGGGATTCCGGCGTCGGTCTCCTGACAGCCGGGATCCTGACAACCGGTAAATTGAATGCCACCCCCAGCTTCAGGTATCTCTCCCATCCTGCTGGTTTGATTACTTTCTAAAAAACTGCCTGTTTAACAATGTCCCATAATCATTACAGAAAATCACATACTAAATACATGGTTTATAGCTGTTTGCTGGACTGATTGCAGAACCACTTAATGCACTAGTTGGCACTCCAGGGAAAATATAGCCATCATTATCATTCCAACACTAATATGGTGCAAGGGTTGTAGTATGGTATGCCGGCGGCCGGGCACCCGGCGACCAGCATACCGGCGCCGGGAGCCTGACCGCCGGCATACCGACAGCGTGGCGAGCGCAAATGAGCCCCTTTGCGGGCTCGCTGTGCTCGCCATGCTGCTGGCACGGTGGCGCGCTACGCGCACCACGCTATTTTACTCTCCCTCCAGGGGGGTTGTGGGCCCCCCACGAGGGAGATAAAGTGTCGGTATGTCGGCTGTCGGGTGTTATGAGCCACGGCTGTGGCTCATTCCTGTTTTGCATTTTGGTTATGTATTTTTTGTTATACTTCTGTTTCTGTACCCCGTGGGTGTCATGGGGTGTTCGGAGCCCACCCTTAAGGAGAGGGTACTGTTATGAACCACAGGTAGTGGTTCATTCCTATTTTATGTTTATAGTTGTCTTGCAGGCCAGGATTTCCCGTTGCTCTGGTTTAAGAAGACTCATGTTTGCTGTCGGTGGTGAGTCTGTGTAATTGCAGCCTGTTTCCATGTGGTTGGCCTCACCTGTCTGCTAATTGCATCTTGTCAGTTTGGAGTCATGCAACAGGGCAGCTGCACAACATAATTAATTAGGGCTCTCTGTTATATTCTGGCTCAGTGCAATACACAGACGCTGGTGATAGTTCCAGAGTTCTTGAATACTGAGCTAGTCCCTGCCAGTTCCTGAGCTCCTGTCTAGCAGTGTCTGTCTAGCTGCTTCCAGTGTTGGTTCCAGTGTCGGTTCCTGTGTCGGTTCCAGTGTCTGATCCCGTGTCCTGCCGTGAAGCGTTCCTGTCCAGAAGTCCTGTGGCTTTGTCTGTGCCTGGTCGAGTATCTGGCTTCTTGGTGTCCACCGGTCTGTCGTTTGGGATTCTGCCTGTCCTCCAGTTCTGAGAGTCTGTGTCGGCTACATTGAGGGTTCCTGTCCGTTTGCCAGTATTTGTGCCAGTTCCGTGAGTAGCGGCTTTGCAGCGTTCGTCGGCCTAGGCCGCAGTATTCTTTGGTTATATTTGTTACTGGTGTTTTGCAGAGGGTTCTGCTTATGCTGTCACCGCCGGTACACAACAGTATTGTGTCGGTGTGTGGACAGCATTTCCTTTGTTGTTCTTTTCCTTTGGCGGCGTGCCGCACATATATTTAGTTTTAGGGTATTTAGTAGCCCCTAGCCTTCTGTTTGCTTTAGTTAGAGGTCCCCTTGTTATTATCCTGTCTCGGTTCACGCCTTGTCTCACTCTAAGACCTGGGGGCATCGGAGTTGGGCAGACCTAATCCGCCCTTCAAACGCGGCTGCCGTGGGCCCAAGAAACCATAGTCACTCAGGCGTGAACTGACCACATGGGTGAAACAATGGAGGTAGGGTGCTAGGGGCTATTTCCACACCACACCTTATTTCAGCGTCACGTTCTGCTGCTCTGGACTCAATACGCAACTGACGGCTTCTTCCCAAATATATATATAATATATACTGGGCATTACTATAAGGAGGAAAAATGACAAATAATGTAAGGGGCATGAATCAGGATTATTTTTCTTTCCTGTGGTGGCTAACGTCTGGGGGTGCAGGTTGCAAAACTGAGGTATGAGGTAGTCTTTTCCTGCAATGCCACGCCCCTTTATGCAAAGCCACGCCCATTTCAATGAAGCCACACCCAATTTTGCGGCGCGCGCGCATGTTTATCCCTTTACTAGTGCCAATTATGGGGGATGGGGGGGGGGGGGGGCGCCGAAGAATTTTTTGGCTTGGGGGAGAAAAATTTCTAGTTACGCCACTGAGTGATTGGTACATTTTGAACTGACAGTTCTTAAAGATCATCCAACAAATGGCACCTTTCATGTCAATCAAAAACAAATAAAAAAGAAAATTTTAAAGAAAATAGGAGACAAAGGAAACAAGCTGCAGTGAGCTGCCTGTACATACGGGAGTACCATAGTGACTAGCAGGGCTGCCAACAGGCAAGGAGGAAGGAACCACCAGCTTCGGGATCAGTATGATATCCCAGCTGTCGGGATCCCAGCGGTCAGGAGGCTGTCGGAATACTGGCGGCAATCGCACCATGTCCTCTCGCAGGCTCGCTGCACTTGTCACACTTCAGGCACGGTGGTGAAAAACAAATAACTTTAGGTCGACTTTAGGTTGCCACAGAGTTATATTCCCCCTTGGGTGATGGCATGGACCACCAAAGGAGTGGGGATTTTGGCCGGCGATCGGGATTCTGACCGCCGGTATTTCACCGGGTGTCGGGATTCCGGCGTCGGTCTCCTGACAGCCGGGATCCTGACAACCGGTAAATTGAATGCCACCCCCAGCTTCAGGTATCTCTCCCATCCTGCTGGTTTGATTACTTTCTAAAAAACTGCCTGTTTAACAATGTCCCATAATCATTACAGAAAATCACATACTAAATACATGGTTTATAGCTGTTTGCTGGACTGATTGCAGAACCACTTAATGCACTAGTTGGCACTCCAGGGAAAATATAGCCATCATTATCATTCCAACACTAATATGGTGCAAGGGTTGTAATATGGTATGCCGGCGGCCGAGCACCCGGCGACCAGCATACCGGCGCCGGGAGCCCGGCCGCCGGCATACCGACAGCGTGGCGAGCGCAAATGAGCCCCTTTGCGGGCTCGCTGTGCTCGCCATGCTGCTGGCACGGTGGCGCGCTACGCGCACCACGCTATTTTACTCTCCCTCCAGGGGGGTTGTGGGCCCCCCACGAGGGAGATAAAGTGTCGGTATGTTGGCTGTCGGGTGTTATGAGCCACAGCTGTGGCTCATTCCTGTTTTGCATTTTGGTTATGTATTTTTTGTTATACTTCTGTTTCTGTACCCCGTGGGTGTCATGGGGTGTTCGGAGCCCACCCTTAAGGAGAGGGTACTGTTATGAACCACAGGTAGTGGTTCATTCCTATTTTATGTTTATAGTTGTCTTGCAGGCCAGGATTTCCCGTTGCTCTGGTTTAAGAAGACTCATGTTTGCTGTCGGTGGTGAGTCTGTGTAATTGCAGCCTGTTTCCATGTGGTTGGCCTCACCTGTCTGCTAATTGCATCTTGTCCGTTTGGAGTCATGCAACAGGGCAGCTGCACGACATAATTAATTAGGGCTCTCTGTTATATTCTGGCTCAGTGCAATACACAGATGCTGGTGATAGTTCCAGAGTTCCAGAGTTCTGAGCTAGTCCCTGCCAGTTCCTGAGCTCCTGTCTAGCAGTGTCTGTCTAGCTGCTTCCAGTGTTGGTTCCAGTGTCGGTTCCTGTGTCGGTTCCAGTGTCTGATCCCGTGTCCTGCCGTGAAGCGTTCCTGTCCAGAAGTCCTGTGGCTTTGTCTGTGCCTGGTCGAGTATCTGGCTTCTTGGTGTCCACCGGTCTGTCGTTTGGGATTCTGCCTGTCCTCCGGTTCTGAGAGTCTGTGTCGGCTACATTGGGGGTTCCTGTCCATTTGCCAGTATTTGTGCCGGTTCCGTGAGTAGCGGCTTTGCAGCGTCCGTCGGCCTAGGCCGCAGTATTCTTTGGTTATATTTGTTACTGGTGTTTTGCAGAGGGTTCTGCTTATGCTGTCACCGCCGGTACACAACAGTATTGTGTCGGTGTGTGGACAGCATTTCCTTTGTTGTTCTTTTCCTTTGGCGGCGTGCCGCACATATATTTAGTTTTAGGGTATTTAGTAGCCCCTAGCCTTCTGTTTGCTTTAGTTAGAGGTCCCCTTGTTATTATCCTGTCTCGGTTCACGCCTTGTCTCACTCTAAGACCTGGGGGCATCGGAGTTGGGCAGACCTAATCCGCCCTTCAAACGCGGCTGCCGTGGGCCCAAGAAACCATAGTCACTCAGGCGTGAACTGACCACATGGGTGAAACAATGGAGGTAGGGTGCTAGGGGCTATTTCCACACCACACCTTATTTCAGCGTCACGTTCTGCTGCTCTGGACTCACTACGCAACATCTCCCTTGTTCTGAGCACCAGGAACCTAACATTATCACCAGCCATACAACAAAAAAGAAACAAAGCTAAATAGTAGTTTTTTCTTTTTTGGTCCAATGTCTTGTCTAGAATCCAGTCCTATCTAGAATTCAGTGTGCAGAATCCAGTCCGGTGTTTAGAATCCAGTCCTGTCTAGAATTCAGTGTGCAGAATTCAGTCCGGTGTTTAGAATCCAGTCCTGTCTAGAATTCAGTGTGCAGAATCCAGTCCGGTGTGCAGAATCCAGTCCGGTGTCTAAAAATCCAATCCAGTCTTGTCTAGTTTAAAAAAAAAAAAAAAGTCCAGTCCTGTCTTTTCTTGTCTAGTCTAGGTTAGTCTTGTCTTGTCTAGTTTAAAATCCTCCTATGCCAACTATGCAAGCCCTGCAGGAGTCTCTCTCAGCCCTGAACTCTGCTTTCTGTGCTTTGAAACCTGAGCGACTGGAAGTTTTGCAGCAATCCTTAAAACAACTGCAAAACCTTCTGACTAAAATTTTGCTTATCTTGCCAGAAGTCATTGAAAGTTCATCTACCTCTAAAGAGACTCTTGCTCACAATATGGTGACAAGAGAAGCCTCAGGTTTAATTAGAGAGAAAAAGATTAAAAGTTTTCTGCGGCCCAGGCTCTCAGAAGAGGAGCGTCTGCATCGCAGAAACTTAGATTTATGCCTATATTGTGGGGGTTTAGGCCACTATCTGCAGACCTATGAGTTGCGCAAGCCAAAGTGTGGTGACAAGTCCTGCCCTCTGGCCAAGTTGAGTCAGGATACAAGACCTACTCCTGTCTCTACTGTGGCAGAGGTACTTGTCACACAACCCACACTAAAAAGCACTCTGTCCTATAATTGGGGTCCTTGGGCTAGGGAGCCCCATTATAGATTCAGGAACCAAAGGAGAATGTTTCCTCTCTTGATTTTCCTGTGGAAGCAGAGTTGCAAACCCCTGGAGTGGTGCCCGATGCCCAGGGTCCTGGAGCGGTGCCCGATGCCCAGGGTCCTGGAGCGGTGCCCGATGACCAGGGTCCTGGAGCGGTGCCCGATGACCAGGGTCCTGGAGCGGTGCCCGATGCCCAGGGTCCTGGAGCGGTACCCGATGCCCAGGGTCCTGGAGTGGTACCCGATGCCCAGGGTCCTGGAGCGGTACCCGATGCCCAGAGTCCTGGAGCGGTACCCGATGCCCAGAGTCCTGGAGCGGTACCCGATGCCCAGAGTCCTGGAGCGGTACCCGATGCCCAGAGTCCTGGAGCGGTACCCGATGCCCAGAGTCCTGGAGCGGTACCCGATGCTCTGGGTCATAGAGGGACATCGAATATTATAGCTCAGGTGTCAATACCAGAAGGGGTCTCAGAAGCTGTTACCCCAGGTAGGGACTTGAAAAGCGCAACTCCAGAGAAGGTGTCTAAAACCATAGTTCTAGAAAGGAACTCTAGAAGCAAAACCCCAGAAGGGATCTTTGAAGTAATATCCCCAAGTGGGGTCTCGAGAGACACAGCCCCAGAGAAGGGTCTAGAAGTCGCTTCCCCAGGAAAGGACTCAAGAGGCATAGCATTAGTGGAGGTTCTGAAGGTTATAGCTTCAGCAAAAGTCCCGGAAGTTATAATCCCGGGAGAAGTTTTGATAATTATCGACTCAGAGAGGGAGGCTGACGGCCCGGTCCCAGAGAAGGAGGCTGACGGCCCGGTCCCAGAGAGGGAGACTGACGGCCCGGTCCCAGAGAGGGAGGCTGACGGCCCGGTCCCAGAGAGGGAGGCTGACGGCCCGGTCCCAGAGAGGGAGGCTGACGGCCCGGTCCCAGAGAGGGAGGCTGACGGCCCGGTCCCAGAGAGGGAGGCAGACGGCCCGGTCCCAGAGAAGGAGGCTGACGGCCCGGTCCCAGTGAGGGAGGCTGACGGCCCGGTCCCAGAGAGGGAGGCTGACGGCCCGGTCCCAGAGAGGGAGGCTCACAGCCCGGTCCCAGAGAGGGAGGCTGACGGCCCGGTCCCAGCGGGGTTCCCGAAGGCCACTGCCCCAGCAGGGTTCCCGAAGGCCACTGCCCCAGCGGGGTTTCCGAAGGCCACTGCCCCAGCGGGGTTCCCGAAGGCCACTGCCCAAGTGGGGTTCCTGAAGGCCACTGCCCCAGCGGGGTTCCCGAAGCCCACTACCCCGGGTGGGGTTCAGAAAGTCACTACCCCGGGTGGGGTTCCGAGGGCCACTGCCCCGGGTGGGGTTCAGAAAGTCACTGCCCCGGGTGGGGTTCAGAAAGTCACTACCCTGGGTGGGGTTCAGAAAGTCACTGCCCCGGGTGGGGTTCAGAAAGTCACTGCCCCGGGTGGGGTTCAGAAAGTCACTGCCCCAGGTGGGGTTCAGAAAGTCACTGCCCCAGGTGGGGTTCAGAAAGTCTCAGCCTCGAGTAAGGTCAGTAGTGACCAGGTTCTAGCAAAGCACTCTAGTCAGTCAGATGGGAAGGAAGCAGATCCTGACTCTGTTGATATCTCAACATCTATAACCTTTGATGGGGACTTAGTCCAATTTCAGGCGCTTTACAAACACTATTACATCATTATGTCGTCTAGAACATTTCTGGGCATCACTTCAGAGAACCTTGTGCTCTATCTGATATATTCCTTTAGAGGGGAGCCTTTTGAGTGGGCATCCAATTTAATGAAAACTGAAGATCCCATTCTTCAGGATCCCCCAGCATTCAGTGATGCAGTTATTAAGAGATATGGTTCCAAAGAAATTGGTTCAGGTTCCTCTAGGTCACCCGTCTTATCTGCTGAGAGTTCACCGTATACTGTAAACTCGGCACAAGAGTCTCAGGCCGTTGTTTTGACTGCAGGATGTGCTTTTCTGTCTTCTTCTAATAGTTGTACTTTGCCTGAAAGTTCAGCTCCCAAGGTTAAGAAACCAATCTCTGATTTGAACCCAGCCTTGCTGGGAGGCACCATCAGTTCAGACAATGTTTGGGGAATTACCTTGGTCAGATCTCAAGAACTTTGTAAAAATAAGAAGAAGAAGAAGAAAAAGAAATAATTGACTCTTGCCTTGTTATATAAAAAAAAAAAAGATTTTTTTGTCCCTTGTCTTGTGTCCAGTGGCCACCGTCAAGGGGGGGGGGGGGGGTAGCACTGTTACAAGCTGCCAGAGCTTGTTTCTGTTTTCTTGCCTGTTAGACCAGTGTGTCAGGTTTTTTTTTGTATCCCTTGTTTTTGAAAGTCTGAATTTTGGGGTCCGTTGACCCCTCCTCAAGGGGGGGGTACTGTTATGAGTCACGGCTGTGGCTCATTCCTGTTTTGCATTTTGGTTATGTATTTTATGTTATACTTCTGTTTCTGTTCCCCGTGGGTGTCATGGGGTGTTTGGAGCCCACCCTTAAGGAGAGGGTACTGTTATGAACCACAGGTAGTGGTTCATTCCTATTTTATGTTTACAGTTGTCTTGCAGGCCAGGATTTCCCGTTGCTCTGGTTTAAGAAGACTCATGTTTGCTGTCGGTGGTGAGTCTGTGTAATTGCAGCCTGTTTCCATGTGGTTGGCCTCACCTGTCTGCTAATTGCATCTTGTCAGTTTGGAGTCATGCAACAGGGCAGCTGCACAACATAATTAATTAGGGCTCTCTGTTATATTCTGGCTCAGTGCAATACACAGACGCTGGTGATAGTTCCAGAGTTCTTGAATACTGAGCTAGTCCCTGCCAGTTCCTGAGCTCCTGTCTAGCAGTGTCTGTCTAGCTGCTTCCAGTGTTGGTTCCAGTGTCGGTTCCTGTGTCGGTTCCAGTGTCTGATCCCGTGTCCTGCCGTGAAGCGTTCCTGTCCAGAAGTCCTGTGGCTTTGTCTGTGCCTGGTCGAGTATCTGGCTTCTTGGTGTCCACCGGTCTGTCGTTTGGGATTCTGCCTGTCCTCCAGTTCTGAGAGTCTGTGTCGGCTACATTGAGGGTTCCTGTCCGTTTGCCAGTATTTGTGCCAGTTCCGTGAGTAGCGGCTTTGCAGCGTTCGTCGGCCTAGGCCGCAATATTCTTTGGTTATATTTGTTACTGGTGTTTTGCAGAGGGTTCTGCTTATGCTGTCACCGCCGGTACACAACAGTATTGTGTCGGCGTGTGGACAGCATTTCCTTTGTTGTTGTTTTCCTTTGGCGGCGTGCCGCACATATATTTAGTTTTAGGGTTGTTAGTAGCCCCTAGCCTTCTGTTTGCTTTAGTTAGAGGTCCCCTTGTTATTATCCTGTCTCGGTTCACGCCTTGTCTCACTCTAAGACCTGGGGGCATCGAAGTTGGGCAGACCTAATCCGCCCTTCAAACGCGGCTGCCGTGGGCCCAAGAAACCATAGTCACTCAGGCGTGAACTGACCACACGGGTGAAACAATGGAGGTAGGGTGCTAGGGGTTATTTCCACACCACACCTTATTTCAGCGTCACGTTCTGGTGCTCTGGACTCACTTTGCAACATCTTCCTTGTTCTGAGCACCAGGAACCTACATCGGGATTCTGGCGCCGGTATACTGTGCGCCCGGGATCCCGACAGTCGGCATACTGAAGACCACCCGGTGCAAGGAGTATTAATGTGTTGGGAATAATATTGTACAAGGGCATTACTGTGTGAGGGGCATAATATGGTGCAAGGGGCATTACTGTGTGTGGGGTATAATTTGGTGGAAGGGCACTACTATGTGTGTCATAATATGGTGTAAGGGGCATTACTATGTGTGGCATAATATGGTGTAAGGGCAGGGGCGTTTCTACAGAGGAGGGAGCCGTGTGCACCTCAGGGTGGGCCCCTCCTCTGAACGGCACTGTAGTATCCGGCATTGTGCCGGAATCTACTGTTCATGCACAGGCCTCTGGAAACATGGTGCCCGTCATGATCTGGAGATCAATTTGGTTACTGCACATGCGCAGCAGTGACTTCCGCCACGACTGTAGCGCCTGGCGCTGGACTCCGGAATGGTAAGTATTAAAATGAAACATGAGCGGGTTCAGTTTTACTTGGATTTACTCGGTTCTCAAAACGCCATCTTATTGGCTCACGGATGTCATGTGTTTTGAGATGAGCGGGTTCGGTTTTACTTGGAGTTACTCAGTTCTCAAAACACCATCTTATTGGCTCACGGATGTCACGTGTTTTGGATAGCCAATAAGAAAAATCCATATAAAACCGAACTGTTGTTAATTCTGGCGTTACATCTGAACCCACTCATCTCTAATTAAAGTGGGTGCAGTGTGTGCAGTGTGGGCCCCCCTGGACACATTGCACCCATTATAGAAATGCCAATGTGTAAGGGGCATTACTATGTGTGGCATAATATGGTGTAAGAGTCACTATTGTGTGGGGCATAATATGGTATAAGGGGCACATAATGTATAAGGGGCTTTATTATGTGGTACATAATGTTATAAGGGGCATTATAATGTGGTGAATAATGTGTAAGGGACATTACTGTGTGTGGCAAAATGTGTAAGGGGCATTATGGTGTGGTGCATATTGTGTAAGCAGCATTATGGTGTGTGACATATTGTGTAAAGGGCATTATGGTATGTGGCATAATGTGTAAGGGGCATTACGGTGTGGCATAATGTGCAAGGGACATTACAGTGTGTGGCATATTGTGTAAAGGGCATTATGGTGTGTGACATAATGTGTAAGCAGCATTACGGTGTGTGACATACAGATGGGTCCATGTTTATCTTAACCTTTAATAGGATTAACTGAGATTGGGCAGTCGGACTTAATCCCCTGCTGTAATGACTTAATCCTCTGCTGTATTGTTCTCTGTATTGTATTGCAGCTGAGAACAATAGATGAAGGATTTATGTTAATAAACCATGTTGTGCCTAGGTGCAGCAAACTAGCCAAGCTAACCGTGGACCCATCTGTATTATGTAAAGAGCATTATGGTGTGTGGCATAATGTGTAAGGGGCATTATGGTGTGTGGCACAATGTGTTAGGGGCATTATGGTGTGGTGCATAATGTCTAAGTGGCATTACTATAAGGTTTAAAAAATTACAAATAGTGTAAGTAACATACATCAGGATTTTGTTTTCCTGGGGTAGCCAATGTCTTGGGGTGCAGGGTGCAAAATTGGGGTGTAAGGTAGTCTTTTCCTCCAAGACCCCTTGCAGCGAAGGGGATCAGTTCAATTTGCCGGCTGTCGGGATCCCGGCAGTCAGGATACAGATGTCGGAATCCCGACAGCTGACAATGCCTCCAGCCGGAATCCCAGCAAAACAGGTATAGGTATACAGGGATTCAAGGGTTTTGACTACATATGCTGTACATTACAGACAGGGGCATTTTAAGAGAGAAGGTAAGAGAGACAGGGGCCTCAGTTGTGGGCCCACTCCTCTCCGGCTGTTAGGTTCCTGGTGCTCAGAACAAGGGAGATGTTCATGAAGTGAGTCCAGAGCACCAGGACGTAACGCTGGGAAAGGGGAATGGAAAGGGAATAGCCCCTGGCGCCCTAACTCTGTTGTCTCACCCGTGCTATCGGAAATCCCTTGCGAGACTATGGTTTCTTGAGCCCTTGGCAGCCACGTTTGAAGGGCGGATTATGTCTGCCCAACTCCGGTGCCCCCCGGTCTTAATGAGAGACAAAGGGAAATCCGAGGCAGAATGATAACAAGAGGACCTCTAACTAAGCAAACAGGCCAGGGGCTACAAGCTAACTAAAAACCTAAAGTATGTGCGGAGAAACCGCCAAAGGAAAAGAACAACAAAGGAAATGCTGATCACACGCCGACACAATACCTTTGTGTACCGGCGGTGACAGCATAAGCAGAACCCTCTGCAAAACACCAGGGACAGAAACAATAATGGAATACAGCGGCCTAGGCCAACGGACGCGGGAGAGCCGCTACTCACGGAACCGGTACGAATACTGGCAAACGGACAGGAACTTCTAATGCTGCCGACACCGACTCTCAGAACTGGAGGACAGGCAGAATCCCAAACGACAGACCGGTGGACACCAGGAAGCCAGAAGACTTGACCAGGGACAGGCAAAGCCACTGGAACTCAGGGCAGGAACGCCTCACAGCAGGACACGGGATCAGACACAGGAATCGACACAGGGACTGACACAGGAATTAACACAGGGACTGACAGGAACCAGCTCACACTTCAAGCAGACTGCAAACCAATGAATATCACCAGCGTCTGTGAATTGCAGTCAGCCAGCATATAACAGAGAGGCCTAATTAATAATCCCATGCAGCTGCCCTGTTGCATGATTCCAAACTGACAAGATGCAATTAGCAGCCAGGTGAGGCTGAACACATGGGAACAAGCTGCAATTACACAGACTCACCAGCGGCAGCAGAGAAGAGTATTCTAAAACAGAGCAACAGGAAATCCTGGCATGCAAGACAACTTTATAAACATAAAATAGGAATGAACCACTACCTGTGGTTCATAACAGTATCCCCTCCTTAAGGGTGAGCTCCGAGCACCCCATGACACCCACGGGGAACATAAACAGAAGTATAACATGAAATACAGAACAAAACTGCAAAACAGGAATGAGCCACAGCCGTGGCTCATAACATTACCCCCCCCCCCCTTGAGGAGGGGTCAAAAGACCCCAAAATTCAGACTATCCAGAACAAGGGATACAAAAAAAAAAAAAACTGACACACTGGTCTAACAGACAAGAAAACAAAAAATAAGAATTTACTTACCGATAATTCTATTTCTCGTAGTCCGTAGTGGATGCTGGGGACTCCGTAAGGACCATGGGGAATAGCGGCTCCGCAGGAGACTGGGCACATCTAAAGAAAGCTTTAGGACTATCTGGTGTGCACTGGCTCCTCCCCCTATGACCCTCCTCCAAGCCTCAGTTAGGATACTGTGCCCGGATGAGCGTACACAATAAGGAAGGATTTTGAATCCCGGGTAAGACTCATACCAGCCACACCAATCACACCGTACAACTTGTGATCTGAACCCAGTTAACAGCATGATAACAGAGGAGCCTCTAGAAAAGATGGCTCACTACAGCAATAACCCGATTTTTTGGTAACAATAACTATGTACCAGCAGGGCCGAAACTAGGGGGGGGCTAGGGGGGCAGGCGACCTGGGCGCCGGATTGGAGGGGGCGCCGAGACCCCCTAACACCCGCCGCGGCACTTTTAGACTTTGAAACCCCCTTCTCCCGAGTGCCCAGCTCGGGGGGCGGGGTTTCGCGGAATGACGCGATTGCGTCATGACGTCACGGCGCAAACGCGTCATTCCACAAAACCCCGCCGGAGGAGGGAGAAGGGGGAGCCGCGCAGACGAGGAGGGAGAGGCGGCTGAAGAGCGGCGAGAACCGCTTCAAATGTAAGTCAGCCCCTCTCCCTTCCTCTCTCTGGGCGGGATGTACAAAGATGTTACGCTGCGTTAATAACCCTTTTACCGCTCTGAAGCATGTTAAAATCCTCCTCAGCCTCCCGGCGCTGTCATTCTTTCCAAGCAGTTTCTGCATCACGTGATACCTTCGTATTGTTTCCTGACTCCATTGGCTGTACTGGTCCTCCGCAGGCACTGTATGCACTATCGAAACATATGATGCAGAAACTGCTTAGAAAGAATGACAGCGTCGGGAGGCTGAGGATGATTTTAACATGCTTCGAAGCGGTAAGAGGGCTATTAGCGCAGGGTAACATCTTAGTACATTCCGCCCTCTCTCTCTCTCTCTCCCTCCACCACCTGCCGCAATGTGTAAAATGGGGACCTGTGCCTGCCGCAATGTGTAAAATGGGGACACTTTTTCCTGCCGCAATGTGTAAAATGGGGACACTTTTTCCTGCCGCAATGTGTAAAATGGGGACACTTGCCAGCGTACTGTGTAAAATGGGGACCTGTGCCTGCCGCAATGTGTAAAATGGGGACACTTGCCAGCGTACTGTGTAAAATGGGGACCTGTGCCTGCCGCAATGTGTAAAATGGGGACACTTTTTCCTGCCGCAATGTGTAAAATGGTGACACTTTTTCCTGCCGCAATGTGTAAAATGGGGACACTTTTTCCTGCCGCAATGTGTAAAATGGTGACACTTTTTCCTGCCGCAATGTGTAAAATGGGGACACTTTTTCCTGCCGCAATGTGTAAAATGGGGACACTTGCCAGCGTACACAGCGTACTGTGTAAAATGGGGACACGTGCCTGCAATGTGTAAAATGGGGACACTTTTTCCTGCCGCAATGTGTAAAATGGGGACACCTGTCTGCCGCAATGTGTAAAATGGGGTCACCTGTCTGCCGCAATGTGTAAAATGGGGAATGGGGACACTTGCCTGTCGTACTGTGTAAAATGGGGACACTTTTTCCTGGATATGAAATTTATGTTAGAAAAGGCAACTTTTCAGGTAAAAAAGTTCTGAAAGAGGTATATATATATATATATAATATTTTTATTCATTTATTTATTTATTTTTATTATTTTTATTTATTTATTGTAAAATACATTTTTTTTTTTGCGGGGGGGGGGGTGTCAAATGACTACCCTGCCCCGGGTGACAAAAATCCTAGTTTCGGCCCTGGTACCAGTATTGCAGACAATCCGCACTTGGGATGGGCGCCCAGCATCCACTACGGACTACGAGAAATAGAATTATCGGTAAGTAAATTCTTATTTTCTCTAACGTCCTAAGTGGATGCTGGGGACTCCGTAAGGACCATGGGGATTATACCAAAGCTCCCAAACGGGCGGGAGAGTGCGGATGACTCTGCAGCACCAATTGAGAGAACTCCAGGTCCTCCTCAGCCAGGCTATCAATTTTGTAGAATTTTACAAACGTATTTGCTCCTGACCAAGTAGCTGCTCGGCAAAGTTGTAAAGCCGAGACCCCTCGGGCAGCCGCCCAAGATGAGCCCACCTTCCTTGTGGAGTGGGCATTTACAGATTTTTGGCTGTAGCAGGCCTGCCACAGAATGTGCAAGCTGAATTGTACTACAAATCCAACGAGCAATAGTCTGCTTAGAAGCAGGAGCACCCAGCTTGTTGGGTGCATACAGGATAAACAGCGAGTCAGATTTTCTGACTCCAGCCGTCCTGGAAACATATATTTTCAGGGCCCTGACAACGTCTAGCAACTTGGAGTCCTCCAAGTCCCTAGTAGCCGCAGGCACCACAATAGGTTGGTTCAGGTGAAACGCTGAAACCACCTTAGGGAGAAACTGAGGACGAGTCCTCAATTCCGCCCTGTCCGAATGGAAAATCAGATAAGGGCTTTTACAGGATAAAGCCGCCAATTCTGACACGCGCCTGGCCCAGGCCAGGGCCAACAGCATGACCACTTTCCATGTGAGATATTTTAACTCCACAGATTTAAGTGGTTCAAACCAATGTGACTTTTGGAACCCAAAAAACTACATTGAGATCCCAAAGTGCCACTGGAGGCACAAAAGGAGGCTGTATATGCAGTACCCCTTTTACAAACGTCTGAACTTCAGGGACTGAAGCTAGTTCTTTTTGGAAGAAAATTGACAGGGCCGAAATTTGAACCTTAATGGACCCCAATTTCAGGCCCATAGACACTCCTGTTTGCAGGAAATGTAGGAATCGACCCAGTTGAATTTCCTCCGTCGGGCCTTACTGGCCTCGCACCACGCAACATATTTTCGCCAAATGCGGTGATAATGTTTTGCGGTTACATCCTTCCTGGCTTTGATCAGGATAGGGATGACTTCATCCGGAATGCCTTTTTTCCTTCAGGATCCGGCGTTCAACCGCCATGCCGTCAAACGCAGCCGCGGTAAGTCTTGGAACAGACAGGGTCCTTGTAGGGAGCAGGTCCCTTCTTAGAGGTAGAGGCCACAGATCCTCCGTGAGCATCTCTTGAAGTTCCGGTTACCAAGTCCTTCTTGGCCAATCCGGAGCCACGAATATAGTGCTTACTCCTCTCCATCTTATCAATCTCAGTACCTTGGGTATGAGAGGCAGAGGAGGGAACACATACACTGACTGGTACACCCACGGTGTTACCAGAGCGTCTACAGCTATTGCCTGAGGGTCCCTTGACCTGGCGCAATACCTGTCGAGTTTTTCCCAACGGTTTATAATCATGTGGAAGACTTCTGGGTGAAGTCCCCACTCTCCCGGGTGGAGGTCGTGCTGAGGAAGTCTGCTTCCCAGTTGTCCACTCCCGGAATGAATACTGCTGACAGTATTCATTGATTTTCCGCCAAGCGAAGAATCCTTGCAGCTTCTGCCATTGCCCTCCTGCTTCTTGTGCCACCCTGTCTGTTTACGTGGGTGACTGCCGTGATGTTGTCCGACTGGATCAACACCGGCTGACCTTGAAGCAGAGGTCTTGCTAAGCTTAGAGCATTGTAAATGGCCCTTAGCTTCAGGATATTTATGTGAAGTGATGTCTCCAGGCTTGACCATAAGCCCTGGATATTCCTTCCCTGTGTGACTGCTCCCCAGCCTCGCAGGCTGGCATCCGTGGTCACCAGGACCCAGTCCTGAATGCCGAATCTGCGGCCCTCTAGAAGATGAGCACTCTGCAACCACCACAGGAGGGACACCCTTGTCCTTGGTGACAGGGTTATCCGCTGATGCATCTGAAGATGCGACCCGGACCATTTGTCCAGCAGGTCCCACTGGAAAGTTCTTGCGTGGAATCTGCCGAATGGGATTGCTTCGTAGGAAGCCACCATTTTACCCAGAACCCTTGTGCATTGATGCACTGAGACTTGGCTCGGTTTTAGGAGGTTCCTGACTAGCTCGGATAACTCCCTGGCTTTCCCCTCCGGGAGAAACACCTTTTTCTGGACTGTGTCCAGGATCATCCCTAGGAACAGAAGACAAGTCGTCGGAACCAGCTGCGATTTTGGAATATTGAGAATCCAATCGTGCTGCCGCAACACTACCTGAGATAGTGCTACACCGACCTCCAACTGTTCCCTGGATCTTACCCTTATCAGGGAATCGTCCAAGTAAGGGATAACTAAAATTCCCTTCCTTCGAAGGAATATCATCATTTCGGCCATTACCTTGGTAAAGACCCGGGGTGCCGTGGACCATCCATACGGCAGCGTCTGAACTGATAGTGACAGTTCTGTACCATAAACCTGAGGTACCCTTGGTGAGAAGGGTAAATTTTGACATGAAGGTAAGCATCCTTGATGTCCCGAGACATCATGTAGTCCCCTTCTTCCAGGTTCGCAATCACTGCTCTGAGTGACTCAATCTTGAATTTGAACCTCTGTATGTAAGTGTTCAAAGATTTTAGATTTAGAATCGGTCTCACCGAGCCGTCCGGCTTCGGTACCACAACAGTGTGGAATAATACCCCGTTCCCTGTTGCAGGAGGGGTACCTTGATTATCACCTGCTGGGAATACAGCTTGTGAATGGCTTCCAAAACTGTCTCCCTGTCAGAAGGAGACATCGGTAAAGCCGACTTTAGGAAAACGGCGAGGGGGAGACGTCTCGAATTCTAATTTGTACCCCTGAGATATCACCTGAAGGATCCAGGGGTCTACTTGCGAGTGAGCCCACTGCGCGCTGAAATTCATTGAGACGGGCCCCCCACCGTGCCTGATTCTGCTTGTAAAGCCACAGCATCATACTGAGGGCTTGGCAGAGGCGGGAGAGGGTTTCTGTTCCTGGGAACTGGCTGATTTCTGCAGCCTTTTTCCTCTCCCTCTGTCACGGGGCAGAAATGAGGAACATTTTGCCCGCTTGTCCACGAAAAGACTGCGCCTGATAATACGGCGTCTTCTCATGTTGAGAGGCGACCTGGGGTACAAACGTGGATTTCCCAGCTGTTGCCGTGGCCACCAGGTCTGAAAGACCGACCCCAAACAACTCCTCCCCTTATTAAGGCAATACTTCCAAATGCCGTTTGGAATACGCATCACCTGACCACTGACGTGTCCATAACCCTCTACTGGTAGAAATGGACAACGCACTTAGACTTGATGCCAGTCGGCAAATATTCCGCTGTGCATCACGCATATATAGAAATGCATCTTTTAAATGCTCTATAGGCAAAAATATACTGTCCCTATCTAGGGTATCAATATTTTCAGTCAGGGAATCCGACCACGCCAACCCAGCACTGCACATCCAGGCTGAGGCGATTGCTGGTCGCAGTATAACACCAGTATGTGTGTAAATACATTTTAGGATACCCTCCTGCTTTCTATCAGCAGGATCCTTAAGGGCGGCCATCTCAGGAGAGGGTAGAGCCCTTACAAGCGTGTGAGCGCTTTATCCACCCTAGGGGGTGTTTCCCAACGCACCCTAACCTCTGGCGGGAAAGAATATAATGCCAATAACATTTTAGAAATTATCAGTTGTTATCGGGGGAAAACCACGCATCATCACACACCTCATTTAATTTCTCAGATTCAGGAAAACTACAGGTAGTTTTTCCTCACCGAACATAATACCCCTTTTTGGTGGTACTCGTATTATCAGAAATGTGTAAAACATTTTTCATTGCCTCAATCATGTAACGTGTGGCCCTACTGGAAGTCACATTTGTCTCTTCACCGTCGACACTGGTGTCAGTATCCGTGTCGGCGTCTATATCTGCCATCTGAGGTAACGGGCGCTTTAGAGCCCCTGACGGCCTATGAGACGTCTGGACAGGCACAAGCTGAGTAGCCGGCTGTCTCATGTCAACCACTGTCTTTTATACAGAGCTGACACTGTCACGTAATTCCTTCCAACAGTTCATCCACTCAGGTGTCGACCCCCTAGGGGGTGACATCACTATTACAGGCAATCTGCTCCGTCTCCACATCATTTTTCTCCTCATACATGTCGACACAAACGTACCGACATACAGCACACACACAGGGAATGCTCTGATAGAGGACAGGACCCCACTAGCCCTTTGGGGAGACAGAGGGAGAGTTTGCCAGCACACACCAAAGCGCTATATATATACAGGGATAACCTTATATAAGTGTTTTTCCCCTTATAGCTGCTGTATTGTTAATACTGCGCCTAATTAGTGCCCCCCTCTCTTTTTTAACCCTTTCTGTAGTGTAGTGACTGCAGGGGAGAGCCAGGGGAGCTTCCCTCCAAAGGAGCTGTGAGGGAAAATGGCGCCAGTGTGCTGAGGAGATAGGCTCCGCCCCTTTTTCGCGGACTTTTCTCCTGCTTTTTTATGGATTCTGGCAGGGGTTAAAATTCATCCATATAGCCCTGGGGGCTATATGTGATGTATTTTCGCCAGCCAAGGTGTTTTTATTGCTGCTCAGGGCGCCCCCCCCTAGCGCCCTGCACCCTCAGTGACCGAAGTGTGAAGTGTGCTGAGGAACAATGGCGCACAGCTGCAGTGCTGTGCGCTACCTTGGTGAAGACAGGATGTCTTCTGCCGCCGATTTTCCGGACCTCTTCTGGCTCTGTAAGGGGGCCGGCGGCGCGGCTCTGGGACCCATCCAGGCTGGGCCTGTGATCGTCCCTCTGGAGCTAATGTCCAGTAGCCTAAGAAGCCCAATCCACTCTGCACGCAGGTGAGTTCGCTTCTTCTCCCCTTAGTCCCTCGATGCAGTGAGCCTGTTGCCAGCAGGTCTCACTGAAAATAAAAAACCTAAACTAAAACTTTCACTAAGAAGCTCAGGAGAGCCCCTAGTGTGCACCCTTCTCGTTCGGGCACAAAGATCTAACTGAGGCTTGGAGGAGGGTCATAGGGGGAGGAGCCAGTGCACACCAGATAGTCCTAAAGCTTTCTTTAGATGTGCCCAGTCTCCTGCGGAGCCGCTATTCCCCATGGTCCTTACGGAGTCCCCAGCATCCACTTAGGACGTTAGAGAAAACAAGCTGTAGCAACAACTTGTAACAGTGCCCTCCCCTTGATGGTGGCCACTGGACACAAGACAAGGAAAAAAAAAAATCTCTCTTTTTTTTTTTTTTTTTTTATCAAGGCAAGAGTCCAAAATTATTTCTTTTTCTTCTTCTTCTTCTTCTTCTTCTTCTTCTTCTTCTTCTTCTTCTTTTTACAAAGCTCTTTAGGTCTGACCAAGGTAATTCCCCAAACATTGTCTGAACTGATGGTACCACCCAGGAAGGCTGCGTTCAAATCAGAGACAGGTCTCTTACCCTTGGGAGCTGAACTTTCTGGTAAAGTACTGTTATTAGAAGAAGAAGTCAAAAAAGCACATCCTGCAGTCAAAACAACGGGCTGGGACTCTTGTGCCGAGTTTACAGTATTTGGTGGACTCTCAGCAGACAAGACGGGTGACTTAGAGGAACCTGAACCAATTTCTTTGGAACCGTATCTTTTAACAATTGCATCACAGAATGCTAGGGGATCCTGAAGAATGGGATCTTCAGCTTTCATTAGGCTGGTCGCCCACTCAGAAGGCTCTCCTCTAAAAGAATAAATCAGATAGAGCCCAAGGTTTTCTGAAGTGATGCCCAGAAATGGTCTAGACAACATAATAGTGTAATAGTGTTTGAAAAGCGCCAGAAATTGGGCGAAGTCCCCATCAAAGGTTATGGATGTTGAGATATCAGAGTCAGGATCTGTTTCCTTCTCATCTGACTGACTGGAGTGCTTTGCTAGGACCTGGTCACTATTGACCTTACTCGAGGCTGAGACTCTCTGAACCCCACCCGGGGCTGAGACTTTCTGAACCCCACCCGGGGCAGTGACTTTCTGAACCCCACCCGGGGCAGTGACTTTCTGAACCCCACCCGGGGCAGTGACTTTCTGAACCCCACCCAGGGCAGTGACTTTCTGAACCCCACCCGGGGCAGTGACTTCCGGGAACCCCGCTGGGGCAGTGGCCTCCGGGAACCCCGCTGGGGCAGTGGCCTCCGGGAACCCCACTGGGGCAGTGGCCTCCGGGAACCCCGCTGGGGCAGTGGCCTCCGGGAACCCCGCTGGGGCAGTGGCCTCCGAGAACCCTGCTGGGGCAGTGGCCTCCGAGAACCCCGCTGGGGCAGTGGCCTCCGAGAACCCCGCTGGGGCCAGCACCTCGGATTCTTTTACTGGGACCGGGCCGTTGGCCTCCCTGACTGGGATCGGGCCATCGGCCTCCCTCTCTGAGTCGATAATTATCGAAAGTTCTCCCGGGACTATGACTTCCGGGACTTTTGCTGAAGCAATAACATTCAGATCCTCCACTAATGCTATGCTTCTTAAGTTCTTTCCTGGGGAAGCGACTTCTAGACCCTTCTTTGGGGCTGCGTCTCTCGAGACCCCACTTGGGGATATTACTTCAAAGATCCCTTCTGGGGTTTTGCTTCTCGAGTTCCCCTCGAAAACTATGGTTTTAGAGACCCTTTCTAGGGTTGCGCTTTTCAAGTCCCTACCTGGGGTAACAGCTTCTGAGACCCCTTCCGGTATGGACACCTGAACTATAATATTTGATGTCCCTCTATAAGCTAGGGCATCGGGTACCGCTCCAGCACTCTGGGCATCGGGTACCGCTCCAGCACTCTGGGCATCGGGTACCGCTCCAGCACTCAGGGCATCGGGTACCGCTCCAGCACTCTGGGCATCGGGTACCGCTCCAGCACTCTGGGCATCGGGTACCGCTCCAGCACTCTGGGCATCGGGCACCGCTCCAGGACCCTGGGCTACGGGCACCACTCCAGGACCCTGGGCTACGGGCACCACTCCAGGACCCTGGGCTACGGGCACCACTCCAGGACCCTGGGCTACGGGCACCACTCCAGGACCCTGGGCACCGGGCACCACTCCAGGACCCTGGGCATCGGGCACCACTCCAGGAACCTGGGCATCGGGCACCACTCCAGGAACCTGGGCATCGGGCACCACTCCAGGGACTTGCAACTCCGCTTCCACAGGAACCTCAAGAGAGGAGAGAAACATTCTCTTTTGATTCCTGAATCTATAATGGGGCTCCCTTGCCCAAGGACCCCAATTATAGGACAGAGAGCTTTTTTGTGTGGGTTGTGTGACAAGTACCTCTGCCACAGTAGAGACAGAAGTAGGTCTTGTATCATGACTCAACTTGGCCAGAGGGCAAGACTCGTCACCACACTTTGGCTTGCGCAACTCACAGGTCTGCAGATAATGGCCTAAACCCCCACAATATAGGCATAAGTTTAAGTTTCTCTGAGAGCCTGGGCCGCAGAAAACTTTTAAACCTTTTCTCTTCTCTTCAATTAAACCAGAGGATTCTCTTGTCACCATACTGTGAACAAGAGTCTCTTTAGAGATAGATGTACTCTCAACGACTTCTGGCAAAATGAGCAAGATTTTAGTCAGAAGGTTTTGCAGTTGCTTTAGGGATTGCTGCAAAACTTCTAGTCGCTCTGGTCTCAAAGCACTGAATACAGAGTTCAGGGCTGCGAGAGATGCCTGCAGGGCTTGCATAGTAGACATAGGAGGATTTAAAACTAGACAAGACAAGGCAAGACAAGGCAAGACTAAATTTTGCTAAACAAAACAAGACTTTTTTTTTTTTTTTAAACACCGGACTGGATTCTAAACACCGGACTGGATTCTAAACACCGGACTGGATTCTAAACACCGGACTGGATTCTGCACACTGAATTCTAGACAGGACTGGATTCTAAACACCGGATTGGATTCTGCACACTGAATTCTAGACAAGACTGGATTCTAAACACCGGATTGGATTCTGCACACTGAATTCTAGACAAGACTGGATTCTAGACTAGACACTGGACCAAAAAAGAAAAAAAAGTTTTATTTCTTTTTTGTGGTATGGCTGGTGATAATGTTAGGTTCCTGGTGCTCAGAACAAGGGAGATGTTCATGAAGTGAGTCCAGAGCACCAGGACGTAACGCTGGGAAAGGGGAATGGAAAGGGAATAGCCCCTGGCGCCCTAACTCTGTTGTCTCACCCGTGCTATCGGAAATCCCTTGCGAAACTATGGTTTCTTGAGCCCTTGGCAGCCACGTTTGAAGGGCGGATTATGTCTGCCCAACTCCGGTGCCCCCCGGTCTTAATGAGAGACAAAGGGAAATCCGAGGCAGAATGATAACAAGAGGACCTCTAACTAAGCAAACAGGCCAGGGGCTACAAGCTAACTAAAAACCTAAAGTATGTGCGGAGAAACCGCCAAAGGAAAAGAACAACAAAGGAAATGCTGATCACACGCCGACACAATACCTTTGTGTACCGGCGGTGACAGCATAAGCAGAACCCTCTGCAAAACACCAGGGACAGAAACAATAATGGAATACAGCGGCCTAGGCCAACGGACGCGGGAGAGCCGCTACTCACGGAACCGGTACGAATACTGGCAAACGGACAGGAACTTCTAATGCTGCCGACACCGACTCTCAGAACTGGAGGACAGGCAGAATCCCAAACGACAGACCGGTGGACACCAGGAAGCCAGAAGACTTGACCAGGGACAGGCAAAGCCACTGGAACTCAGGGCAGGAACGCCTCACAGCAGGACACGGGATCAGACACAGGAATCGACACAGGGACTGACACAGGAATCAACACAGGGACTGACACAGGAATCAACACAGGGACTGACAGGAACCAGCTCACACTTCAAGCAGACTGCAAACCAAGGAATATCACCAGCGTCTGTGAATTGCAGTCAGCCAGCATATAACAGAGAGGCCTAATTAATAATCCCATGCAGCTGCCCTGTTGCATGATTCCAAACTGACAAGATGCAATTAGCAGCCAGGTGAGGCTGAACACATGGGAACAAGCTGCAATTACACAGACTCACCAGCGGCAGCAGACAAGAGTATTCTAAAACAGAGCAACAGGAAATCCTGGCATGCAAGAAAACTTTATAAACATAAAATAGGAATGAACCACTACCTGTGGTTCATAACAGTATCCCCTCCTTAAGGGTGAGCTCCGAGCACCCCATGACACCCACGGGGAACATAAACAGAAGTATAACATGAAATACAGAACAAAACTGCAAAACAGGAATGAGCCACAGCCGTGGCTCATAACACCGGCAGCAAGTAGACTCTGGCATAATGCATGCGCATTTCTCCATTATATAAACACCTATGATCACAGATTATAAATCAGACTAAAACAAAAAATTCTTACTCAGGGAAAATTATTTTACCAACCACAAGTGTTTTGCTCATCTATTCAACCTTCCCATTAACCAATAGAAATATACAGAGAAAAAAGACTTCTTTGTGCTTAAATGCATATGCTGAAATGCTTTACTGAGGGAGTATAGAAAATATTGAAAGTAAATCCTTGTTATATAAGTAGAGTATCATTTATTTTTGAATGGCTCGGGGGGAGATGGAACTGCCTCCCATAAGATATTTGCAACATCAAAGATACAATGGGACTGAGATCAGGCTATGAGGCTTTACGCGTTTTAGTCAGCCTGCGACAAAATGGCTGATTGGGATGTGCCATGAAATCCTTATCTCTCACACACTTCTGTGTCTCTATTGTGTGTAATGCAGAAGAAATCTCAACTATTAATATTACTAATGCTGTCACTTTACATAGAGAGCATTGCTGTCGGTAGAAAGAGTTATATACACGGTTGGTCTCTTTCAAAGCTGAAATAACTACAATGTAACAAACCACAAAAGAAGCTGACATTTAAAGTGTCCCATGGTGAATTTCCAAGCGTTTCATTTCATTATCTCTTTGTGGCATCCCCCATCAAATGTGACAGCTGCCAGCCACCAAGGAATTAGGATAAGGACGGATGTACATGTTGTTCGTCAGACTTGCTGAGCCTGGCACAGAAAGATTTCATTCCGGTAAATACACTTGTCTCATTTTGTGAATGTCAACGGCAACCCCAATATCTGCAGGTTGCCGAACATATCCTAAGGGGAAAATCTCTATTCAAGTTTGTTATCTAGTGTGGAGAACAAAAAATGTTCACAATCCCAGAACAGCTACATTTAGTTTTCTTATATTTATTTTTGTCCCTGTATATAGGAGTTTGTAACTCACTGGCTGAGCCCCTAAAATTGTTAAAGCCCCTGAACCAAAGAAAGTCATGTGACCTGTAGATTGACAGAGTCTTTTGGATCACACTGCATGCAGAAAGCATCCTATAGGTCCATTAAGCCTAAAGATACCTGAGATTTATTTGTGACTGTGGTAGCATGTAGTTTCCCACAAGCAGCAGACCTAATCCCAGTGAGGCCAACCCTGCAGCCAGCTTCTGTTTAGCCTGAAGTGGCTGATAGCAGAAAACATTAGTTCGCGCTCAGATGCATAATGGGAAATATCTCAGTAATGTCAAAGTATGGGAATTTTGTCAAAGATTTTTGTTATTGCTAATAGCTTTTTGAATGTAAGATAATTTGTCTTCAAACCGTATTTCTCAATTAGTAAGTCTAGTGAATATAGGGGGACGCAGTTAATTTCCAGAACGACGGAATCTCAGCTGTGAAAATACTGACAGCGGAATCCCGACAACAGGGAAAATGCCAGCAGTCGAAATCCCCCCCGCCACCCGGTATTCCCACTTGGGTGGTGCCATGCCACCACCTCAGGGCGAATCGCTCATCACCGAGCCCAAAGCGTGGCGAGCACAGTGAGTCCTTGCACTAGAGGTCGGGATTCTGACAGTCAGGATTCCAGCAGTCAGGATTTCATACCCCAGGGCCTAATTCAAAACTACAAAACTTCAACTGCTTCCACTGGCACGCAGGGGGCCGCCCAGCACAGGGCAAGGCTACCCCACATGACGGGTCCCCCCCAATAAAATGTGAGCACTTCGCTAAACAGCAAAGTGCTCACATCTATAGGGTAGCCCCCTGCCTCTGCAGCCTAGCTGCAAACGCAGTCACCGGGCCAACATGTTTTGGGTCGCAGAGGCTGCGTGTGATGTCATGCAGCCGCCGCGGCCTGCACCGCAAACGGTCCGGACACACCTCCGTTGTTCGAACCGTGCCCACCCAACACCATGCCAGCACCCATAAAACGCAGTGACACTGCCCCATCACTGTTTCCCGCAATCTAAGACCTCACACATGCAGACAGCGGCAACTAGCTATTTCCGCACTCATCGTGTCATGCCGAAACGGCCCCATAGTGTTGTATCTGAGATATCACCAACCAGGTAAATGCAAAATGCGCCTATACACTTACATTTCTGTGGCTGTATTTTGAGCTGCGTGCCCCTTACGATACGCATGGCCAAAGAATGTATGCATCATCAGCACGGAAACTTGTATCAAGTCTATGGGAAGTGCAAAGATTAGCCTACTGAAATCACTGGTATCTTACATATACAGGCCAAGATTTATCAAGCCTTGGAGAGTGATAAATGACACGGCGATAAAATACCAACCAATCAGCTCCTGTCATTTTTCAAACACAGCCTGTAACATGTCAGTTAGGAGCTGATTGGCTTAAGGGAGGCCAATCCCGGGATCTGGATCTGCGGGATTCCGGGATTTTGGCCCAAAAATGTCGGGATTTGAATCCCGGGATTGGAGCCTCCAATCCCGGGATTAACGGGATTAGGGTGCGCATGCACAGTTTTGCCGGGCAGCGCTGAGCACTATAACACAGCACTGCCCAGCTGTCAGCGAGGTATTTACAGCAGCCATGGACACACACACACTGACCGCGCTGGTGGCATTTCAAATGTAGCGCCGGCCGCCAGCCAATCAATGCTGTCAGACCGGCAGCCAATCAGGGAAGCGGCAGCAGCCGTGGCTCCTGATTGGCTGCCGGTCAGTGTATGTGTGTGGCCATGGCTTCTGCCCGGCTAAGAAGAGTAAGTGATATTTACTTATCGCTCCCTACACCCACCCTCCCTCACTGCTCCAGACATCCTCCCTCCCTCTCTGCTTCTGACATCCTCCTTGCTTGCTACGACCACCTTCCCTTCCTGCTCCTTACATGCTCCCTACACCCACCCTCCCTTGCTCCCTACATCCACCTTCCCTTGCTGCCCTCCACATATACTCTCCCTGCTCTCTACACTGATCCCTACTGCAATCCCGGGATTGAGCATTTTTCAATCTCGATTCCCGGGATTGAAAAAATGTCCCGGGATTGGCCTCCCTAATTGGTTGGTACTTTATCACTGTGTAAATTATCACTCTCCAAGGCTTGATAAATGGGGCCACAGAATGAGTAGAAATTAGATGCATTTCCCATGGGTCTGGTTGACTTGTGTCTCCACACTCCTTCTGTACTGAACTTACACATGAACACACCTGGTCTAGCGTCAGTGGCATCGAGATGGGGAGAGGAGTGGGTGTTGTTTACATGGGCCAAGTAACAGCACGAGGGGGGCTCTGGAGTGCACCTAGCCACCCTCATGCCTTCCACTCACCCCCGAGTGAACCGAAACTCAGGCTCACCTCCTGTCGGCAACCTTGCCAGCCTTCTGCAGTCTGATGATGCGGATGACAGTTGATAATATTGGCCAAACTCACAATGCGATAATTGAGTACATTGCATGGGTGTATCAATTATCGCATGCAGGGACAGAGCTTGCGAGACAGCTCTGTCCCTGCGATGCCTCTCCGTAGCATCATCGGGATATTTTTCATAAAATCTACCCTGATGTCCTGCTGCACATGCGCCGCCATCTGTCGTTACCGCCACCGCTGGGATTTCCCCCCTGTCGCGATAACCCCCGCACCGCAAACAGACGTCCCCCAGAGATTTATACTTACCAGTCCCAGGAGCCGGTGTCCGCTGCTTACAGGAGGCTGACAGGCTCCAGATCCTGCTTCTGCACTGTGACCCCCGGTGCTTTAAAATGAGCTGCCGCTTTGCACTGTCACTTTACTGTAAAGGGGTTACTGCGCAGCACATGGAGGACCCGGTGCCCGGCAGCACTCACTGGCGCTCCTGGGACTGGTATGTATGAATTTTTTTTTTCTAAAGGTGATCAGCTTGTGTGTCTATCGGACACACAGAGCTCATCACCAGAGCCCAGTACCCGCACAGCTTTCTCTACCAGGAGGCAGAGGAAGCTGTGCAAAAGGCTGCTTATCGCAGTGCTGTCTTGTGATTACGCCAGCTGGAGCTGGCGTTATTATCACAGGGCACACTGCAGTGTTTTTTCACTTTTTTTTAGTAAATTCGGCCATATCGCATTTTCCATTATACAGTAAGTATGGGAAATGCGATGTGGGTTACTAAAAAAAAATTACAACGGGTTTGGAGCAGTTTTTCATGAAAGGTGCTCCAAAAGCCCTTTAACACATTTGAGTGATAATAAATTAATGTGAAAAGGGTTTTTAGTTAAATAATGTTAATAAGTATGCCTCTTAGTTTCTTATTTACTCTCCTGGGATGTCCGGGACACTTTTGAATTTTCGGATTCCCAGAGTTTCATGCTAGCAGAGCACCCGTCCTGCATCCTGTGCACTCCCCTTATGAAGTGGGAGTTAATTCCCTGTATTGCTCAGCAGGGGGCAGAGCCATGATGACTCAAATCATAATGTCATACCTCCTACACTTGTGGGCAAGTACTAAAGTTGGACTAGGAAGTGACCCCTACGGGCTCTAAGGCCAGGATGTAATAAAGTCTGAGTTCAGCGGTCGTGCAGGATGCTGCTTGATCACTGACTTTTTTTTAAAGGGGCAGTCATGTACAAGGATTGCGTACGTGTTCGGACGACATCCGGCACAGTCACTGAACTCAGCATTCACTACATCCTGCCCAGAGCTGGCCTTAACCAATATGATGCCCTAGGCAAGATTTTGGCTGGTGTCCCCACACCATTACCCCTCACCTATAGCAGTTCTCATTCTGGTGCTCCTACCCCATATATTTTAAATAGGAACAGTGTGCACATTCGGCACAACTCAAAAAGGGGCGTGATCTTGCTGGGAAGGGGCATGGCTACACAATAGTTCCCTCAATTCAAATAACACCACACAGTAGTGCAACTTAATTCACATTTTATCATGCAACAGTTTCCCTTATTCACGTCACACAGTAGGACCACTTTACCTTATAAACATTACTCCTCACAGTAGTGCCCCTTATTCACATTACATCACACTGAATTGCTCCTTATTCACATTACACCACACCATATTGCTCTTTGTTCACATTAGACCACACAGTAGTGCCTTTTCTATGCATTACACAGTAGAGCACCTTATACACATAATGCCACACATTAGTATTGCATTTATACACATAATACCACACAGTAGTGTCCCTTACATATATGACAAACATTATTAATTTCCTTAAAAATATAATGCACCTTACACATTATGCCAACCTTTATTAATGCCCTTATTCAGATAATGACTCTTACACTTATGCCACATATTACTAGTGCACTTATGCACATAATGACACACATAATGTCCCTTACACATATGCCACACATTATTAGTGCCCTTATACACATAATGACACAGATAATTTCCCTTTCACATATGCCGCACATTATTAATGCCCTTATACACGTAATGACACAGATAATGTCACTTACACATAAGCCGCACATTATTAATGTATTTATGCACATGACACACATAATGCCCCTTACACATATGCCACACACTTCTGCACAACCAAGCCACTCACACACAGCACTCACATGGCCGCTAACACTGTGACCTATTCCTCCATTTTGGATACAGATGTGTCCTCATACATCTTGCCTTAATACGTTATGCAGCAGAAGATGCCTGAGTCAGTTGGCAGCTCTGCTAACGTCGGCCACCTTTTTTTGATGAAAATGCATCTTATTTGCATTATTATGTGACTAGGATGCACAATCATCTTCTGCTGAATAAAATATGTGGCATGCCTATATTCTGTGTGCGACTGTAGCTGTATCTGCATACGAAATGCTACGTTACAGTGATTTCCAGGAATACACTATGGAGGTCATTCCGAGTTGTTCGCTCGCAAGGCAATTTTAGCAGAGTTGCTCAAGCTAAGCCGCCGCCTACTGGGAGTGAATCTTAGCATCTTAAAATTGCGAACGAAGTAATCGCAATATTGCGATTACACACCTCGTAGCAGTTTCTGAGTAGCTTCAGACTTACTCGGCATCTGCGATCAGTTCAGTGCTTGTCGTTCCTGGTTTGACGTCACAAACACACCCAGCGTTCGCCCAGACACTCCTCCGTTTCTCCGGCCACTCCTGCGTTTTTTCCGGAAACGGTAGCGTTTTTTCCCACACGCCCATAAAACGGCCTTTTTCCGCCCAGTAACACCCATTTCATGTCAATCACATTACGATCGCCAGACCGATGAAAAAGCCGTGAGTAAAATTCCTAAGTGCATAGCAAATTTACTTGGCGCAGTCGCAGTGCGGACATTGCGCATGCGCATTAAGCGGAAAATCGCTGCGATGCGAAGATTTTTACCGAGCGAACAACTCGGAATGAGGGCCTATAATGTAGCATTTCGTATGCAGATACAGCGCAGTCACACACAGAATATAGGCATGCCGCATATCATTTTAATCAGCAAAAACTGCTTGTGTCCCTAGACATACCAAATGCCCTAGGCAATTGCCTAGTTTGCCTATGCCTAGGGCCGGCTCTTATCCTGCCCTAATTTTATGCACACTTTTTGAACTTGCTCACCTCTTTTGCGCATCATCATTTTACCAGGTACACAATTATAGTACACTTTCTAACTGGATTTAGGTCTAACTGTAAATCATACTTCCCAACGGGGAGCATGACCACGGCACGACACACTGGGGGCATAACCATGCCTCCAGAAGGTGTGACCCTACCCTCCAATGAGCATTTTTTTTTTAAAGAAATACCTCTTGTTTTATGCAGCATACTTTTGAGACCTAGTGTAACCCCCTGCCCCAACCCCCCTCCCCTCCACATTGGAATGTACATGAACCATAGAAAAGTCCTCAAAAACTGTGGGTCAGTTGGAAGCAGGTGAGTCCCCAAAGTTATAAATTGAGCACTGGATCTTACTGTCATAAAACTGTCCATTTTTATATATACAGTAGATGTAATAAATGTGATATTTAGAACCACAGACGTTGTCCTGTCCTTTCGTCCTCATATAAATCATAAAGTCAAATATAGAGACTTACACCCAGTATGGAGAACAGGGGGTAAGGAACTGTGCAGTTATCAATTCATACAGCATAAAAAGGGTCTATGGGGGTAATTCCAAGTTGATAGCAGCAGGAATTTTTTTAGCAGTTGGGCAAAACCATGTGCACCGCAGGTGTGGCAGATATAACATTTGCAGAAATAGTTAGATTTGGGTGGGTTGTTTTATTTCTGTGCAGGGTAAATACTGGCTGCTTTATTTTTACACTGCAATTTAGATTTCAATTTGAACACAACCCACCCAAATCTAACTCTCTCTGCACATGTTATATCTGCCTCCCCTGCAGTGCACATGGTTTTGCCCAATTGCTAACATAATTCCTGCTGCGATCAACTTGGAATTTACCCCCTATGTATTCAGCCTCAGAGGGAGATAAATAGGATGCAGTACCAACCAACCAACCAGCTCCTGTCATTATTCAAACACAGCCTGTAACATGGCAGTTAGTAGCTGACTGCGGCTTAGTACATAGCCCCCATAGACTGATATAAACTGGTACTTTCTGACTCCACATTGCCATTTGAAATGACTTACTTTTCCTATCTGTCTTGAAGCTATGGAGGACTGATACCAACCTTTTTTTTTAATTAACATGCGCTCGGCCCTAAACAGCGATAAATGTTTCCTGAGTATTTAGTACACTCTACTTTGATAAGATAAATGCCAATACACTCAATATGCATTGACACGTTTTAAAAATTGCCATTGGAACTAGCTTTATATACTGTATCTATATCTATCTATATCTATCTATATCTAAACAAATCTAGAAAACCACAGCACTCGCCACCCCAGAAGCGGGGTGCAATATCTGCACTCACCACTCATAGAGTGGGGTGCATGCAGCCCATGGCCACCAACCCATATATATATATATACACACACACACACACACACACACACACACACACACACACACACACACACACACACACACACACACACACACACAGTGCTTCAATAGTCGCAGTAAACCCTTTCGTTTCAAAAACTGTGCAGGAAATAGGAAAAATGAATACTCCAATAAGGTGGGCTATCTTTAAGGGTATGTAACGAACATGGGTGCCATCTTGAAATCGGCCATCTTGAATCTAAATCAGTTATTTTCACATGGAAAAGGGTTGTGTAACATGTCAAACAACATCAGAATTTTCTGAAAAGTTTATTGCTGCAAACAGATTTGAAAATGAGTTTTATGGTAAGAACTTACCTTTGTTAAAACTCTTTCTGCGAGGTACACTGGGCTGCACAAGGAAAGACATAGGAATGTAGAGTAGGATCTGGATCCGAGGCACCAACAGGCTGAAAAGCTTTGACTGTTCCCAGAATGCATAGCGCCGCCTCCTCTATAACCCCACCTCCCTGCACAGGAGCTCAGTTTTTAGTTAACCAGCCCAATGCAGTAGCAGGAAAAGAGACGACAACGGTTAGTAGCCACATACACCACACTCTCACGACAGGAAAAAGTGTCAGCGGCTAATGCCATACCAACCCAAAGAAGCTAAGTGCGTCAGGGTGGGCGCCTTGTGGAGCCCAGTGTACCTCACAGAAAGAGTTTTAACAAAGGTAAGTTCTTACCATAAAAGTCGTTTTCTGTTGCGGGGTACACTGGGCTCCACAAGGAAAGACATAGGGGATGTCCTAAAGCAGTTCATTATGGGAGGGGACGCACTGCAGCGGGCACAAGAACCCGGCGTCCAAAGGAAGCATCCTGGGAAGCGGCAGTATCAAAGGCATAGAACCTTATGAACGTGTTCACAGACGACCACGTAGCCGCCTTGCACAATTGTTCAAGGGTCGCACCACGGTGGGCCGCCCAAGAAGGTCCAACAGACCGAGTAGAATGGGCCGTAATGTGAGCAGGAGCTGATAGACCAGCCCTCACATAAGCATGTGCAATCACCATTTTAATCCATCTGGCCAAAGTTTGCTTGTGAGCAGGCCAGCCCCGTTTGTGAAATCCAAACAGCACAAAAAGAGAATCAGATTTCCTAATAGAAGCAGTTCTCTTCACATAAATACGGAGAGCCTGTACCACATCCAAAGACCGCTCTTTGGGAGACAGATCAGGAGAAACAAGTGCCGGAACCACGATCTCCTGGTTAAGGTGAAATGAAGAAACCACCTTAGGTAAATATCCGGGACGAGTCCTAAGAACCGCCCGGTCACAGTGAAATATCAGATATGGGGAACTACAAGACAAGGCACCCAAATCCGACACTCATCTAGCTGTAGCAATAGTCAGCAGAAACACCACCTTAAGGGAAAGCCACTTAAGATCAGCTGAACCAAGAGGTTCAAACGGAGACTCTTGTAATGCCTCCAAAACCACCGACAAGTCCCAAGGAGCCACAGGCGGGACATAAGGAGGTTGGATACGCAACACACCCTGAGTAAAGGTATGCACATCAGGTAAGGTCACAATCTTTCTATGAAACCACACCGCCAAGGCAGATATTTGAACCTTGAGGGAGGCCAGACGCAGGCCTAAGTCCAGGCCCTGCTGAAGAAAGGCCAACAACTTGGCTGTACTAAACTTGGAAGCGTCATAATCGTTAGATGCACACCAAACAGAATAAAAATGCCAGACCCTATAGTAAATCCGAGCAGAAGCCGGTTTCCGGGCCCACAGCATAGTTTGAATGACCACCTCAGAAAACCCTTTAGCTCTCAAGACGGAAGCTTCAAGAGCCATGCTGTCAAAGACAGCCGGGCTAGGTCCTGGTAGACACAGGGGCCCTGAACGAGGAGGTCTGGGCGTTGTGGAAGTAGAAGTGGACGCTCTGACAATAGGCCCTGCAGGTCTGAGAACCAGTGCCGTCTGGGCCACGCTGGAGTTATGAGAAGCAGAATTCCTCTTTCTTGCTTGAACTTCTGAATTACCCTGGGCAGGAGTGACACCGGAGGGAACACGTACGGCAGCCGAAACCTCCATGGCACCGCCAGCGCATCCACATATGCTGCTTGAGGATCCCATGTCCTTGCTCCGAAGACCGGAACCTTGTGATTGTTTTGAGACGCCATCAGATCTACGTCTGGAAGGCCCCACTTTTCCACTAGGAGTTGAAACACTTCTGGATGGAGGCCCCACTCTCCGGCATGTACGTCCTGACGACTGAGAAAGTCCGCTTTCCAATTCAGGACTCCTGGAATGAATATTGCTGATATGGCCTGTAGATGGTGTTCCGCCCAATGTAGAATCCGTGAGACTTCCTTCATTGCCAAACGGCTTCGAGTGCCGCCTTGATGATTTATGTAAGCCACTGTGGTGGCGTTGTCCGACTGTACTTGAACAGGACGGTTCTGAATTAAATGCTGGGCCAGGTTCAACGCATTGAAAACCGCCCGCAATTCCAGAATGTTGATCGAGAGGAGAGATTCCTCCTTGGTCCACCGACCCTGAAGGGATTGTTGCTCCATCACCGCTCCCCAACCTCTGAGACTGGCATCTGTCATCAACAGGACCCAGTCGGATATCCAGAAGGGACGGCCCCTGCACAATCGTTGGTCCTGGAGCCACCAGTGCAGCGACAGACGGACCTCCGGAGTCAATGAGATCATATGAGACCTGATCCGGTGAGGCAGGCCATCCCACTTGGCTAGAATCAGCCTCTGGAGGGGGCGAGAATGAAATTGAGCATACTCCACCATGTCGAATGCTGATATCATAAGGCCCAGCACCTGCATCGCCGAATGTATCGACACTTGCGGACGAGAAAGGAAGCAACCAATCCTGTCCTGAAGCTTCAGGACTTTCTCCTAAGACAAGAACAACCGCTGGTTGTGAGTGTCCAAAAGCGCTCCCAGGTGCACCATGCTCTGAGCAGGACCAGGGAGGATTTCTTCCAGTTAATGAGCCACCCGTGGGCTTGTAGAAACCGGACAGTCATATCCAGATGACGTAGGAGAATTTCTGGGGAATTTGGTAGGATTAACAAGTCGTCCAGATACGGCAGTATCCTGACCCCTTGACGGTGGAGTACCACCGTCATCACCGCCATAACTTTGGTGAAGACTCGCGGAGCCGTAGTTAAACCAAAAGGTAATGCCCGAAACTGGTAATGGAGGTTGCTAATCGCAAACCTCAGGTATTGCTGATGTGATACTGCTATAGGAATATGCAGGTAAGCATCCTGTATGTCCAGGGAGACCATGTAGTCCCCGGGTTCCAAGGCCAGAACTATAGAGCGAAGGGTTTCCATACGGAACTTGGAAACTTTCACAAATCTGTTCAATGCCTTGAGGTTGAGAATGGGCCGCGAGGACCCATTCGGTTTCGGGACCAGAAACAGCGGAGAATAGTACCCCTGGCCCCTCTGAGCAAGAGGCACCTGTACTACGACTCCTGTATCCAGGAGGGTCTGTACCACTGAATGTAGAGTGTTTGCCTTTGTCTGGTCCAATGGGACGTCTGTCTGGCAAAATCGATGAGGGGGTCGGTTTTTGAAGGCTATGGTGTAACCTCGAGTGACGACTTCCCATACCCAGGCATCTGAAGTTGTCTTCAACCATTCCTGGGTATACCCTAGAAGCCGGCCCCCCACCCTGGGATCCCCCAGGGGGATGCCCACCCCGTCATGCGGCAGGCTTATCGGTCTTGGAAGCTGGCTGACGGGCAGCCCAGGCTCTTTTGGGCTTCGGCTTACCAGGTTTGGAAGTGCGGGCCTGCGTGTTATACGCCTGACCTTTTGCTTTACCTGAAGGACGAAAGGGTCGAAAGGAAGTACCTTTAGCCTTCGACACCGAAGGAGCGGTACTTGGTAGACAGGCAGTTTTAGCAGTAGCCAAGTCAGCCACTATCTTATTTAAGTCCTCCCCAAACAGAATATCTCCCTTGAACGGGAGTACCTCCAGGGTTTTCCTAGAGTCCAGATCCACAGACCAGGATCTCATCCACAATATCCGGCGAGCCAGGACTGATGTAGTAGAGGCCTTGGCTGCTAGAATACCGGCATCAGAAGCCGCTTCTTTAATATAGTGAGAAGCTGTGACAATATATGACAAGCATTGTCTAGCATGGTCAGAAGAGATTTCAGCTTCTAACTCCAAGGCCCATGCTTCAATAGCCTCTGCAGCCCATGTTGCTGCAATAGTGGGCCTTTGTGCAGCACCGGTGAGGGTGTAAATCGTTTTCAGACAACCCTCCACATGTTTATCCGTAGGCTCTTTTAGAGACGTGACGGTAGTGACAGGTAGAGCTGAGGAAACCACCATCCTAGCCACATGTGAGTCTACTGGAGGAGGCGTTTCCCAATTTTTAGACAGCTCTGGAGCGCGGGGATAGTGAGCCAGCATCTTCTTTTGAGGCACAAACTTCGTTCCCGTGTTTCCCCAGGGTTCCTGACGTATATCCACTAGGTGGTCAGAGTGAGGTAAAACTTGTTTAACCACCTTCTGACGCTTGAACCTATCTGGTTTCTTAGGAGGGGCGGATGGCTCGGGATCATCCGTAATCTGTAAAATTAACTTAATAGCCTCCAAAAGATCAGGAACATCCACATGTGAACTACCCTCCCCATCAGCAGTATCTGTGTCAGAATCTGTGGGGTCAGTGTAGGGACTGGTTCAACTTCTTCTATTGACCAGATAAATTGTCCGCCCAAGGCGGGTTAGCTGCGGGGACCACATACGGTTGCACCGGCATAGGAGGTCCCATAGGGGGCGTTAGTTTAGTAACTAGCGTATGTAGAAGCGTGGAGAAAGTAGCCCACGGTGAGTCATTATGTACCCCCGTTGCCACAGTCCCACTGGGGGGCAAGGAGCCCCCAGAACCAGAGCCCACAGCTGCTATAGTCTCCTCATAGGGGTCTGTGGCTTCAGCAACACCAGCAGGGTGTTCCGCCCCAGAACCGTTTCCTTCAGAAGCAGACATGATATAACTTGCAGTATCAGGTAACACAGTACAATTGGCAGCAGCACAATACCTCTTACCCAAACCCCTGCGCAGTGTAGTCAGCACAAGCAGTGATACAGGAGAGATATGGTGACTAAATTCACAGAGAAAAATACGTATTAGAGTATATCTTTGTGAAAATCCTATATAATTATAAAACCTGATGCACCAAGCCCCCTCAGGTTATAGAATATAGGGATAGCAAGTTGAGTGAGAGACTAGAGATGAGCGCCTGAAATTTTTCGGGTTTTGTGTTTTGGTTTTGGGTTCGGTTCCGCGGCCGTGTTTTGGGTTCGAACGCGTTTTGGCAAAACCTCACCGAATTTTTTTTGTCGGATTCGGGTGTGTTTTGGATTCGGGTGTTTTTTTTCAAAAAACACTAAAAAACAGCTTAAATCATAGAATTTGGGGGTCATTTTGATCCCAAAGTATTATTAACCTCAAAAACCATAATTTACACTCATTTTCAGTCTATTCTGAATACCTCACACCTCACAATATTATTTTTAGTCCTAAAATTTGCACCGAGGTCGCTGTGTGAGTAAGATAAGCGACCCTAGTGGCCGACACAAACACCGGGCCCATCTAGGAGTGGCACTGCAGTGTCACGCAGGATGTCCCTTCCAAAAAACCCTCCCCAAACAGCACATGACGCAAAGAAAAAAAGAGGCGCAATGAGGTAGCTGTGTGAGTAAGATTAGCGACCCTAGTGGCCGACACAAACACCGGGCCCATCTAGGAGTGGCACTGCAGTGTCACGCAGGATGTCCCTTCCAAAAAACCCTCCCCAAACAGCACATGACGCAAAGAAAAAAAGAGGCGCAATGAGGTAGCTGTGTGAGTAAGATTAGCGACCCTAGTGGCCGACACAAACACCGGGCCCATCTAGGAGTGGCACTGCAGTGTCACGCAGGATGTCCCTTCCAAAAAACCCTCCCCAAACAGCACATGACGCAAAGAAAAAAAGAGGCGCAATGAGGTAGCTGTGTGAGTAAGATTAGCGACCCTAGTGGCCGACACAAACACCAGGCCCATCTAGGAGTGGCACTGCAGTGTCACGCAGGATGTCCCTTCCAAAAAAACCTCCCCAAACAGCACATGACGCAAAGAAAAAAAGAGGCGCAATGAGGTAGCTGACTGTGTGAGTAAGATTAGCGACCCTAGTGGCCGACACAAACACCGGGCCCATCTAGGAGTGGCACTGCAGTGTCACGCAGGATGTCCCTTCCAAAAAACCCTCCCCAATCAGCACATGATGCAAAGAAAAAGAAAAGAAAAAAGAGGTGCAAGATGGAATTGTCCTTGGGCCCTCCCACCCACCCTTATGTTGTATAAACAAAACAGGACATGCACACTTTAACCAACCCATCATTTCAGTGACAGGGTCTGCCACACGACTGTGACTGATATGACGGGTTGGTTTGGACCCCCCCCAAAAAAGAAGCAATTAATCTCTCCTTGCACAAACTGGCTCTACAGAGGCAAGATGTCCACCTCATCTTCACCCTCCGATATATCACCGTGTACATCCCCCTCCTCACAGATTATCAATTCGTCCCCACTGGAATCCACCATCTCAGCTCCCTGTGTACTTTGTGGAGGCAATTGCTGCTGGTCAATGTCTCCGCGGAGGAATTGATTATAATTCATTTTAATGAACATCATCTTCTCCACATTTTCTGGATGTAACCTCGTACGCCGATTGCTGACAAGGTGAGCGGCGGCACTAAACACTCTTTCGGAGTACACACTTGTGGGAGGGCAACTTAGGTAGAATAAAGCCAGTTTGTGCAAGGGCCTCCAAATTGCCTCTTTTTCCTGCCAGTATAAGTACGGACTGTGTGACGTGCCTACTTGGATGCGGTCACTCATATAATCCTCCACCATTCTATCAATGTTGAGAGAATCATATGCAGTGACAGTAGACGACATGTCCGTAATCGTTGTCAGGTCCTTCAGTCCGGACCAGATGTCAGCATCAGCAGTCGCTCCAGACTGCCCTGCATCACCGCCAGCGGGTTGGCTCGGAATTCTGAGCCTTTTCCTCGCACCCCCAGTTGCGGGAGAATGTGAAGGAGGAGATGTTGACAGGTCGCGTTCCGCTTGACTTGACAATTTTGTCACCAGCAGGTCTTTCAACCCCAGCAGACCTGTGTCTGCCGGAAAGAGAGATCCAAGGTAGGCTTTAAATCTAGGATCGAGCACGGTGGCCAAAATGTAGTGCTCTGATTTCAACAGATTGACCACCCGTGAATCCTTGTTAAGCGAATTAAGGGCTGCATCCACAAGTCCCACATGCCTAGCGGAATCGCTCCCTTTTAGCTCCTTCTTCAATGCCTCCAGCTTCTTCTGCAAAAGCCTGATGAGGGGAATGACCTGACTCAGGCTGGCAGTGTCTGAACTGACTTCACGTGTGGCAAGTTCAAAGGGCATCAGAACCTTGCACAACGTTGAAATCATTCTCCACTGCACTTGAGACAGGTGCATTCCACCTACTATATCGTGCTCAATTGTATAGGCTTGAATGGCCTTTTGCTGCTCCTCCAACCTCTGAAGCATATAGAGGGTTGAATTCCACCTCGTTACCACTTCTTGCTTCAGATGATGGCAGGGCAGGTTCAGTAGTTTTTGGTGGTGCTCCAGTCTTCTGTACGCGGTGCCTGTACGCCGAAAGTGTCCCGCAATTTTTCTGGCCACCGACAGCATCTCTTGCACGCCCCTGTCGTTTTTTTAAAAATTCTGCACCACCAAATTCAAGGTATGTGCAAAACATGGGACGTGCTGGAATTTGCCCATATTTAATGCACACACAATATTGCTGGCGTTGTCCGATGCCACAAATCCACAGGAGAGTCCAATTGGGGTAAGCCATTCCGCGATGATCTTCCTCAGTTGCCGTAAGAGGTTTTCAGCTGTGTGCGTATTCTGGAAAGCGGTGATACAAAGCGTAGCCTGCCTAGGAAAGAGTTGGCGTTTGCGAGATGCTGCTACTGGTGCCGCCGCTGCTGTTCTTGCGGCGGGAGTCCATACATCTACCCAGTGGGCTGTCACAGTCATATAGTCCTGACCCTGCCCTGCTCCACTTGTCCACATGTCCGTGGTTAAGTGGACATTGGGTACAACTGCATTTTTTAGGACACTGGTGAGTCTTTTTCTGACGTCCGTGTACATTCTCGGTATCGCCTGCCTAGAGAAGTGGAACCTAGATGGTATTTGGTAACGGGGGCACACTGCCTCAATAAATTGTCTAGTTCCCTGTGAACTAACGGCGGATACCGGACGCACGTCTAACACCAACATAGTTGTCAAGGACTCAGTTATCCGCTTTGCAGTAGGATGACTGCTGTGATATTTCATCTTCCTCGCAAAGGACTGTTGAACAGTCAATTGCTTACTGGAAGTAGTACAAGTGGGCTTACGACTTCCCCTCTGGGATGACCATCGACTCCCAGCGGCAACAACAGCAGCGCCAGCAGCAGTAGGCGTTACACGCAAGGATGCATCGGAGGAATCCCAGGCAGGAGAGGACTCGTCAGAATTGCCAGTGACATGGCCTGCAGGACTATTGGCATTCCTGGGGAAGGAGGAAATTGACACTGAGGGAGTTGGTGGGGTGGTTTGCGTGAGCTTGGTTACAAGAGGAAGGGATTTACTGGTCAGTGGACTGCTTCCGCTGTCACCCAAAGTTTTTGAACTTGTCACTGACTTATTATGAATGCGCTGCAGGTGACGTATAAGGGAGGATGTTCCGAGGTGGTTAACGTCCTTACCCCTACTTATTACAGCTTGACAAAGGGAACACACGGCTTGACACCTGTTGTCCGCATTTCTGGTGAAATACCTCCACACCGAAGAGCTGATTTTTTTGGTATTTTCACCTGGCATGTCAACGGCCATATTCCTCCCACGGACAACAGGTGTCTCCCCGGGTGCCTGACTTAAACAAACCACCTCACCATCAGAATCCTCCTGGTCAATTTCCTCCCCAGCGCCAGCAACACCCATATCCTCCTCATCCTGGTGTACTTCAACACTGACATCTTCAATCTGACTATAAGGAACTGGACTGCGGGTGCTCCTTCCAGCACTTGCAGGGGGCGTGCAAATGGTGGAAGGCGCATGCTCTTCACGTCCAGTGTTGGGAAGGTCAGGCATCGCAACCGACACAATTGGACTCTCCTTGTGGATTTGGGATTTCGAAGAATGCACAGTTCTTTGCTGTGCTGCTTTTGCCAGCTTGAGTCTTTTCATTTTTCTAGCGAGAGGCTGAGTGCTTCCATCCTCATGTGAAGCTGAACCACTAGCCATGAACATAGGCCAGGGCCTCAGCCGTTCCTTGCCACTCCGTGTGGTAAATGGCATATTGGCAAGTTTACGCTTCTCCTCCGACAATTTTATTTTAGGTTTTGGAGTCCTTTTTTTACTGATATTTGGTGTTTTGGATTTGACATGCTCTGTACTATGACATTGGGCATCGGCCTTGGCAGACGACGTTGCTGGCATTTCATCGTCTCGGCCATGACTAGTGGCAGCAGCTTCAGCACGAGGTGGAAGTGGATCTTGATCTTTCCCTAATTTTGGAACCTCAACATTTTTGATCTCCATATTTTAATAGGCACAACTAAAAGGCACCTCAGGTAAACAATGGAGATGGATGGATTGGATACTAGTATACAATTATGGACGGGCTGCCGAGTGCCGACACAGAGGTAGCCACAGCCGTGAACTACCGCACTGTACTGTGTCTGCTAGTAATATATAGACTGGTTGATAAAGAGATAGTATACTCGTAACTAGTATGTATGTATAAAGAAAGAAAAAAAACCACGGTTAGGTGGTATATACAATTATGGACGGGCTGCCGAGTGCCGACACAGAGGTAGCCACAGCCGTGAACTACCGCACTGTACTGTGTCTGCTGCTAATATATAGACTGGTTGATAAAGAGATAGTATACTCGTAACTAGTATGTATGTATAAAGAAAGAAAAAAAAACCACGGTTAGGTGGTATATACAATTATGGACGGGCTGCCGAGTGCCGACACAGAGGTAGCCACAGCCGTGAACTACCGCACTGTACTGTGTCTGCTGCTAATATAGACTGGTTGATAAAGAGATAGTATACTCGTAACTAGTATGTATGTATAAAGAAAGAAAAAAAAACCACGGTTAGGTGGTATATATAATTATGGACGGGCTGCAGAGTGCCGACACAGAGGTAGCCACAGCCGTGAACTACCGCACTGTACTGTGTCTGCTGCTAATATATAGACTGGTTGATAAAGAGATAGTATACTCGTAACTAGTATGTATGTATAAAGAAAGAAAAAAAAACCACGGTTAGGTGGTATATACAATTATGGACGGGCTGCCGAGTGCCGACACAGAGGTAGCCACAGCCGTGAACTACCGCACTGTACTGTGTCTGCTGCTAATATATAGACTGGTTGATAAAGAGATAGTATACTCGTAACTAGTATGTATGTATAAAGAAAGAAAAAAAAACCACGGTTAGGTGGTATATACAATTATGGACGGGCTGCCGAGTGCCGACACAGAGGTAGCCACAGCCGTGAACGACCGCACTGTACTGTGTCTGCTGCTAATATATAGACTGGTTGATAAAGAGATAGTATACTCGTAACTAGTATGTATGTATAAAGAAAGAAAAAAAAAACACGGTTAGGTGGTATATACAATTATGGACGGGCTGCCGAGTGCCGACACAGAGGTAGCCACAGCCGTGAACTACCGCACTGTACTGTGTCTGCTGCTAATATATAGACTGGTTGATAAAGAGATAGTATACTCGTAACTAGTATGTATGTATAAAGAAAGAAAAAAAAACCACGGTTAGGTGGTATATACAATTATGGACGGGCTGCCGAGTGCCGACACAGAGGTAGCCACAGCCGTGAACTACCGCACTGTACTGTGTCTGCTGCTAATATATAGACTGGTTGATAAAGAGATAGTATACTCGTAACTAGTATGTATGTATAAAGAAAGAAAAAAAAAACACGGTTAGGTGGTATATACAATTATGGACGGGCTGCCGAGTGCCGACACAGAGGTAGCCACAGCCGTGAACTACCGCACTGTACTGTGTCTGCTGCTAATATAGACTGGTTGATAAAGAGATAGTATACTACTAATATTATATATACTGGTGGTCAGGTCACTGGTCACTAGTCACACTGGCAGTGGCACTCCTGCAGCAAAAGTGTGCACTGTTTAATTTTAATATAATATTATGTACTCCTGGCTCCTGCTATAACCTATAACTGGCACTGCAGTAGTGCTCCCCAGTCTCCCCCACAATTATAAGCTGTGTGAGCTGAGCAGTCAGACAGATATATAATATATATAGATGATGCAGCACACTGGCCTGAGCCTGAGCAGTGCACACAGATATGGTATGTGACTGACTGAGTCACTGTGTGTATCGCTTTTTTCAGGCAGAGAACGGATATATTAAATAAACTGCACTGTGTGTCTGGTGGTCACTCACTATATAATATATTATGTACTCCTGGCTCCTGCTATAACCTATAACTGGCACTGCAGTAGTGCTCCCCAGTCTCCCCCACAATTATAAGCTGTGTGAGCTGAGCAGTCAGACAGATATATATTATATTATATATAGATAATAGATGATGCAGCACACTGGCCTGAGCCTGAGCAGTGCACACAGATATGGTATGTGACTGAGTCACTGTGTGCTGTGTATCGCTTTTTTCAGGCAGAGAACGGATTATAAATAAAACTGGTGGTCACTGGTCACTATCAGCAAAACTCTACACTGTACTGAGTACTCCTAATGCTCCCCAAAATTAGTAAATCAAGTGTCTCTCTAATCTATTCTAAACGGAGAGGACGCCAGCCACGTCCTCTCCCTATCAATCTCAATGCACGTGTGAAAATGGCGGCGACGCGCGGCTCCTTATATAGAATCCGAGTCTCGCGATAGAATCCGAGCCTCGCGAGAATCCGACAGCGTCATGATGACGTTCGGGCGCGCTCGGGTTAACCGAGCAAGGCGGGAAGATCCGAGTCGCTCGGACCCGTGAAAAAAAACATGAAGTTCTGGCGGGTTCGGATTCAGAGAAACCGAACCCGCTCATCTCTATGAGAGACACGAAATGGGAACCACAAAGCAAGCTAATGCACACACATATAGTCACGTAAACAATGCAGAGGTTATTACTAACAATAATACTGCACTGGACCAGCTTATATAGCTATGTAGTCAATAGATATAACACTGCACAGTAAGAACTGGATGTATATCACAGGGTACTTGTACCAGAGAACCCTGACTAAATGCACTCTTTCTTAACTAACACTGTCTAATTGACATGTAGAATACTTAAGTGTCATGTAAAGTCACAGCGCTGACTACCAGACGGCATTACACAGGAGGATTTGCCCAAGCAGTCCCAGGAACAGTGTAGCTAAGAGAAATGGCACCCAAACACTGACAGGGAGTGAGGGAAAGACAGATATGCAGCTCAAGGGCGGGAACATTTGCTGAAAATGGCGTGCTGGGGGAGGGGCTCCAGGTCTAAGCCTTATCCCCCTGCTGGCAAAACCACCGGGTACTGTGGGCTACTAGTAAAATGGTTTTAAGGGAAAACCTGACCTGCACCCATGCCCTGGTGATCTAGTGGTATCGCCTTTACTGCCACAGTGTCCACCGCCAGCGCGCGCGGCCCGCCTCCCACTGACCGCGCCGGATCGTGATAAAGTATTGGTCCCGCGAGCGGGACCCACTCACCACCTCCCGAAGCGTGGCCACGCGATCCCGGAGAGCCCTCGTCGTGTGTGTCTGACTTTAGAAGAAAGCCGGAGCCTCCTGCTGTAGTTACCCGGCAACCAGGGCTCGGGAGTGTACAGCGCTGCTGGGGAGAGATGGAGCTGCAGCAGGGAATGTCACTAGACATGTACACACTGCTGCAGCCCTTGAAGTCTTCACTTTTCTTCTCAAAAAGCTCTTCTTATGGCTGCCCAGAGCAGCCCCTCTGTTACTGTATATGCCTGCTATCTGTGGCACCAACTACAAAACTGAGCTCCTGTGCAGGGAGGCGGGGTTATAGAGGAGGCTGCGCTATGCATTCTGGGAACAGTCAAAGCTTTTGAGCCTGTTGGTGCCTCGGATCAAGATCCTACTCTACACCCCTATGTCTTTCCTTGTGGAGCCCAGTGTACCCCGCAGCAGAAATAGCAGTTATGGTTTAAAAGTTACAACACTTTTATTGTTGCAACTGAAGATGGCTTTGACAAAAGAGAAAAGAATTGAGGTCATTTTGATGTGTGGAGAATGAAGTTTCTGTGTCATAGCTGCAGATTTTAACAACCAGCACCCAGAAAGACCTCCAATTTCACATAACACTGTCAAGTGCCTAATTTCCAAATTCCGAGAAACTGGGACTGTGGCTGACAAATCACGGAGTGGTCGTCCAAAAAGTTCCACTGACAGGACAAACTCAACAGTGGTTTTGGCATTCTTTGTGAAGAGCCCACAACGCAGCACACAATGTTTGTCAGCAGAATGTGGAATCAGCCAGTCATCGATCGTATGAATCCTTCATGATCATCGATGGCATCCATTCAAGATCCAGCTACTCCAGTACCTAGCAGAGGATGACCCAGACAGGCGTATGCAGTTTTGCACGTGGGCCTTAGAGCCACATCAACAGGATCCCTCTTTTGCACAAGGCATCTTGTTCAGTGATGAGGCAAACTTTTATGTCAGTGGTGAAGTTAACCCTTAATATACGAAGCCTACCTTATCAATGTACTTTAACCAAGCTGGGTTCTTCAGAGGACCCCATGGTTTTTTTGTCTAAATTCTCAACTGTTTGATGCAGTAAATTACTAAAATTATGTTTTTTGGGTTTCTGAAGGCATTCGTTCTAGTAAGGGTACGACAGCATAAAATATTTTGTTTATTTATTTCAAGAGTAGTTAGCCAATAAAAGCCATATATTCTTCTTCATTACAGTGTGTACATTTTTACATCCGATTGGATACTGTATATTCTTGTAAAAAGGTTATATAATTTTACTATGGTAACAATACATCACTATTCATGTGTTGCCATCGCTACAGTCCTTAGCACATGTCACAGTGGTGGTTGTTTTCCTGTGTTACATATAGGCCCTCATTCCGAGTTGTTCGCTCGCAAGCTGCTTTTAGCAGCATTGCACACGCTAAGCCGCCGCCTACTGGGAGTGAATCTTAGCTTCTTAAAATTGCGAACGAAAGATTCTCAAAATTGCGATTACACACCTCTTAGCAGTTTCTGAGTAGCTTCAAACTTACTCGGCATCTGCGATCAGTTCAGTGCTTGTCGTTCCTGGTTTGACGTCACAAACACACCCAGCGTTCGCCCAGACACTCCTCCGTTTCTCCAGCCACTCCCGCGTTTTTCCCAGAAACTGTAGCGTTTTTTCACACACTCCCATAAAACGGCCAGTTTCCGCCCAGAAACACCCACTTCCTGTCAATCACATTACGATCACCAGAAAGAAGAAAAAACCGTGAGTAAAATTCCTAACTGCATAGCAAATTTACTTGGCGCAGTCGCACTGCGGACATTGCGCATGCGCACTAAGCGGAAAATCGCTGCGATGCGAAAAAATTTACAGAGCGAACAACTCGGAATGAGGGCCATAAAACGTTCTGCATTTGTAACGTAGTATACCAAGCGGGGTCCCGGTGGGACACCAATTGTGTTTTTTATTGTTTATGGTTTTTTGAAAGAACATTTTATAAGCCTAATTACACAGTATTTATCTTAATCCGATGCCGGACACATAGAAAATGCAGGAGTAAAATAGTCGTTATAGATACGGCAGGATCACAAAAAATAACATTCTGGGGTCCTCAGAAGACCACCCTTGGTATACTAAGGGTAAACCGTCACAACCACAGGTACTGGAGTGACCAGAATCCACACTGGATGGAACCTTCCAAGGTTGTTGGTAAAGTAAAGGTTAGGGTGTGGTGTGGGATATGGGACCCATGTAATTGGACCCATTTTCATTGACCGGAACCTAAATGCACAACGCTACCTCAAAATGCTGCAAGAAGTGGTGTTCCCTTCAGTTCTGAATGAAGATGGCAGCTTCCCCTGTTACTTTCAACAGGATGGGGCTCCACCACACTACGGAGCCGTTGTTCGTCAGTGGTTAGATGATCAATTTCCTGGTCATTGGATTGGTCGACGTGGTTCTGTGGAATGGCCACCCAGATCACCTGACCTCACTCTACTTGACTTTTATCTGTGGGGTCATTTAAAGCAAATGCGGAGAGAATTATAAACAGACATCATCTCCAGCAACGCATAGAAGAAGCGTGTGCATGACAATTGGATCCAGCGCCTTCGAATTTGTGTTGACCAAGAGGGACAACATGTTGAACACATTAAATGACTGTCCTTTATGGAGAACAGATCAGCCTGTAATTACAACAAATAAAGTGTTGTAACTTTTGAACCATAACTGCTATTTCAAATCTATTTGCGGCAATACACTTTTCAGCAAATTCTGATGTTGTTTGACATGTTACACGACCCCCTTTCCATTTGAAAAAACTGAATTAGATTCAAGATGGCCAATTTCAAGATGGCGCCTATGTTCGGTACATACCCTAAAAGTTAGCCCACCTCACCTATACCTTACTGGAGTATTCAGTTTTCCCATTTCCTGCACAGCTTTTGAAACAAAAGGGTGTACTGCGACTTTTGGATCACCCTACTGTATACAGGCCCGGCAACAGGGGGGGTCAAAGGGGACACCCGTCCCGGGCCCCGTCGTTGTGAGGGGCCCCAAGGTCCAGGCATTGGGCAGCAGTGGCTGCATTTCATCATAAGTGTAAATAATTATATATTGCTCGCGGCATCGTGGCAGCCGCTGGCCGCCCGCTGTGTGGTTGAGTTTATTTTAAATTCAGCACGCACGCCCCCCCACCCCCTCCCGAGTCCTGTGTTCACCCCTCAGTGTCCCCAGCCCCCCCCCCCAGGTCACCTGTCATCCATTCAGCCAGTCCCTGGCCGTGCCGTGTGCTGTGCAGTGTACTGACGTTGCACCGCGTACCAATCACAGAGCAGGAAGCTCGTCCGGACTGCCCCTCCATTGTCTCACTGCACGCGGCCTCCCTGTCTGTGTGAGTGAGTAGGGCGGATGGAGCGCCAAGCAGGAGCGGCCCGGGACACAGTACTGCAGCGGGACTTTGGGAGGCGAGCCTGGTCAATGAGCGCCGCAGAGCCGGCGGCTGTGTCACTGTCAGTGTCAGTGTGTTGCTGCTGCAGCCTGCTGGTAAGGCTTTTATCACTTCATGCATCATGTATAGGGCTTTAGGATTGGTTTGGGGCGGAATGCAGGCGGGCACATTCTGCACATTATGCATGCATCTGCATTCTGCACATATGGATGCATCTGCATGCATGCATGTGCATGTCAGATGAGAGCAGAATGTCTGTGCTGTGGTGGTGACTGGTGGATGTAGATATGATCCCAGTGGCCGGAATCCTGGCAGTCAGCATACCGATCCCGGGATCCAGGTCGCCAGAATGCCGGCAGGCGGAGCAGGCATATCGGTGTCGGTGTGCTGGGGGCAAGGGGGGTTGGGCCAGGGGGGAGGGGGGCAGCAGAGATGTCAGTGTACCGGGTCCCAAGATTTCTGTTGCCGGCCCTGACTGTGTGTATATATATATATATATATATATATATATGACAAGAATTACTCTCCCACTGCGCTATTTCAAATAAAACACTAAAATTAATTAATTATATGGCTGCCTGTATCCTCTAAGTTCCCTGTTAGGAGGAACTAAATGTGTGAAAATATGAAACGAAATAGAGGAGATGGCGCCAAGGGAGTTATATCAACGCCCTACCTAAAAACGGACCCTTACAGTACTCTCCGGATAAATTACGTCAGATAACAAATACTAATATAAAAATTTATTAAAACAACATATAAACCCGACACAAATGTTCATAAGTATACAGAGTTGATACATTTACATTTGTCGCACAATTTGAACAATCAGTTTGTAGTGATGAGGAAAAAGCGTAGATATATCACTACGATTTCCTCCTTCTCCTTATTGTAGATTCGGAGGTAACATCAGATAATAGATAGATAAATAACCCAACGCGTTTCGTCTTGTTCCAAGACTTCATCAGGGGTAAAATCTCTTCATTTCAGAACATATTGTCAGCACATAAAAGGTCATTCAAAGATGTATGAACAACGTTTCAATATTTCAATGGGACTTGATTGATACAGCGAGGACCATACCTCATATATCATCAGCTTGAGTCTGACATTCAGATATTCGAATATGGGGAAGATTCATATGTGTATAGAATCTAACTGGTTCGCAAGCATAAGGAACCTCGTCGGTCAGCAGCTTGAACCTGACACTCAGAGACTCAGGAGTGAAGGCAATTCAAATGGGTATAATGTCTAACCAATTTAGAACACGTGGTAGACCCTCCAGTGGTGCAGTGCTGACAGCCAAGTCTCTGTATAAGATTATACAGAGACTTGGCTGTCAGGACTGCGCCACTGGAGGGTCTACCATGTGTTCTAAATTGGTTAGACATTATACCCATTTGAATTGCCTTCACTCCTGAGTCTCTGAGTGTCAGGTTCAAGCTGCTGACCGACGAGGTTCCTTATGCTTGCGAACCAGTTAGATTCTATACACATATGAATCTTCCCCATATTCGAATATCTGAATGTCAGACTCAAGCTGATGATATATGAGGTATGGTCCTCGCTGTATCAATCAAGTCCCATTGAAATATTGAAACGTTGTTCATACATCTTTGAATGACCTTTTATGTGCTGACAATATGTTCTGAAATGAAGAGATTTTACCCCTGATGAAGTCTTGGAACAAGACAAAACGCGTTGGGTTATTTATCTATCTATTATCTGATGTTACCTCCGAATCTACAATAAGGAGAAGGAGGAAATCGTAGTGATATATCTACGCTTTTTCCTCATCACTACAACTGATTGTTCAAATTGTGCGACAAATGTAAATGTATCAACTCTGTATACTTATGAACATTTGTATCGGGTTTATATGTTGTTTTAATAAATTTTTATGTTAGTATTTGTTATCTGACGTAATTTATCCGGAGAGTACTGTAAGGGTCCGTTTTTAGGTAGGGCGTTGATATAACTCCCTTGGCGCCATCTCCTCTATTTCGTTTCATATATATATATATATATATATATATATAGTGGACGAAGTGGGCCGGTATGCGGTCGTATGGCATACTGGCACTTCTTCCACTGAACCCGGATTTTTTTTTAAATGAAATTAAAGCGTGTGCAGCAGGAGGCGAGGGAAGTGGCCAGCCTGCTGCACTAAGGATGCTGCTCCCTTCCCTGCCTGGCCCGAATAGGCGACTGTTTAGAGAGATGAACCTGTGAGGCTCACAGCTGCCCGCCGCCAGAGGGACCTCACCGCTGCTGCACCTTCGGCCTTCTTCTCACTGCTGCCGCACCGACTGGTAGTGTGGCACTTGTCTGATCAAGAGCCATGCTTCCAGCATTACACCGACAAGTAGGAGGAGCAGCAGCTTCACATGTAGGAAACTGCTGGTGATTTCTTATTCATGGCCGCCACTAATGCACGAATTCGGCATTTTCTGTACCCCTTAATCATATGTGCCTAATGGTAGCATCGCTGTGCTTGTATCCCAAAAGTGAAAAGGAGTGGAGTGACTTTGTAGATTCAACAAGGTTTTGGTTTGTGCGGGACACTCTGTAGCGCCTGTTCTCTTTATATTATTTTGTTTCTATTGGACCCCAAAAGTGACATTGTCTTTTAAAATGTATTGTGCATCTAACAGGTGACATATCCTCCATTGTTATTTCTATTGCCCGCTGCCAAATGATGTCCTAAAATGTGGGACACTGGTGTTCATTCCGAGTTGTTCGCTCGCTGCCGTTTTTAGCAGAATTGCGATTAGGCTAAAAACCGGCAACTCTGTGCATGCATATGGGCCGCAGGGCGCACGCGCTAGGTACTTTTACACAAAACTATGTAATTTTACACAGGGCTGTGTGATGCTTTTCAGTCGCTCTGTTGATCGGTGAGTGAGTGACTGGAAGTGGGTGTTTCTGGGTGGTAACTGAGCGTTTTCCGGGAGTGTGCTAAAAAACGCAGGCGTGCCAGATGAAAACGCAGGAGTGGCTGTGGAAACGGGGGAGTGGCTGGCCGAATGCTGGGCGTGTTTGTGACGTCAAACCAGGAACTAAACAGTCTGCAGTGATCGCAATCTATTTACTAAAATTCGTATTTCTCAGAATGAGGTTAAAGTTCAAACACGAATGACATCGAATGTGTGAATTTGCAACTTTTTGTTTTTTTTTACGCCTCATTTACTATGCTGTCGTATTCTGCATTTTCGTTTTTTCCGATGCCGATGTCATTCGTAATGTCGGACAGTGTTTTACGTGAGTGATTAGTAAAACACTGCCGACATTAACACAATGAATCTCGGCCGGATCTGTGAGATCCGTGCAGGGCTTCATTGTGTACCTTAAAAAAATGTTGAAAGAGTTAAAATTTAAAAAAAAAATGCGTGGGTTCCCCCCTCCTAAGCAAAACCAGCCTTGGGCTCTTTGAGCCGGTCCTGGTTGTAAAAATATGGGGAAAAAAATGACTGGGGTTCCCGCATATTTAAACAACCAGCACCGGGCTCTGCATCCGGTCCTGGTGCAAAAAATTTGGGGGACAAAAAACGTAGGGGTCCCCCGTATTTTTTGAACCAGCACCGGGCTCCAGTAGTCAGAGCGATAATGCCACAGCCGGGGGACACTTTTATATCGGTCCCTGCGGCCCTGGCATTAAATCACTAACTAGTCACCCCTGGCCGGGGTACCCTGGAGGAGTGGGGACCCCTTAAATCAAGGGGTCCCCCCCTCTAGCCACCCAAGGGCCAGGGGTGAAGCCCGAGGCTGTCCCCCCATCCAAGGGCTGCGGATGGGGGGCTGATAGCATGTGTAAAAATAAGAATATTGGTTTTTGTAGCAGTACTACAAGTCCCAGCAAGCCTCCCCCGCAAGTTGGTACTTGGAGAACCACAAGTACCAGCATGTGGTGGAAAAACGGGCCCGCTGGTACCTGTAGTACTACTACAAAAAAATACCCAAATAAAAACAGAACTCACACACCTTGAAAGTAAAACTTTATTACATACATGCACACCTACATTCACACATACTTACCTATGTTCACACGTGGCTCGGTCAACTTCTCCAAGTAGAATCAATGGGTTACCTGAAAATAAAATTATACTCACACAATCCAGTGTAGATCGGTCCTCTTCTGAGCTTGTAATCCACGTACTTGGCAAAAAATCAAACCGAAAAACCCGAAACACGCACTGAAAGGGGTCCCATGTTTACACATGGGACCCCTTTCCCCGACTGCCGAGACCCCCCATCACTCCTGTCACAGAGGGTCCCTTCAGCCAATCAGGGAGCACCACCTCGTGGCACTCTCCTGATTGCCTGTGCGCTCCTGAGCTGTCAGTCAGGTTGCGCACGGTAGAGACACAATGCAGCGCATATTTGCTCCATTGTATCCAATGGTGGGAACTTTGCGGTCAGCGGTGAGGTTACTCACGGTCAATCGCTGACCGCAAAGTTCCCACCATTGGATACAATGGAGCGCCTATGCGCTACATTGTATCTCTGCCGTGAGCAGCCTGACTAACAGCTCAGGAGCGTACAGGCAATCAGGAGAGTGCCACGACGTGGCGCTCCCTGATTGGCTGAAGGGACCCTCTGTGACAGGAGTCACGGGGGGTCTCGGCAGTCGGGGAAAGGGGTCCCGTTTGTAAACATGGGGCCCCTTTCAGTGCGTGGTTCGGGTTTTTCGGTTTGTTTTTTTGCCAAGTACGTGGATTACAAGCTCAGAAGAGGACCGATCTACACTGGATTGTGTGAGTATAATTTTATTTTCAGGTACCCCATGGATTCTACTTGGAGAAGTTGACCGAGTCACGTGTGAACATAGTCTCAGTCTCAGTCTTGAACAGTTTATAAGCATAATTCAGATCTGATCGCAGATGTGCTAAATTTAGCACATCTACAATCATTTACACAGACATGTGGGGGGATGCCCAGCACAGGGCTAGTCCGCCCCGCATGTCTGGCTCTGCCCCCCCTGCAAAGGGTGCAAAAGCATCGCACGGCGGCGATGCCTTTGCACCCAGCGAGTAGCTCCCTGCCTGCGCAGCTCCTCCAAGCTGGCAGGGGGCTACCCGCCATGTCCCGGGTCACAGCGGCTGCGTGTGATGTCGCACAGCCACCGTGCCATCCCCCCAATGGTCCGGACATGCCTACATTGTCCAAACCGTGCCCCGCAAACGGAGTTCTAATGTTGGTGGCACGTTCCCTCCTGCCCTGCGACCACTTCTACCTATCAATCAGGCAAATGTGATTGTTTTTAGCATCTCACTGGGCTCCCAGGGTGCGCACGCGCAGGTGCACTCCACAAAAGGATTCAGACTACGATCGCTGCCACTGCAGCGATCCAGTCTGAATTAGCCCCTATGTCTTGTGTCTTCCACTGATGCCAATTTGAATAAACACAAACAGACACACACACACACACACACACACACACACACACACACACACACACACACACACACACACACACACACAGTTATGTTGTGGAGTGACTGTTGGCAAGCTGAGGCTTTGTATCAAACACAACAGAGCGCACGGGAAGGTGTTGCTGATTCCTGGATCTGTGCTGCTGCCGTGCTTTGATCTTGCACTGCTCGGTGTCTCCATTTATCCATGGCAGATAAAAAGGTTCTTGTTGACTGCAGAAAACAGCTTCATTCTGTCATTAATCCAGATATTAACACTGGCCAAACAAGATCTAACATACACAAGCATCAAAACAGAGCCGTTATATAAGGTAGAGCTTCAGTACGTATCTGAAATTCTAATACATGGCTGAATGCTTTTATTTGAAATAATGTAGCCCATGTTAAGTTAATGGTTTCTTTTGTTTGTATTTATTCCTACCGCCTATTGAGAATGCACAAAGCCAAAGCGACAATACAATAAACTAAAACTTAACAATAATAATAAAAAAAATACAGCTCAACAAACAAGTCACATTAAATAAACACATCGTACATAAATTCCCTTGATTGAATGGGATTAAAGGTTACTTTGACAATGCTGCCTGCCTTGTAAATCACTTGCAAGATTGGAAAAGAAGAACACATCTTTCTTTGATGTTTTTTGTGATTTGACATCTTTTAGGGGTTGCTCTGACAGCTACATTAAAGTTTCATGTAGAGGATCCTAAGTGCAGGGACATCTTTCAAAGCTACAGATGTATAAGGACCAAACAGATCAGATGTGTCAAATCTGCAGAGAAAATAAGGCAGAATAAAAGAAAAATCTTTGTTGTATACGGTATGTGTAAGGATGTGTGCATCAATACAATCTGTACAGTATCTAGGTGTGTACACACGGTGAGACTTCTTCTCGATTTTGACTATACTGTATGTGGAAATCGCAAGGTGTTAGGCAGCTTGCGATACCGATTCAAATCCCGATGCGCACTCCCAGAGGCGGGTTGGAAACAAAAAGCGGCCCTGGAAAAATTTGTACTAGTGGCCCCACTTGGGCAGCACCAGAGGTGTAAGGTCTAGCCATGGGCCATGGCAGCAGCACCCTCCCCCCAAGACTTTCCAGATAGTGGGCATGTCCAGCATCAAGGGGGGAAGTTAAAGGGAAATAAAATTAAATGTTATGAGCACATTATATGATACACCTTTAGAATTTAGGAAACTATATCATTCTTTAGAAAGGTATATTTTCTTGCTTATTACACCAACCGTATCCCAATCACTATTCACTCAATCTTATATGTCAGCCAAGCAGGCAGACAGAGCATACACTAGATCACAGGTTCTCAAACTCGGTCCTCAGGACCCCACACAGTGCATGTTTTGCAGGTAACCCAGCAGGTGCACAGGTGTAGTCATTACTCACTGACACATTTTAAAAGGTCCGCAGGTGGAGTTAATTATTTCACTTGCGATTCTGTGAGGAAACTTGCAAAACATGGACTGTGTGGGGTCCTGAGGACCGAGTTTGAGAACCTGTGCACTAGATCATCTGCAATCACAGGCTAAGTGGCAAAGTAATTTTCATATATGCAAATTGTTTGGCATCTTATTCATTATGTCTATAAAAAGGACCACATGTCCTCAAACAAAACAGGCCCCATGGGTGCGCCGGCCCACCGGGGATCTTCCCTGTAGACCCTAGGCCAATCCGCCTCTGCGCACTCCCGCAGGGCCAGTATCGCAAGGCTAGCTAGACTGTGCAGGCAAGTCAATCTTGACTATCTAGTGTACTATCTAGTATAAAGTACAGTATAGTCAAAATTGGCACTTAGGGGGACATGTATTAGCAGTGATAAAAGTGGAGAAGTGGGCCAGTGGAGAAGCTGCCCATGGCAACCAATCAGCTGCTCTGTATCTGTTTATAGTATGCAAATTATAAATGTTACGTCAGTGCTGATTGGTTGCCATGGGCAACTTCTCCACTGGCTCATTTCTCCACTTTTATCACTTCTTAGTACATGTCCCCCTTCGTCAAAATCGGACATAGAGAAAATCTCTAGCACAGATAGGCAAAATCTGTGCTATCTGGGCTCTGGGGGAGTTCAAGGGAAATACATAGTTAAAATCGAGCATAGAAAGATCTCACCGTGTGTATGCACCTTTAGCGTTTGTGCCTTTCCTTAATATACAACCTGGATGATTTGCGGCATTCATCAACACATAGCTATGCAGCATCAGTTGGTTTTCTTCCCAGTGCTCACATGATTATATAAATCTACCTCATCAAGAACTGACTACGAAACATGTTGTGGATGCAAGTTGGGGGCAGCATTCAGAGCCGGCCATAGGCATAGGCAAACTAGGCAATTGCCTAGGGCATTTGATATGCCTAGGGGCATCATCAGCTTCTGCTGATTAAAATGATATGCGGCATGTCTATATTCTGTATGTAGCATTTCACATGCAGATACAGCCACAGTCTCACACAGTATATTGGCATGCTGCATATCAGTTTAATCAGCAGAAACTGCTTGTGCATCCTAGCCACATAGCAATGCAAATAAGATGCATTTTCATTAAAAAAAAAAGGTGCCCAACGTTAGCATTGATGCAAGATTTGTGAGGACACATCTGTATCCAAGCAGAGGCAGAGGTCACAGTGTTAGTGGAAGTGTGAGTGCTGTGTGCATGTGAGTGGGTGGGTTGGTTGGTTGGTTGTGCAGTAGTGTTCAGAATATGTGTAAGGAGCATTATGTGTGTCATGTTAAAATGCTTTAATAATGTGCAACATATGTGTAAAGGGCCACTATGTGTGTCATTATGTGTATAAGGACATTAATAATGTGCGGCATATGTGTAACAGGGTACTACTGTATGTGTGTCATTATGTGTATAGGGGCACTAATGTGCAGCAAATGTGTAGGGGGCACTATGTGTGTCATTATGTGTATAAGGGCATTAATAATGTGCGGCATATGTGTAAGCGACATTATGTGTAAAAGGGCATTAATAAAGGTTGTCATAATGTGTAAGGTGTATTATGTTTATAAGGACATTAATGTGTCTCGTGTAAGGGGCATTACTGTGTGGAATTGTGTATAAATGCATTACTAATGTGTGGCATTATGTGTATAAGGTGCTCCACTATGTGGCGTTGCATATAGAAAGGGCACTACTGTGTCGTCTAATGTGAATAAAGAGCAATAAGGTGTGGTGTAATGTGAATAAGGAGCAATTCAGTGTGATGTAATGTGAATAAGGGGCTCTACTGTGAGGAGTAACGTTTATAAGGTAAAGTGATACTACTGTGGGATGTAATATGAATTATGGACACTATCGCAAGATAAAATGTGAATAAAGTTGCAGCACTGTGTGGCGTAATTGGAATTGGGGTTACTATTGTGTGGCCATGCCCCTTCCCAACAAGAAGATGCCCTTTTTGGGCTGTGCGTCAAATGTGCGAACTGTTCCTATTTAAAATATAGGGGGTACAAGGACTGCTATGGGTGAGGGGTGATGGTGCTGGGAAAGAGGTGCAAGGTCAATGCAGAACCAGCGGTGGTGCTAGGGGGCACCAGCCAAAATCTTGCCTAAGGCATCATATTGGTTAGGGCCGGCTCTGGCAGCATTTATTGATTAGATAAATGGAGAAAGCAACAGCAACACATACTTAAATTAGAATCCATACATATAGTATCTATCCATGGTATGTAAGTTTTTACATGACTTTAACTAAGGCAATGATTTCCTCAATCACAAACGTATTGCCACAAGTATTTGGAGGTTCCGTAAGTCATTAATCACCAACATTAAGTGTCTGGCCAAATACCATCTCCTTTTGCTGAAGCTAAGCGAACAGCCTCAAGGCGGTTGGCTGGCCTTACCCTCTTGTACACATGTATTAGTGTGATACCCTGAAACTGCAGCCCAAATCAACTGTGGCACTACAAGTGCCAGCATGACTTTAATAAAAGTAAAATGTTTGCTGGAGTTGCATAAGCACTGTGCCAGCAGCCTACAGCTTGCAGCACAGAAGGAGTTAACAGCACAGCTCATAGCAATACAGATCAGTCTGCAAAATGCAAAGTGCATGACTCACCCATTTGCAAACTAAGAGCGGGAAATCCCAGATAGAATGTGGTCCTGGGAATGCAAAGTTATAAAAGGGTTGTCCTGCAGCAGCCTGGAGAAGAGTGAGCTGAGGAGAGTGAGCAGGCAGTGAGGAGACTGAGAGAACAGTGAGCTGAGGTGATCGGGGCAGAGGCGGGAAGACGGAGAGAGAGAGGACCGCGGTGTGAGGGGAACGAAGAGAGCGCGCCCACCCGCCAGACTCGCTGCTGCCTGCCACGGCCGGAGCAAAGGAACAACACCGCCGCGTGTACAAGAGAGGGAGGTGGCTCAGGTCACAGAGGCTTCCTGACACCTGCCCAACATCAAAGACGCCACGGCACAAGGGCTCGAGATCCGGAAGGGGGGAGATCGCGTGGGAAGAGGATTCCCCTAACAACAGTCATACGGGAGAGGCTGCAGTGACTGGGAGCACGGCTGCAGACAGCAGGAGCAACGAATATACCGCAGGTACTCTCACTTATCCCCAATATCCCAGCTATCCGGGTTACAGGAACCCCAAGTACAGAAGTACTGTACCTGGGTCTTCATAGATGTTTCCATGTAAAGTAGAGGGTTATCATTAACTGCCGCCTGTCAGAAAAGGGGGACGCCCCTAACCCTAAACAGCTCCGTCAAAGACTCTCCCTATGTAATAGCGCCTCCTAACGGGTCCATGTTATGACCTTCACACTTATACTGCACCCGGTTGTTACAGCACAGTTCAACAAAAGGTAATAGGACTGTGCAAACCCCTGTTCTTACTGTGCAAACCCCTGTTCTTACTGTGCAAACCCCTGTTCTTACTGTGCAAGCCAGAACTGGTCTGTTTACTAGTTTATATCACTGGATGATAATTGACTTACCTTTCTGTGGATACAAATGCGGTTGGTACCGTGAATCATTACTGCTGTTCTGTATTATGGAGAAAGTGGTTTTGCATGCCTGTTTACAACTGTTTACCTTGCGTCCACTGACGCCTCCTTAGAAGTCCTCTGTTTCAGTATAAGCAGTCTATTAGAGAGACATTGGCCGCAAACGCCTCTGGGGCGCAGGAACTGAACGTTACGGTCCAGCATATAACGCCCCCCTCGTGGACAGTTTAGGGATGGCTCCCGCGTTACTGCCAGGACATACTTTACCCTAATAGGACATTATCCTATTGGTAGTACGGGTGAAGTATTTGATTTGGTCAAAGTTATACCTTCGAGGTGTTAAAACTGTGAATGTTGTTATAAGACAGGGAAAGACTCAGGTTATTGTAATAATGTTCAACCTATGCAACTGTGTTTAATGAAAATTGAGTTACAGCGGTGACTGATATCGTCAGTGCAATAAATGGTTGTCACCGTCTCCATGTGTCGTGGTCCTTGAGCACATTGGGTTTGGGTTGCCCTTCTGGGGTTCTCCTGGTCCTTCTGCCCCAGCCTTACAGGTGAGGAGAAGAATAGACGCTGGCCAAGACATCGTTGAAGAGTGGATACGGCCGATTACGAGACCGACAGAGTTTCAGGTACGAACCCTTTTATAGAGATATTACATTAGCGGCTCTTGCTAGGCTGTGTTCGCAGCCTTGGGGAGCCTATAAGGAATACCATGGCCCTATCTCTGACCACAATATTGTATTGGGAAACAATACCCATTCCCAAACTGATCACCTTTTGTGCTACTAAATAATCCCCTCATTGCCACCACTCCCATATGATTCCCCCTGCTTAAATAACCTAAATGTCCAGTGAAGAGTAAGCCTTTCCATGCCTAGTTCAAGTGTGGCAGCAGCATCACATGTTCCCATATTATTACCCATGGCCATAGCCTCCAACCATCACCTCACCTCTTGCCAACCACAATCTGGTCTTCTCATTGCCTGAGGCACTACCCAGGCTCTGTACTGTATTCTAAAAAACAAACATGGCAGCAAGTAACCACTTTGTTATATGCAACATATCACAATGGTTTCTACTGGAAATGTTAATATACTAAATTACCCTTTCGGTCCCACGTACTGTAAAACTCATTACCTCAGTACATTTGTTCATTTTGTTTTATTTTATCAGGCAATATTCCTGTCACGCTATTATCACATAATCACTGCCTCACCTGCCATAGACTTTTTACTTCAGAGTTTTGACTATAAAAATGATTAGAATAAAACAATGATGATATTTCTGATATATACTTTGTACTTTTCATATACTTTATATAGTCAACACTCTGGCGTATATGTTAGTATGATAGGAAAGGCTCTGCCTCACCTCACCACACGTCAGTGCATCACATAACAAGTCCGGCTTCATTGCTCTGAAGTGACAAATCGCCAAAATATTTTATTAATCACCTCAGTATTTTCAAAAGACACCTGTCTCTTGTCATTGCATCTCTCTTTGTACTTTCTATAGGCTTTTATGGCCTGACACACTACAAATACTTTTTGTTAGGTCCTTAACCCTTACCATACTGTACCATATACTGTCCAGGAGCTAGTTGACCCACCCCCTCCCCAGCCACTGGCTACTTTTCTATTACTATCTCTATCTTCTGTAAACCAAGTTCCAAATAAATCGAGTGTGTATGCCCGTGCCCTTGATTTCCTTTCTCTCACTTTCAAATGGAAACTGTCCATTTGCAAGGGAGATAAAGCCTCAGCTACTGTACTACATCATCAATCCTTTGCACATACTTTGCAAAAAACTAAATGTTCACCAATAAACACAACAAGACCAACTGGTGCAATTGATTAATGACGGGACGGGGAAGAAAATAAATTATTGATGGTTAATCCAGAATTAAAAACGTGCTGCCCTACTCTGATAGTGTTAACCATAGCTCTCAACTTTATTACAAGCAGTATAAGCAGCTCCATATTTCCACTTCACCCTGTGCTTAACCATTCTGCCAGCCACCGCCCATTCCACAATTTCCCATGAACATTTGCGCTGAAACTGTGTTAAACAAAGTAACACTGTACCAAATTACCAATGCCCACAATGCTAACAGTCTTTACTTATAGATTCAATTCTTATACCCAAGAATTTCATGACCACATGCAGACCGCACTAATGCCCTGAACATTTTTGCAAGTAAAAAACACATTAAATTGTATTGTGGAACTACAGGCACTAGCAATCCCTGGTAGCTACATACAATTATAGTGGGATTTGATTAACAGGGTTTGCCCATAAATTAAGAGACATACTTATTTTAGTAGGTCCCGATTCCCCTAGGAGCATAAGCCCTGTTCTGGAATGGCTAATCCAGTGGCTCTCAAAATGTGTTCCGTGGCACCTGCACGGGTGCCGCGGGTTAGTGGTCCAGGACCAGTTCAAATTATTTACGGTTAATGTAATAGGCAAAACCAGTGCTGGTGGCTGCCAATCATAAAATATGGGGACAAACAGATGCAGATCTTGTCCCTCACCACATAATTGAACCTAAGAATGACATATAAACACAATTTAGTTAATTTAATATTTATTTTTAAAGTTCTCAATAAGAAACTTTTGGCCTAGGGGCGCCGTGACACAAATTCTGATACTCTCTCTGCGCCGTGATTCAACAATTCAAAAAAGTTTGTGAACCACTGGGCTAATTCACATTATGGCAATGTAACCCCATTCTGTGGGTGGCCCTGTCGTGCTGTGCATAGTCCGGCCTTACAAATACAAATGTGGAACAGGTTACAGCTGTTGCATTGGTACTGTACCATATTTGCGTAACTTTACACACAAGAATCTGGCAAACCAGGAAAGAGGGGCAAGACACAAAAAATTGTGCCTTTATGATACCACTACAATGTCACAATTTGCACCACCACAGTGGTTAGTACCATGCTGACGCAACTCACAGAGAAATGCTTCATCAATTACCCGCCCCAGACACTACAGAGACAGGAGAGTAGGTACGGTTAGTATGATTAGGACCCCACGCTTGTCCCTCTGCAAAAGCGATACCCAAACAGCCTACAGCTGTTGCTGGTTATTCATTACTACAGATATGGCATCAATATCATACATACCTGCCTACTATTTGGATGTCAGCACAAGATAGAGAAGATAGAGAGATTTTCTTTTCTCTGGCCGTAAATTGCATATATTTTTAGACAAGTGCAAATCAAAATCCACGTGCAAACATTTACTTGTTCACAAGCATTTTTGTGTGCAACTCTAAAGTGGCCCTGTGTGTGGGATAAGTATGATTAAAATTTGTGTATGTAGCGACAGCAATTATACAGCACTGTATGGAGAATATTTTATTCAAATACTGTACAACAATCCTCGTCCAACTGAGGCTCACATGCTGAATTCCCTAATATACACAAACAGTGGTAAATGTATTAAAACTTCCAAAACAGAGAACTGGTAATTTTGCCCATAGCAACCAATCAGATGCTGTCTCTCATTTCTCTGTTGCCTTTTAGAAAATGATAGACAGCATCTGATTGGTTGCTATGAGCAACATCACCAATTATCTGTTTTAGAAGCTTTAGTAATAAATTTACCCCTTACACTCAGTAGGGTACATTTTAGTAAGCAACCAACAAACCTACCAGTACATTGGCCCTCATTCCGAGTTGTTCGCTCGCAAGGCGATTTTAGCAGAGTTACACACGCTAAGCCGCCGCCTACTGGGAGTGAATCTTAGCTTCTTAAAATTGCGAACGATGTATTCGCAATATTGCGATTACAAACTTCTTAGCAGTTTCAGAGTAGCTTCAGACTTACTCGGCATCTGCGATCAGTTCAGTGCTTGTCGTTCCTGGTTTGACGTCACAAACACACCCAGCGTTCGCCCAGACACTCCCCCGTTTCTCCGGCCACTCCTGCGTTTTTTCCGGAAACGGTAGCGTTTTTATCCACACGCCTATAAAACGCCGTGTTTCCGCCCAGTAACACCCATTTCCTGTCAATCACACTACGATCGCCGGAGCGAAGAAAAAGCTGTGAGTAAAAATACTATCTTCATAGCAAAATTACTTGGCGCAGTCGCAGTGCGAACATTGCACATGCGTACTAAGCAGAAAAACGCTGCGATGCGAAGATTATTTCCGAGCGAACGACTCGGAATGAGGGCCATTGTGTTTTATAGTGTGGAATGAAACAGGAGGGACAGGAGAACATACAAGCTCCTGTAAGGACAAAGACATGGATGTAAATGGATGTAAGGAAAAAGACATGGATGTAAATGTTAGTGTGTCCCTTCCCTTTCCACTTCCTTCCTTCCCTGCCTTCCTTCCTAACACACATTATTTTTTTCTGCGCATGAGCTAGTGCACAGTACCCATGGTCCAACTCCTGGACCACAATTTGCTGCCCATTGTCTTACATCCATCATTTGCTAAATAAAAATAAATGTTATATATATATATATATATATATATATATATATATATATATATTAGAGATGAGCGGGTTCGGTTCCTCGGAATCCGAACCCGCCCGAACTTCACCTTTTTTTGCATGGGTCCGAGCAACTCGGATCCTCTCGCCTTGCTCGGTTAACCCGAGCGCGCCCGAACGTCATCATCCCGCGGTCGGATTCTCGCGAGATTCGTTTTCTATATAAGAAGCCGCGTGTCGCCGCCATTTTTCACTCGTGCATTGGAGATGATCGTGATCTATGTTCAGTGGGCTGCAAATATCTGTGCTCAGTGTGCTGCAAATATCTGTGCTCAGTGTGCTGCAAATATCTGTGCTCAGTGTGCTGCAAGTGCAAATATCTACGTTCTCTGCCTGAAAAACGCTCCATATCTGTGCTCAGTGTGCTGCAAATATCTGTGCTCAGTGTGCTAATTTCTTTATTGTCGGTACTGGGGACCAGCAGCATTATTAAGTAGGAGGACAGTGCAGAGTTTTGCTGACCAGTGACCACCAGTATTATACATTCTCTGCCTGAAAAACGCTCCATATCTGTGCTGCATTGTATTATATAGTAGGAGGATAGTGCAGAATTTTGCTGACCACCAGTATAACTATATATATAGCAGTACGGTACAGTAGTCCACTGCTCTACCTCTGTGTCGTCAAGTATACTATCCCATCCATACCTGTGGTTCATTTCAGTTTTGCACAGTTTGCTGACCACCAGTATATAATATATAGCAGAACGGTACAGTAGGCCACTGCTCTACCTACCTCTGTGTCGTCAAGTATACTATCCATCCATACCTGTGGTGCATTTCAGTTTTGCACAGTTTGCTGACCACCAGTATATAATATACAGCAGTACGGTACAGAAGGCCACTGCTCTACCTACCTCTGTGTCGTCAAGTATACTATCCATCCATACCTGTGGTGCATTTCAGTTTTGCACAGTTTGCTGACCACCAGTATATAATATATAGCAGTACGGTACAGAAGGCCACTGCTCTACCTACCTCTGTGTCGTCAATTATACTATCCATCCATACCTGTGGTGCATTTAAGTTTTGCACAGTTTGCTGACCACCAGTATATAATATATAGCAGTACGGTACAGTAGGCCATAGAGATGAGCGGGTTCGGTTCCTCGGAATCCGAACCCCCCCGAACTTCAGCCTTTTTACAAATGTAATACCCTGAAGCTATTGCACCATGGAGATCCCCTTGTGATTTTTTTTTTTTGTTTACATTGTGGAACTACAAGTCCCAGAGTAGATCGTGGGCTGAACTTTATGTGACCCTGTCAGCTTGGGACAGGAATTTTGCCGCCAATTCTCTGGTCCTGTCACTTCTTACCCAGCAACATAAAAAGTCTGGGAAACATGTCCCCAGCTGATTGGGTCCCCTGGGTTGTAGGGCAGAGTGACCAGGGGGTAGTCTGTTGCTGGGGCCCCGGGAGCCAGTCATCATAGAGGAGAGGGGAGGTGGAGGAGCTCCAGGACCCTTAAAAGAAGCCTCACAGCACAGGAGAGAGAGACCTGGAGGAATGGGAATATGTACCTGGGGAAGTGGAGCCATGTAGTGTCCAGAGCCTGAAGACTGGAGTATGCAGCGCTGGGAGGATCGCTGCCAGTGGAGCCCTGGAGGAATGGGAAGATTACCTGGGGAAGGTGTCGCCATGTAGCCCCAGGAGCCGCCTGCCAGTGTGTGAGGACCGTCTGCGCAGAGAAGAAGCCGAGGGGAGAACCAGCGACCGGAGCACCAGTGCCAGAAGAATGCCGGAGACCCTGCCTGAGGAGAAGAGCTGGCCGCGTCAGTGCCAGCGGGGATGGAGTGCGGAGAAGAGCCGCCGCTGCTGAGAGACTGGAGCGCTGGGCCGGAGGAACCGCAGCCCGTCCAGCAGAGCAGTGATGACATCCGTCCCCTGGATTCCAAGGAGCGGCAGATGAGAAGCGCGCAGGCACCGCGAAGGACGACCCCGGGAAGAAGACCCCAGCGAGGACCCCTGGCGGCTGGAGTACGGCGAGGACCCGAGAAGACCCCAGCGTAGAGATGACGGCGCGGACCGGAGTCTGCTGCACAAGAGGAGTGAAGACCCGGAGACGGCGCGGCGGCAGCTGAAGAGGAGTAGACCGGACCGGAGACTGAGGAGGGAGACTCCAGACAGCCACGCTGAAGATGCGGAGGATCGGAGGTGGCAGAAGCGCCGCAGCGATGGGTGAGAACTTGCAAACAACCCTTCCGCTGCCAGAAACTCTGCCCCTGTTGTGCCCTCCGCTGCAAAAACTCTGCTAATAGGGGACATAGTATTTGAAAAAAAGGTGTAGACACCCCTAAGATCCCCTGTGTCCGGTATTTAACCCCTTCCGCTGCATGAACTCTGCATTTGGGGAACATATTTACTAAGTGGGTAGGTTGCCCTTCATGAGTGCCCCGGTGAGACAATTAATAATAAAAGGGGTGGGCTCCCCTCATCACAGTACCCCCGCAAGTTTAGATAATTAGGAGTTGCGCTCCCCTCATTTGTATGTGCCCGGCTTAACCCCTTCTGCTGCAAAGACTCTGTAATCTGGGGGCAATATATTGTATTCCAGGGGAAGAGGCTCCCCACTAGTGCTGTGCCCCGCATATTTGTTTTGGAATGTTGTAAAAGGGGGTAGACTGCCCTTATATATTTGTGAATGTATTTATCTGCTATTAAGGAATGCTGGTACTGATAGTTCTTTTTATGCAAGTTCCGCCCAGCAGTGTGAAAGCTAATGTTAATGCATTTATCTGCTATTAAGGAATGCTGGTACTGATAGTTCTTTTTATGCAAGCTCCGCCCAGCAGTGTGAAAGCTAATGTTAATGCATTTATCTGCTATTAAGGAATGCTGGTACTGATAGTTCTTTTTATGCAAGCTCCGCCCAGCAGTATGAAAGCTAATGTTAATGCATTTATCTGCTATTAAGGAATGCTGGTACTGATAGTTCTTTTTATGCAAGCTCCGCCCAGCAGTGTGAAAGCTAATGTTAATGCATTTATCTGCTATTAAGGAATGCTGGTACTGATAGTTCTTTTTATGCAAGCTCCGCCCAGCAGTGTGAAAGCTAATGTTAATGCATTTATCTGCTATTAAGGAATGCTGGTACTGATAGTTCTTTTTATGCAAGCTCCGCCCAGCAGTGTGAAAGCTAATGTTAATGCATTTATCTGCTATTAAGGAATGCTGGTACTGATAGTTCTTTTATTGCAAGTTCCGCCCAGCAGTGTGAAAGCTAATGTTAATGCATTTATCTGCTATTAAGGAATGCTGGTACTGATAGTTCTTTTTTATGCAAGCTCCGCCCAGCAGTGTGAAAGCTAATGTTAATGCATTTATCCGCTACTAAGGAACGCTGGTTACCTGAGACTGTTGTTTACAAGCCATAACCAGCCTGCTTTAATTGTGCACAAGTTACCTGCTTACCTGCTACTTGTATTGATAACGCTGGTTACCTGAGACTGTCGTTTAATAGCCATAACCAGCCTGCTTTAATCGTGCACAAGTTCCTGCTTACCTGCTACCTGTATTGCTGACGCTGGTTACCTGAGACTGTCGTTTAATAGCCATAACCAGCCTGCTTTAATCGTGCACAAGTTCCTGCTTACCTGCTACTTGTATTGCTAACGCTGGTTACCTGAGATTGTCGTTTAATAGCCATAACCAGCCTGCTTTAATCGTGCACAAGTTCCTGCTTACCTGCTACTTGTATTGCTGACGCTGGTTACCTGAGACTGTCGTTTAATAGCCATAACCAGCCTGCTTTAATCGTGCACAAGTTCCTGCTTACCTGCTACCTGTATTGCTGATGCTGGTTACCTAAGACTGTTGTTTAGTAGCCATAACCAGCCTGCTTTAATTGTGCACAAGTTACCTGCTGACCTGCTACTTGTATTGCTAACGCTGGTTACCTGAGACTGTCGTTTAATAGCCATAACCAGCCGGCTTTAATCGTGCACAAGTTCCTGCTTACCTGCTACCTGTATTGCTGACGCTGGTTACCTGAGACTGTTGTTTAGTAGCCATAACCAGCCTGCTTTAATTGTGCACAAGTTCCTGCTTACCTGCTACCTGTATTGCTAACGCTGGTTACCTGAGACTGTCGTTTAATAGCCATAACCAGCCTGCTTTAATCGTGCACAAGTTCCTGCTTACCTGCTACTTGTATTGCTAACGCTGGTTACCTGAGACTGTCGTTTAATAGCCATAACCAGCCTGCTTTAATCGTGCACAAGTTCCTGCTTACCTGCTACCTGTATTGCTGACGCTGGTTACCTGAGACTGTTGTTTAGTAGCCATAACCAGCCTGCTTTAATTGTGCACAAGTTACCTGCTTACCTGCTACTTGTATTGCTAACGCTGGTTACCTGAGACTGTCGTTTAATAGCCATAACCAGCCTGCTTTAATCGTGCACAAGTTCCTGCTTACCTGCTACCTGTATTGCTGACGCTGGTTACCTGAGACTGTTGTTTAGTAGCCATAACCAGCCTGCTTTAATTGTGCACAAGTTACCTGCTGACCTGCTACTTATATTGCTAACGCTGGTTACCTGAGACTGTCGTTTAATAGCCATAACCAGCCTGCTTTAATCGTGCACAAGTTCCTGCTTACCTGCTACCTGTATTGCTGACGCTGGTTACCTGAGACTGTTGTTTAGTAGCCATAACCAGCCTGCTTTAATTGTGCACAAGTTACCTGCTTACCTGCTACTTGTATTGCTAACGCTGGTTACCTGAGACTGTCGTTTAATAGCCATAACCAGCCTGCTTTAATCGTGCACAAGTTCCTGCTTACCTGCTACCTGTATTGCCGACGCTGGTTACCTGAGACTATTATTTAGAAGCCATAACCAGCCTGCTTCAATTGTGCACCAGTTACTTGCTTACCTGCTACCTGTATTGCTAACGCTGGTTACTTGAGACTGTTATTTAGAAGCCATAACCTGCCTGCTTCAATTGTGCGCCAGTTTCCTGTTTACCTGCCACTTGTAAATTTTGTTAGGATAATAAAATGGAGTTGGATACTATATTATGTTTGTGTTGTCATTGTGTCTGAGAGGTAAAGCAGGTCTGCCGCTCTGATCACCCGAACCTGACTCACACTAGCACCCCACAATTTAGTTCAAGTTTTCGGCACCGTAAATGTCATGTGTTTGTTTGTGGGTGGACATTACATAAATTTTGGCGTCACGAACAGGATCAGAGAATCGCAGGCGGGCCTGTGCTCCAGACACAATGACTTGTTTGCCAACAGAGCTGTACCCAGTTCAAGGCTTATGTTAACCGATGTATAGTGTTAAGGTGTATACGTGAGGACACGTATAATTTTAGGGGGGAAGAATGTAATACCCTGAAGCTATTGCACCATGGAGATCCCCTTGTGATTTTTTGTTTTTGTTTACATTGTGGAACTACAAGTCCCAGAGTAGATCGTGGGCTGAACTTTATGTGACCCTGTCAGCTTGGGACAGGAATTTTGCCGCCAATTCTCTGGTCCTGTCACTTCTTACCCAGCAACATAAAAAGTCTGGGAAACATGTCCCCAGCTGATTGGGTCCCCTGGGTTGTAGGGCAGAGTGACCAGGGGGTAGTCTGTTGCTGGGGCCCTGGGAGCCAGTCATCATAGAGGAGAGGGGAGGTGGAGGAGCACCAGGACCCTTAAAAGAAGCCTCACAGCACAGGAGAGAGAGACCTGGAGGAATGGGAATATGTACCTGGGGAAGTGGAGCCATGTAGTGTCCAGAGCCTGAAGACTGGAGTATGCAGCGCTGGGAGGATCGCTGCCAGTGGAGCCCTGGAGGAATGGGAAGATTACCTGGGGAAGGTGTCGCCATGTAGCCCCAGGAGCCGCCTGCCAGTGTGTGAGGACCGTCTGCGCAGAGAAGAAGCCGAGGGGAGAACCAGCGACCGGAGCACCAGTGCCAGAAGAATGCCGGAGACCCTGCCTGAGGAGAAGAGCTGGCCGCGTCAGTGCCAGTGGGGATGGAGTGCGGAGAAGAGCCGCCGCTGCTGAGAGACTGGAGCGCTGGGCCGGAGGAACCGCAGCCCGTCCAGCAGAGCAGTGATGACATCCGTCCCCTGGATTCCAAGGAGCGGCAGATGAGAAGCGCGCAGGCACCGCGAAGGACGACCCCGGGAAGAAGACCCCAGCGAGGACCCCTGGCGGCTGGAGTACGGCGAGGACCCGAGAAGACCCCAGCGTAGAGATGACGGCGCGGACCGGAGTCTGCTGCACAAGAGGAGTGAAGACCCGGAGACGGCGCAGCGGCAGCTGAAGAGGAGTAGACCGGACCGGAGACTGAGGAGGGAGACTCCAGACAGCCACGCTGAAGATGCGGAGGATCGGAGGTGGCAGAAGCGCCGCAGCGATGGGTGAGAACTTGCAAACAACCCTTCCGCTGCCAGAAACTCTGCCCCTGTTGTGCCCTCCGCTGCAAAAACTCTGCTAATAGGGGACATAGTATTTGAAAAAAGGTGTAGACACCCCTAAGATCCCCTGTGTCCGGTATTTAACCCCTTCCGCTGCATGAACTCTGCATTTGGGGAACATATTTACTAAGTGGGTAGGTTGCCCTTCATGAGTGCCCCGGTGAGACAATTAATAATAAAAGGGGTGGGCTCCCCTCATCACAGTACCCCCGCAAGTTTAGATAATTAGGAGTTGCGCTCCCCTCATTTGTATGTGCCCGGCTTAACCCCTTCTGCTGCAAAGACTCTGTAATCTGGGGGCAATATATTGTATTCCAGGGGAAGAGGCTCCCCACTAGTGCTGTGCCCCGCATATTTGTTTTGGAATGTTGTAAAAGGGGGTAGACTGCCCTTATATATTTGTGAATGTATTTATCTGCTATTAAGGAATGCTGGTACTGATAGTTCTTTTTATGCAAGTTCCGCCCAGCAGTGTGAAAGCTAATGTTAATGCATTTATCTGCTATTAAGGAATGCTGGTACTGATAGTTCTTTTTATGCAAGCTCCGCCCAGCAGTGTGAAAGCTAATGTTAATGCATTTATCTGCTATTAAGGAATGCTGGTACTGATAGTTCTTTTTATGCAAGCTCCGCCCAGCAGTATGAAAGCTAATGTTAATGCATTTATCTGCTATTAAGGAATGCTGGTACTGATAGTTCTTTTTATGCAAGCTCCGCCCAGCAGTGTGAAAGCTAATGTTAATGCATTTATCTGCTATTAAGGAATGCTGGTACTGATAGTTCTTTTTATGCAAGCTCCGCCCAGCAGTGTGAAAGCTAATGTTAATGCATTTATCTGCTATTAAGGAATGCTGGTACTGATAGTTCTTTTTATGCAAGCTCCGCCCAGCAGTGTGAAAGCTAATGTTAATGCATTTATCTGCTATTAAGGAATGCTGGTACTGATAGTTCTTTTATTGCAAGTTCCGCCCAGCAGTGTGAAAGCTAATGTTAATGCATTTATCTGCTATTAAGGAATGCTGGTACTGATAGTTCTTTTTATGCAAGCTCCGCCCAGCAGTGTGAAAGCTAATGTTAATGCATTTATCTGCTATTAAGGAATGCTGGTACTGATAGTTCTTTTTTATGCAAGCTCCGCCCAGCAGTGTGAAAGCTAATGTTAATGCATTTATCCGCTACTAAGGAACGCTGGTTACCTGAGACTGTTGTTTACAAGCCATAACCAGCCTGCTTTAATTGTGCACAAGTTACCTGCTTACCTGCTGCTTGTATTGATAACGCTGGTTACCTGAGACTGTCGTTTAATAGCCATAACCAGCCTGCTTTAATCGTGCACAAGTTCCTGCTTACTTGCTACCTGTATTGCTGACGCTGGTTACCTGAGACTGTCGTTTAATAGCCATAACCAGCCTGCTTTAATCGTGCACAAGTTCCTGCTTACCTGCTACTTGTATTGCTAACGCTGGTTACCTGAGATTGTCGTTTAATAGCCATAACCAGCCTGCTTTAATCGTGCACAAGTTCCTGCTTACCTGCTACTTGTATTGCTGACGCTGGTTACCTGAGACTGTCGTTTAATAGCCATAACCAGCCTGCTTTAATCGTGCACAAGTTCCTGCTTACCTGCTACCTGTATTGCTGACGCTGGTTACCTAAGACTGTTGTTTAGTAGCCATAACCAGCCTGCTTTAATTGTGCACAAGTTACCTGCTGACCTGCTACTTGTATTGCTAACGCTGGTTACCTGAGACTGTCGTTTAATAGCCATAACCAGCCGGCTTTAATCGTGCACAAGTTCCTGCTTACCTGCTACCTGTATTGCTGACGCTGGTTACCTGAGACTGTTGTTTAGTAGCCATAACCAGCCTGCTTTAATTGTGCACAAGTTCCTGCTTACCTGCTACCTGTATTGCTAACGCTGGTTACCTGAGACTGTCGTTTAATAGCCATAACCAGCCTGCTTTAATCGTGCACAAGTTCCTGCTTACCTGCTACTTGTATTGCTAACGCTGGTTACCTGAGACTGTCGTTTAATAGCCATAACCAGCCTGCTTTAATCGTGCACAAGTTCCTGCTTACCTGCTACCTGTATTGCTGACGCTGGTTACCTGAGACTGTTGTTTAGTAGCCATAACCAGCCTGCTTTAATTGTGCACAAGTTACCTGCTTACCTGCTACTTGTATTGCTAACGCTGGTTACCTGAGACTGTCGTTTAATAGCCATAACCAGCCTGCTTTAATCGTGCACAAGTTCCTGCTTACCTGCTACCTGTATTGCTGACGCTGGTTACCTGAGACTGTTGTTTAGTAGCCATAACCAGCCTGCTTTAATTGTGCACAAGTTACCTGCTGACCTGCTACTTGTATTGCTAACGCTGGTTACCTGAGACTGTCGTTTAATAGCCATAACCAGCCTGCTTTAATCGTGCACAAGTTCCTGCTTACCTGCTACCTGTATTGCTGACGCTGGTTACCTGAGACTGTTGTTTAGTAGCCATAACCAGCCTGCTTTAATTGTGCACAAGTTACCTGCTTACCTGCTACTTGTATTGCTAACGCTGGTTACCTGAGACTGTCGTTTAATAGCCATAACCAGCCTGCTTTAATCGTGCACAAGTTCCTGCTTACCTGCTACCTGTATTGCCGACGCTGGTTACCTGAGACTATTATTTAGAAGCCATAACCAGCCTGCTTCAATTGTGCACCAGTTACTTGCTTACCTGCTACCTGTATTGCTAACGCTGGTTACTTGAGACTGTTATTTAGAAGCCATAACCAGCCTGCTTCAATTGTGCGCCAGTTTCCTGTTTACCTGCCACTTGTAAATTTTGTTAGGATAATAAAATGGAGTTGGATACTATATTATGTTTGTGTTGTCATTGTGTCTGAGAGGTAAAGCAGATCTGCCGCTCTGATCACCCGAACCTGACTCACACTAGCACCCCACAATTTAGTTCAAGTTTTCGGCACCGTAAATGTCATGTGTTTGTTTGTGGGTGGACATTACACACGGGTCCGAGGCAGACTCGGATCTTCCCGCCTTGCTCGGTTAACCCGAGCGCGCCCGAACGTCATCATCCCGCTGTCGGATTCTCGCGAGGCTCGTATTCTATCGCGAGACTCGGATTCTATATAAGGAGCCGCGCGTCGCCGCCATTTTCACACGTGCATTGAGATTGATAGGGAGAGGACGTGGCTGGCGTCCTCTCCGTTTAGATAGAGAGTGAGACACTTGATTTACTAGTAATTTAATTTTAGTAATTTTGGGGAGCATTAGGACTGGAGTACTCAGAGAGTGCAGAGTTTTGCTGATAGTTATACTAGTGACCACCAGTTTTATTTATTATTTAAAATCCGTTCTCTGCCTGAAAAAAAACGATACACAGTCACATACCATATCTGTGCTCAGCCTCAGTGTGCTGCATGATTGATAATATCATCTATGTATATCTGCTGAGTGCTCACTGCTCACACAGCTTAATTGTGGGGGAGACTGGGGAGCAGTTATAGCAGGAGTACATAACAGTGCACACTTTTGCTGCCAGTGTGACTGACCAGTGACCACCAGTATATTGTCTGCCTGAAAAAGTTAAACACTCGTGTGGTGTTTTTTTTATTTATTCTATAAACGCATTCTGCTGACAGACAGTGTCCAGCAGGTCCGTCATTCATTATATTATAATATATACCTGCAGTAGTGATATATATATATTTTTTATATCATTATCATCCAGTCTATACTAGCAGACGCAGTACGGTAGTCCACGGCTGTAGCTACCTCTGTGTCGGCAGTCGCTCGTCCATAATTGTATACCTACCTGTGGTGGGTTTTTTTTTCTATCTTCTTCATACTAGTATTTTAGGAGTCTGCTGACAGTGTCCAGCAGGTCCGTCATTATATAATATATACCTGTCCTGCAGTAGTGATATATATATATATATATTTTTTTTTTATATCATTATCATCCAGTCTATACTAGCAGACGCAGTACGGTAGTCCACGGCTGTAGCTACCTCTGTGTCGGCAGTCGCTCGTCCATAATTGTATACCTACCTGTGGTGGGTTTTTTTTTTCTATATTCTTCATACTAGTAGTTTAGGAGTCTGCTGACAGTGTCCAGCAGGTCCGTCATTATATAATATATACCTGTCCTGCAGTAGTGATATATATATATTTTTTATATCATTATCATCCAGTCTATACTAGCAGACGCAGTACGGTAGTCCACGGCTGTAGCTACCTCTGTGTCGGCAGTGCTCGTCCATAATTGCATACCTACCTGTGGTGGGTTTTTTTTTTCTATCTTCTTCATACTAGTAGTTTAGGAGTCTGCTGACAGTGTCCAGCAGGTCCGTCATTATATAATATATACCTGTCCTGCAGTAGTGATATATATATATTTTTTTTATATCATTATCATCCAGTCTATACTAGCAGACGCAGTACGGTAGTCCATGGCTGTAACTACCTCTGTGTCGGCAGTCACTCGTCATCCATAAGTATACTAGTATCCATCCATCTCCATTGTTTACCTGAGGTGCCTTTTAGTTGTGCCTATTAAAATATGGAGAACAAAAATGTTGAGGTTCCAAAAATAGGGAAAGATCAAGATCGACTTCCACCTCGTGCTGAAGCTGCTGCCACTAGTCATGGCCGAGACGATGAAATGCCATCAACGTCGTCTGCCAAGGCCGATGCCCAATGTCATAGTACAGAGCATGTAAAATCCAAAACACCAAATATCAGTAAAAAAAAGGACTCAAAAATCTAAAATAAAATCGTCGGAGAAGCGTAAACTTGCCAATATGCCATTTACCACACGGAGTGGCAAGGAACGGCTGAGGCCCTGGCCTATGTTCATGGCTAGTGGTTCAGCTTCACATGAGGATGGAAGCACTCAGCCTCTCGCTAGAAAAATGAAAAGACTTAAGCTGGCAAAAGCACAGCAAAGAACTGTGCGTTCTTCGAAATCACAAATCCACAAGGAGAGTCCAATTGTGTCGGTTGCGATGCCTGACCTTCCCAACACTGGACGTGAAGAGCATGCGCCTTCCACCATTTGCACGCCCCTTGCAAGTGCTGGAAGGAGCACCCGCAGTCCAGTTCCTGATAGTCAGATTGAAGATGTCAGTGTTGAAGTACACCAGGATGAGGAGGATATGGGTGCTGCTGGCGCTGGGGAGGAAATTGACCAGGAGGATTCTGATGGTGAGGTGGTTTGTTTAAGTCAGGCACCCGGGGAGACACCTGTTGTCCGTGGGAGGAATATGGCCATTGACATGCCTGGTGAAAATACCAAAAAAATCAGCTCTTCTGTGTGGAAGTATTTCAACAGAAATGCGGACAACATTTGTCAAGCCGTGTGTTGCCTTTGTCAAGCTGTAATAAGTAGGGGTAAGGACGTTAACCACCTCGGAACATCCTCCCTTATACGTCACCTGCAGCGCATTCATCATAAGTCAGTGACAAGTTCAAAAACTTTGGGCGACAGCGGAAGCAGTCCACTGACCAGTAAATCCCTTCCTCTTGTAACCAAGCTCACGCAAACCACCCCACCAACTCCCTCAGTGTCAATTTCCTCCTTCCCCAGGAATGCCAATAGTCCTGCAGGCCATGTCACTGGCAATTCTGACGAGTCCTCTCCTGCCTGGGATTCCTCCGATGCATCCTTGCGTGTAACGCCTACTGCTGCTGGCGCTGCTGTTGTTGCTGCTGGGAGTCGATGGTCATCCCAGAGGGGAAGTCGTAAGACCACTTTTACTACTTCCACCAAGCAATTGACTGTCCAACAGTCCTTTGCGAGGAAGATGAAATATCACAGCAGTCATCCTGCTGCAAAGCGGATAACTGAGGCCTTGGCATCCTGGGCGGTGAGAAACGTGGTTCCGGTATCTATCATTACTGCAGAGCCAACTATAGACTTGTTTGAGGTACTGTGTCCCCGGTACCAAATACCATCTAGGTTCCATTTCTCTAGGCAGGCGATACCGAAAATGTACACAGACCTCAGAAAAAGACTCACCAGTGTCCTAAAAAATGCAGTTGTACCCAATGTCCACTTAACCACGGACATGTGGACAAGTGGAGCAGGGCAGATTCAGGACTATATGACTGTGACAGCCCACTGGGTAGATGTATGGACTCCCGCCGCAAGAACAGCAGCGGCGGCACCAGTAGCAGCATCTCGCAAACGCCAACTCTTTCCTAGGCAGGCTACGCTTTGTATCACCGCTTTCCAGAATATGCACACAGCTAAAAACCTCTTACGGCAACTGAGGAAGATCATCGCAGAATGGCTTACCCCAATTGGACTCTCCTGTGGATTTGTGGCATCGGACAACGCCAGCAATATTGTGTGTGCATTAAATATGGGCAAATTCCAGCATGTCCCATGTTTTGCACATACCTTGAATTTGGTGGTGCAGAATTATTTAAAAAACGAGAGGGGCGTGCAAGAGATGCTGTCGGGGGCCAGAAGAATTGCGGCACACTTTCGGCGTACAGGCACCACGTACAGAAGACTGGAGCACCACCAAAAACGCCTGAACCTGCCCTGCCATCATCTGAAGCAAGAAGTGGTAACGAGGTGGAATTCAACCCTCTATATGCTTCAGAGGTTGGAGGAGCAGCAAAAGGCCATTCAAGCCTATACAACTGAGCACGATATAGGAGGTGGAATGCACCTGTCTCAAGCGCAGTGGAGAATGATTTCAACGTTGTGCAAGGTTCTGCAACCTTTTGAACTTGCCACACGTGAAGTCAGTTCAGACACTGCCAGCCTGAGTCAGGTCATTCCCCTCATCAGGCTTTTGCAGAAGAAGCTGGAGACATTGAAGGAGGAGCTAACACAGAGCGATTCCGCTAGGCATGTGGGACTTGTGGATGGAGCCCTTAATTCGCTTAACAAGGATTCACGGGTGGTCAATCTGTTGAAATCAGAGCACTACATTTTGGCCACCGTGCTCGATCCTAGATTTAAAACCTACCTTGGATCTCTCTTTCCGGCAGACACAAGTCTGCAGGGGTTCAAAGACCTGCTGGTGAGAAAATTGTCAAGTCAAGCGGAACGCGACCTGTCAACATCTCCTCCTTCACATTCTCCCGCAACTGGGGGTGCGAGGAAAAGGCTCAGAATTCCGAGCCCACCCGCTGGCGGTGATGCAGGGCAGTCTGGAGCGACTGCTGATGCTGACATCTGGTCCGGACTGAAGGACCTGACAACGATTACGGACATGTCGTCTACTGTCACTGCATATGATTTTCTCCCCATTGAAAGAATGGTGGAGGATTATATGAGTGACCGCATCCAAGTAGGCACGTCAGACAGTCCGTACTTATACTGGCAGGAAAAAGAGGCAATTTGGAGGCCCTTGCACAAACTGGTTTTATTCTACCTAAGTTGCCCTCCCACAAGTGTGTACTCCGAAAGAGTGTTTAGTGCCGCCGCTCACCTTGTCAGCAATCGGCGTACGAGGTTACATCCAGAAAATGTGGAGAAGATGATGTTCATTAAAATGAATTATAATCAATTCCTCCGTGGAGACATTCACCAGCAGCAATTGCCTCCACAAAGTACACAGGGAGCTGAGATGGTGGATTCCAGTGGGGACGAATTGATAATCTGTGAGGAGGGGGATGTACACGGTGATATATCGGACGATGATGATGAGGTGGACATCTTGCCTCTGTAGAGCCAGTTTGTGCAAGGAGAGATTAATTGCTTCTTTTTTGGTGGGGGTCCAAACCAACCCGTCATTTCAGTCACAGTCGTGTGGCAGACCCTGTCACTGAAATGATGGGTTGGTTAAAGTGTGCATGTCCTGTTTATACAACATAAGGGTGGGTGGGAGGGCCCAAGGACAATTCCATCTTGCACCTATTTTTTCTTTCATTTTTCTTTGCGTCATGTGCTGTTTGGGGAGTGTTTTTTGGAAGGGCCAGCCTGCGTGACACTGCAGTGCCACTCCTAGATGGGCCAGGTGTTTGTGTCGTCCACTAGGGTCGCTTAGCTTACTCACACAGCTACCTCATTGCGCCTCTTTTTTTCTTTGCGTCATGTGCTGTTTGGGGAGTATTTTTTGGAAGGGCCATCCTGCCTGACACTGCAGTGCCACTCCTAGATGGGCCAGGTGTTTGTGTCGGCCACTTGGGTCGCTGAGCTTAGTCACACAGCTACCTCATTGCGCCTCTTTTTTTCTTTGCGTCATGTGCTGTTTGGGGAGGGTTTTTTGGAAGGGCCATCCTGCGTGACACTGCAGTGCCACTCCTAGATGGGCCAGGTGTTTGTGTCGGCCACTTGGGTCGCTGAGCTTAGTCATCCAGCGACCTCGGTGCAAATTTTAGGACTAAAAATAATATTGTGAGGTGTGAGGTGTTCAGAATAGACTGAAAATGAGTGGAAATTATGGTTATTGAGGTTAATAATACTTTGGGATCAAAATGACCCCCAAATTCTATGATTTAAGCTGTTTTTTAGGGTTTTTTGAAAAAAACACCCGAATCCAAAACACACCCGAATCCGACAAAAAAAATTCGTTGAGGTTTTGCCAAAACGCGTTCGAACCCAAAACACGGCCGCGGAACCGAACCCAAAACCAAAACACAAAACCCGAAAAATTTCCGGTGCACATCACTAGTAGGCCACTGCTCTACCTACCTCTGTATCGTCAATTATACTATCCATCCATACCTGTGGTGCATTTCAGTTTTGCACAGTTTGCTGACCATCAGTATAACTATATATATATAGCAGTACGGTACAGTAGTCCACTGCTCTACCTCTGTGTCGTCAAGTATACTATCCCATCCATACCTGTGGTGCATTTCAGTTTTGCACAGTTTGCTGACCACCAGTATATAATATATAGCAGTACGGTACAGAAGGCCACTGCTCTAACTACCTCTGTGTCGTCAAGTATACTATCCATCCATATGTTACGCACACCAGTGCTAACAGGAGTATACCGGTGTATGAACAGAGAGGGAAGCGAAGCAAACAAACTCACAGACAGTATAACATAACATACACAGGAGGTGATGGAGCACCTGAAATGATGTTGCTAAGAGCAACAGAAAAAAACCCAAAGGGTTACCAACGGGTGTGGGAATAAACTCCTTGGTCAGAGATAGAAATATAGACACAAGGAGAGTATCCACAATCCTAACCCCCACTTGCAGGGCACAGGTTCAGCTTACTGCCACTAAACTGACACCTGGACGCCCTGCACAGTGAGGGAGGATTAAGCAAGCAGGTCTGAGAGTATAGCCGCAAACCTGCTGGGTTCACAGAATAGCAAAAGAACCCCAGCAGGTCAAACAACTGACTCCAGTCTTACTGCTAGGTCCGGATTGGCAGAATGAAGTACCGAATCCCAAGGCCTATTCGCAGTAAGCAACAAGTAAATACAAAGTCACACAGTACTAGCTAACTCTCTGGAACTGACTAACAAACAAAGATTCAGCAGCATTTACCTAGCCTGAGAGGATGGTTTATATAGCAGGTGCTGTCCACGCCCCACTCAGACCTCACAGACTGTGAGCACAAAACCAGCGCCGGATTCCCTGCCGTGCACAGAGCCTGTAACAACTACACAGTAAAAACCCGGACCGGAGTATCAGCTGCGCTCAGGTTACTTCGCTAACACTTGCCTCTCGGTTGCCATGGCGACGTGGCTGCACAGAGCAGGAGATCCTAACAGTACCCCCCCTCTGACGAGGGGTCAAAGAACCCCTACCACCGGGTTTATCGGGGAACTGCGAGAAGAAAGAGCGTATCAGTCTGGGGGCATGAAGATCACAACTGCGCACCGACGACCGCTCCTCCGGTCCATACCCCTTCCAGTGCACCAAAAATGACAGCCGACCCCGAACCATCTTGGAGTCAAGAACCCTTTCAACCACAAACTCCCTCTGACCCCGTATCAGAAGAGGAGAAGGTCTTCCACTGGAAGAAGGATTACTAACCGCCAGTTTTAAAAGGGAACAATGAAATGTTTTATTGATACCCAATGAACGGGGCAGATCTAACTGAAATGCCACCGGATTGATAACCCTGGTGATCTTATAAGGGCCGATGAACCGGGGGCCTAACTTATGAGATGGCTGTATCAACTTCAAATTCTTGGTGGAAAACCAGACGAAGTCTCCTAATTTAAAGCTGCAGGGTCTTCTCCGCTTATCAAAAACCCTTTTGGTCACTAATGACACAGACACAAGGGCTTTCTTCACTTTCCTCCAAATACCCCTAAGGACCGAAACAACAGAGGAACCACCAGGCGTGGAATCCAGGGGGTCAAAAGAATTGGCCTTAGGATGATGCCCATACACACAAAGGAAGGGAGAGATCCCTGTAGCAGAGTGAACCGCGTTGTTATAGGCAAACTTCGCCATGGACAGATGAGCAACCCAGTCAGTATGACACTTGGAGACATAACAGGTTACAGGTAATTTTCAGTGTGCGGAAGGGAATTTGGGGGTGGGGATTTGCACCCCCCTTCCTCTTTGTTTGTTTGTCTGTGACCCCTCCCCCTTCCAGCACCTGATATATAATTATCTCCAGGTATGATTGAGCAGCTTCCAAATTGTTTGTCTACTTGGAGACATAACACCTGAGGAACTGCTCCAAGGACTGGTTCACCCTCTCAGTCTGCCCATTAGACTGTGGATGGTAGCCTGACGACAAGCTCACAGAAATCTGGAGATCAGAACAAAATGCCCTCCAGAATTTGGCCACAAACTGGGATCCACGGTCAGAGACCACATCAAGTGGCAACCCGTGGAGGTGCACAACATGCTGCATAAATAACTCAGACAGGCGTCTGGCCGATGGCAACCCAACCAGTGGAACGAAATGCGCCATCTTCGAAAACCTGTCAACGACAACCCAAATGGCTGTCATCCCCGAGGATTTGGGCAAGTCCACCACAAAATCCATGGAAATGTGGGTCCATGGCTTAGACGGAATAGAGAGTGGATGTAATGGGCCGACAGGAACCCCTCAAGGAGTTTTATTTCGGGCACAAACGTCACATGCCCGAACCCACTGATCCACATCCCTAGCCACCGAGGGCCACCACACCACCCTAGACAGCAACTCCCGAGTTCTGGCAATACCCAGATGCCCTGCCGACCTCTTGGCATGGAATTCCAGGAACACTCGCTGTCTTAACCTAGGAGGCACAAACAAGAGACCTACCGGAAGGTCTGGAGGAGCCTGCTCCTGTGCTCTAAGGACTAATGACAAGAGGTCCTGGGTAATGCCCACTTTAATACATGATGGGGACACAATGGGCAATGGCTCCTCGGTGGTCTCTTGAACTGGAGCAAAACTCCGCGAGAGCGCATCAGCCTTGATGTTTTTTGACCCAGGGCGATATGTTATCAAAAAATTAAAGCGAGCAAAAAACAAAGCCCATCGTGCCTGCCTGGCATTGAGCCGCTTCGCTGACTCTAAATATGCCAGATTCTTATGGTCGGTGAGAATTGAGACCACAAACTTAGCCCCCTCAAGCCAGTGTCTCCACTCCCCGAGTGCATCCTTTATAGCCAACAATTCCCGGTTACCCACATCATAATTCATCTCGGCAGACGAAAATTTACGGGAAAAGTAAGCACAGGGATGAAGGCGATTATCAGACACCCCCATCTGAGAGAGCACTGCCCCAATACCTATCTCAGAGGCATCCACTTCTACCACAAAAGGACGCTCTCGATCTGGGTGTCGCAGCACCTTGGCCGAGACAAATGCCCTTTTGAGACGGGCAAATGCCGCTTTTGCCTCACAAGACCAGTGAGCAACATCCGCCCCTTTCTTAGTGAGTGCCACCAAGGGGGCCACTATAGACGAAAATCCAGCGATAAACCGTCTATAAAAATTCGCAAAGCCCAGAAAACGCTGAAGCGCCTTCAAACTAGTGGGCTGCACCCAATCTAGGACTGCCTGTACCTTAGAACCCTCCATTTGGAAACCTTCTGAGGAGATAATATACCCTAGAAATGCGATTTGCTGGACTTCAAACTCGCACTTCTCCAGCTTCGCCCCAAGCTGGTGGTCTCTGAGTTTCTGGAGGACTAAGCGTACATGCTTCCGATGTTCCTCCAGGGAATGAGAGAAGATTAGGATATCATCTAGATAAACAACTAAGAATCTATCCAAATATTCCCTGAGCTCATCGTTCATGAATTCCTGGAAGACTGCCGGGGCATTAGAGAGCCCAAAAGGCATCACCAAATATTCATAATGCCCTGAGTGGGTATTAAAGGCAGTCTTCCATTCATCCCCCTCTCTTATTCGGATTAGATTGTAATCACCGCGTAGGTCAATCTTAGAAAAAATGGTGGCAGTACGAAGCTGGTCAAACAAAACCGAAATGAGAGGCAGTGGGTACGAGTTTTTAATCGTGATACGGTTCAATTACCTGAAGTCGATGCAGGGTCGCAATGAACCGTCCTTTTTACCCACGAAAAAGAACCCCGACCCAACTGGGGACTGTGAGGGTCTGATAAATCCCTTAGCCAAGTTCTCCTGAATGTACTCTGCCATAGCCTGAGTCTCAAGACGTGACAGGGAGTACAACCTGCTCTTGGGAAGCTTAGCATCCGGCAACAAATCAATGGCACAGTCATAGGGGCGATGGGGAGGTAGTACCTCCGCAACTCTTTTGGAGAACACATCCGCAAAATCTGCATAACATCCTGGCAATCCTGGCAAACTTAGCTGCGAGAGCCTGACTGGAAGGCTCAAGCAACTCCTGAAACAATCACTACCCCAACTAAGAATCTCCCCAGAGACCCAGTCAAATTGAGGGTTATGGGCCCTTAACCAGGGTAACCCCAAAACCAATGGGGCAAAAGAACAGACAGTCACATAAAAAGACAATTTTTCAGAGTGTGTGGCTCCAATAAACAAAGGAATTTGGCTGGTGCAGGAGGTAATTTTACCCTGGGACAATGGTTCCCCGTTTAACCCACAGATCTCAATCTCTGATGCCAAAGGTACTGAGGGAACAGAGTGTTCCAGGGCGAATTGACGGTCCATGAAAACCCCATCGGCCCCACTGTCAACAAAGGCCTCAGTCTTGACAGTTTGACCGAGGATCTCCAAAGTCACCGGAATGAGAAAAGTCTTTTTGGGAAATTCTGACTTCTGGCCTGACAGGATATTTCCCATCACCCTCAGGCCCTGAAGTTTTCCGGTTTTTCTGGGCATGATACTACAACATGACCTTTATTCCCACAGTACAAACACAAACCCTGCTGTCTCCTCCGCGTCTTCTCACGCGAGGAGAGGCGGGTAGCCCCAATCTGCATAGGCTCCTCGGAATATTCCTCAGAGTCTGAGGTTCCCTTGGGAAAAAAGGAAACTGCGGTCTCCCTTTCAAGCCTACGCTCTCTCAGTCGTCTATCCACCCGGATGGATAACTGCATGAGCTGATCTAAGCTATCAGGCGAGGGATATTGTACCAGTTGGTCCTTTATCTGGTCAGAAAGGCCCCTTCGGTACTGGTTTCTCAGGGCTGGGTCATTCCACTGGGTATCATGAGCCAACCTCCGAAACTCCATACTATAAACCTCAGCTGGCCGTCGCCCTTGCTTAAGAACCGTAATCTGAGCCTCGGCTGAAGCCATCTTGTCAGGGTCATCATACAAAATGCCCAGTGCCGTAAAAAAATCATCAACACTTTTAAGCGACATATGTAACCCATATGCCCAGACCTGTGGGTCTCCTTGTAGCAAGGAAATCACCATGCCCACCCGCTGAATCTCCGACCCAGAAGACTGGGGCCTAAGCCTGAAATATAGCTTACAGCTCTCCTTGAAACAAAAGAACTGCGAGCGATCTCCAGAAAAACAATCTGGGAGATTTACTTTTGGCTCCTTAACCCCTGAACTTGCCGCTGCTGCTGCGGGAGCTCCGCTAGCGGCCTGCGAGGTGTTCATTTTAATGGACATCTCATTAAATTGTCAAGTCAGGACCTGCACCTGATCGACCACCTGTTGCAAAGTATTTTGAGGGGTATGCTCCATATTCCCACAAAATTTCAACAGGAGTAGGGCTGCTGAATTTGTTACGCACACCAGTGCTAACAGGAGTATACCGGTGTATGAACAGAGAGGGAAGCGAAGCAAACAAACTCACAGACAGTATAACATAACATACACAGGAGGTGATGGAATAACTAATAAACACAAAGTGAACGGAGAAGCCCAAAGGCTCAGGAATTGGGTGTCTCCCTAGTGTCAGGAATGCTCAGATGGAATAGAGCGGACAATGAAGCGATGTGTAGTGATTTAACATGTGGAGCACCTGAAATTATGTTGCTAAGAGCAACAGAAAAAACCCCAAAGGGTTACCAACGGGTGTGGGAATAAACTCCTTGGTCAGAGATAGAAATATAGACACAAGGAGAGTATCCACAATCCTAACCCCCACTTGCAGGGCACAGGTTCAGCTTACTGCCACTAAACTGACACCTGGACGCCCTGCACAATGAGGGAGGATTAAGCAAGCAGGTCTGAGAGTACAGCCGCAAACCTGCTGGGTTCACAGAATAGCAAAAGAACCCCAGCAGGTCAAACAACTGACTCCAGTCTTACTGCTAGGTCCGGATTGGAAGAATGAAGTACCGAATCCCAAGGCCTATTCGCAGTAAGCAACAAGTAAATACAAAGTCACACAGTACTAGCTAACTCTCTGGAACTGACTAACAAACAAAGATTCAGCAGCATTTGCCTAGCCTGAGAGGATGGTTTATATAGCAGGTGCTGTCCACGCCCCACTCAGACCTCACAGACTGTGAGCACAAAACCAGCACCGGATTCCCTGCCGTGCACAGAGCCTGTAACCACTACACAGTAAAAACCCGGACCGGAGTATCAGCTGCGCTCAGGTTACTTCGCTAACACTTGCCTCCCGGTTGCCATGGCAACGTGGCAGCACAGAGCAGGAGATCCTAACACCATACCTGTGGTGCATTTCAGTTTTGCACAGTTTGCTGACCACAAGTATATAATATAGCAGTACGGTACAGAAGGCCACTGCTCTACCTACCTCTGTGTCGTCAAGTATACTATCCATCCATACCTGTGGTGCATTTCAGTTTTGCACAGTTTGCTGACCACGAGTATATAATATATAGCAGTACGGTACAGTAGTCCACTGCTCTACCTCTGTGTCGTCAAGTATACTATCCATCCATACCTGTGGTGCATTTCAGTTTTGCACAGTTTGCTGACCACCAGTATATAATATATTATATAGTAGTACGGTACAGTAGTCCATTGCTCTACCTCTGTGTCGTCAAGTATACTATCCATATGTGCTGTTTGGGGACTATTTTTTAAATCTGCCATCCTGTCTGACACTGCAGTGCCACTCCTAGATGGGCCAGGTGTTTGTGTCGGCCACTTGGGTCGCTTAGCTTAACCATCCAGCGACCTTGGTGCACCTCTTTTTTTTTCTTTGCATCATGTGCTGTTTGGGGACTATTTTTTAAATCTGCCATCCTGTCTGACACTGCAGTGCCACTCCTAGATGGGCCAGTTGTTTGTGTCGGCCACTTTGGTCGCTTAGCTTAACCATCCAGCGACCTTGGTGCACCTCCTTTTTTTCTTTGCATCATGTGCTGTTTGGGGACTATTTTTTAAATCTGCCATCCTGTCTGACACTGCAGTGACACTCCTAGATGGGCCAGGTGTTTGTGTCGGCCACTTGGGTCGCTTAGCTTAGTCACACAGCGACCTTGGTGCACCTCTTTTTTTTATTTGCATCATGTGCTGTTTGGGGACTATTTTTTGAAGTGCCATCCTGTCTGACACTACAGTGCCACTCCTAGATGGGCCAGGTGTGTGTGTCGGCCACTTAGGTCGTTTAGCTTAGTCATTCAGTGCACTTGGTGCAAATTTTAGGACTAAAAACAATATTGTGAGGTGTGAGGTGTTCAGAATAGACTGGAAATGAGTGGAAACTATGGTTATTGAGGTTAATAATACTATGGGATCAAAATGACCCCCAAATTCTATGATTTAAGCTGTTTTTAAAGTTTTTTGTAAAAACACACCCGAATCCGACAAAAATATTTCAGGGAGGTTTTGCCAAAACGCGTCCAAATCCTAAACACGGCCGTGGAACCGAATCCAAAACCAAAACACAAAACACGAAAAATGTCCGGTGCACATCACTAATAAATATATATATATATATATATATATAGCAAATAACAGGAAGCGGCACTCAGAGACGTAGTATATCGTGCAGAATAAAGCAGCAAAGCTTTAATATATCACATCATCAACGATTCGGGGTTTTACCCCTTCATCAGGATAAAAAAAGTGATCAAACACAAACTTTATACCTTACCCCCACCAATGAAACCATTCCAGCATTCCCGCCAGCGTCCCGGGGACCCGTCGCCACTCCCTCCTCCACTCGCGGCTATTGCCGGAAGCGGAAGTGACGCGGCACACCACGCTGGCCGTCGGGAAAGTTGCTATGGAAACGTGGCACCACACGCGTTCAGGGAAGCCACCGGCGTTGCCACGGAAACCCGTAGCAGATGTGATGGTTTAAAAAGAACCATACAGGTGAACCACATGAAGACACTTAATCGCGTCAGCAGCATCCTGAACGTGGGCGGTGCCAGGCATCCACATAAACAAAATACACTAATAAATACAAAAATGTGAACTATGAGCACCATAATTCATTGCTGCTGCAAGAGCATACATAAAATTGTTTAAGTACAGTGTACAAGCCTAATTGAGAGAGCAATACAGCAAATATCATAAGAAAGAGAATAACCTAAAAATCAATAAAGTAGAATAATCTCACAATAATGTATTCTTATATGGCTTTTGACATCTGTCATTTACACCAACAAGAACATACAGCATATGAAATAAATGAATATGGAATAAATGAATATAGACTATAAATTATAATTAAGCGTAACCATTATAGACAGATAAGCCACCATATACATAATCAGTGGAGTTGGGACATATCACCCGGTCCAATACTCGATCCTGCAGACACTTAACACATCAGAAAAGCCTCACTATTAAGAAACAATCCAACATAATCACAGAAATTGAGGCCCATGGTCTCATTCAGACCCCTAGGGGCCAGTGTATCAAGACGGAAAATCCAATGGGCTTCCAGTTGTAATAAACTTCTGTGTCTATCACCTCTCCGCAATGATTGTGGCACATGATCAATGATCTTATATCGTACGTGGCAACGCCATGTCCCAAATGGGCAAAATGGCGTGCCACCAGTTGTTCACTATGCCCAGATAAAAGTGCGGCTCTAATGGCCGCCCTATGCTGTGCCATCCTCTCTTTAAAGTGGCATACCGTCTTGCCCACATACTGAAGCCCATAAGGGCAAAACAGCACATAGATAACAAATTTTGAAGAGCAGGTGAGAGGCCATCTAATTTTAAATCTCTTCCCAGACTGGGCGTGAGCAATGGTGTCACCGGTCTGGAGGTACCCACACGTGGTACACCCCAGACATCGGTAGCAACCATTCTTTCAGGTCAGGTTGCCCTGCGGGGTTTTTGTATTCTCCTCTGCTGTTCAAGTCTCTGAGTGCCGCCCTCTCCAAGACTCTATATATATATATATAAGCCCATAAGGGCAAAACAGCACATAGATAACACATTTTGAAGAGCAGGTGAGAGGCCATCTAATTTTAAATCTCTTCCCAGACTGGGCGTGAGCAATGGTGTCACCGGTCTGGAGGTACCCACACGTGGTACACCCCAGACATCGGTAGCAACCATTCTTACAGGTCAGGTTGCCCTGCGGGGTTTTTGTATTCACCTCTGCTGTTCAAGTCTCTGAGTGCCGCCCTCTCCAAGACTCTCTCTCTATATATATATATATTTATTGTATATAAAAGTTGTAATGACGAAAAAAAAAAAAGAATCATCTGGCCCTCATCAGTCAGGTGTGCTGTCCCCCCCCAGCAGGTGTCTCACATGCCTAGTGTGAAAACCACTACTGACAGTACCACTTCTGCTATGCTCTATATGCTGGTTGTGTTTCTAGCTGACTGACCCTCTAAATACGTAAGATTTATTAAATGAGTCTCTGGTGATCTGAACTTGAATATAGACAGATAACTAAAGGTACCCATAAACTAGTGATGTGCACCGGACATTTTTCGGGTTTTGTGTTTTGGTTTTGGATTCGGTTCCGCGGCTGTGTTTTGGATTCGGACGCGTTTTGGCAAAACCTCCGTGAAAATTTTTTGTCGGATTCGGGTGTGTTTTGGATTCAAGTTTTTTTTTACAAAAAACCCTAAAAAACAGCTTAAATCATAGAATTTTGATCCCATAGTATTATTAACCTCAATAACCATAAGTTACACTCATTTTCAGTCTATTCTGAACACCTCACACCTCACAATATTATTTTTAGTCCTAAAATTTGCACCGAGGTCGCTGGATGGCTAAGCTAAGCGACACAAGTGGCCGACACAAACACCTGGCCCATCTAGGAGTGGCACTGTAGTGTCAGGCAGGATGGCACTTCAAAAAAATTGTCCCCAAACAGCACATGATGCAAAGAAAAAAAGAGGCGCAATGAGGTAGCTGTGAGACTAAGCTAAGCGACCCAAGTGGCCGACACAAACACCTGGCCCATCTAGGAGTGGCATTGCAGTGTCAGACAGGATGGCACTTCAAAAAAATAGTCCCCAAACAGCACATGATGCAAAGAAAAAAAGAGGCGCACCAAGGTCGCTGTGTGACTAAGCTAAGCGACACAAGTGGCCGACACAAACACCTGGCCCATCTAGGAGTGGCACTGCAGTGTCAGGCAGGATGGCACTTCAAAAAAATTGTCCCCAAACAGCACATGATGCAAAGAAAAATGAAAGAAAAAAGAGGTGCAAGATGGAATTGTCCTTGGGCCCTCCCACCCACCCTTATGTTGTAGAAACAGGACATGCACACTTTAACGAACCCATTCTTTCAGCGACAGGGTCTGCCACACGACTGTGACTGAAATGACTGGTTGGTTTGGGCCCCCACCAAAAAAAGAAGCAATCAATCTCTCCTTGCACAAACTGGCTCTACAGAGGCAAGATGTCCACCTCATCATCATCCTCCGATTCCTCACCCCTTTCACTGTGTATATCCCCCTCCTCATAGATTATTTATTCGTCCCCACTGGAATCCACCATCTCAGGTCCCTGTGTACTTTCTGGAGGCATTTGCTGCTGGTGAATGTCTCCGCGGAGGAATTGATTATAATTCATTTTGATGAACATCATCTTCTCCACATTTTCTGGAAGTAACCCCGTACGCCGATTGCTGACAAGGTGAGCGGCTGCACTAAACACTCTTTCGGAGTACACACTGGAGGGAGGGAAACTTAGGTAGAATAAAGCCAGTTTGTGCAAGGGCCTCCAAATTGCCTCTTTTTCCTGCCAGTATACGTACGGACTGTCTGACGTGCCTACTTGGATGCGGTCACTCATATAATCCTCCACCATTCTTTCAATGGTGAGAGAATCATATGCAGTGACAGTAGACGACATGTCAGTAATCGTTGACAGGTCCTTCAGTCCGGACCAGATGTCAGAACTCGCTCCAGACTGCCCTGCATCACCGCCAGCGGGTGGGTTTGGAATTCTTAGCCTTTTCCTCGCACCCCCAGTTGCGGGAGAATGTGAAGGAGGAGATGTTGACGGGTCCCGTTCCGCTTGACTTGACAATTTTCTCACCAGCAGGTCTTTGAACCTCTGCAGACTTGTGTCTGCCGGAAAGAGAGATACAATGTAGGTTTTAAATCTAGGATCGAGCACGGTGGCCAAAATGTAGTGCTCTGATTTCAACAGATTGACCACCCGTGAATCCTGGTTAAGCGAATTAAGGGCTCCATCCACAAGTCCCACATGCCTAGCGGAATCGCTCTGTTTTAGCTCCTCCTTCAATGTCTCCAGCTTCTTCTGCAAAAGCCTGATAAGGGGAATGACCTGACTCAGGCTGGCAGTGTCTGAACTGACTTCACGTGTGGCAAGTTCAAAGGGTTGCAGAACCTTTCACAACGTTGAAATCATTCTCCACTGCGCTTGAGTCAGGTGCATTCCCCCTCCTTTGCCTATATCGTGGGCAGATGTATAGGCTTGAATGGCCTTTTGCTGCTCCTCCATCCTCTGAAGCATATAGAGGGTTGAATTCCACCTCGTTACCACCTCTTGCTTCAGATGATGGCAGGGCAGGTTCAGGAATGTTTGGTGGTGCTCAAGTCTTCGGCACGCGGTGGCTGAATGCCGAAAGTGGCCCGCAATTCTTCGGGCCACCGACAGCATCTCTTGCACGCCCCTGTCGTTTTTTAAATAATTCTGCACCACCTAAGTCAATGTATGTGCAAAACATGGGACGTGCTGGAATTTGCCCAGATGTAATGCACGCACAATATTGCTGGCGTTGTCCGATGTCACAAATCCACAGGAGAGTCCAATTGGGGTAAGCCATTCTGCGATGATCTTCCTCAGTTTCCGTAAGAGGTTGTCAGCTGTGTGCCTCTTCTGGAAAGCGGTGATACAAAGCGTAGCCTGCCTAGGAATGAGTTCGCGTTTGCGAGATGCTGCTACTGGTGCCGCCGCTGCTGTTCTTGCTGCGGGAGGCAATACATCTACCCAGTGGGCTGTCACAGTCATATAGTCCTGAGTCTGCCCTGCTCCACTTGTCCACATGTCCGTGGTTAAGTGGACATTGGGTACAACTGCATTTTTTTAGGACACTGGTGACTCTTTTTCTGAGGTCTGTGTACATTTTCGGTATCGCCTGCCTAGAGAAATGGAACCTAGATGGTATTTGGTACCGGGGACACAGTACCTCAATCAAGTCTCTAGTTGCCTCTGAATTAACGGTGGATACTGGAATCACGTTTATCACCGCCCAGGCTGCCAAGGCCTGAGTTATCTGCTTTGCAGCAGGATGACTGCTGTGATATTTCATCTTCCTCGCAAAGGACTGTTGGACAGTCAATTGCTTACTGGAAGTAGTACAAGTGGTCTTCCGACTTCCCCTCTGGGATGACGATCGACTCCCAGCAGCGCCAGCAGCAGTAGGCGTTACACTCAAGGATGCATCGGAGGAATCCCAGGCAGGAGAGGACTCATCAGACTTGCCAGTGACATGGCCTGCAGGACTATTGGCTTTCCTGGGTAAGGAGGAAATTGACACTGAGGGAGTTGGTGGTGTGGTTTGCAGGAGCTTGGTTACAAGAGGAAGGGATTTAGTGGTCAGTGGACTGCTTCCGCTGTCATCCAAAGTTTTTGAACTTGTCACTGACTTATGATGAATGCGCTGCAGGTGACGTATAAGGGAGGATGTTCCGAGGTGGTTAACGTCCTTACCCCTACTTATTACAGCTTGACAAAGGCAACACACGGCTTGACACCTGTTGTCCGCATTTGTGTTGAAATAATTCCACACCAAAGAGCTGATTTTTTTTGTATTTTGACCAGGCATGTCAATGGCCATATTCGTTCCACGGACAACAGGTGTCTCCCCGGGTGCCTGACTTAAACAAACCACCTCACCATCAGAATCCTCCTTGTCAATTTCCTCCCCAGCGCCAGCAACACCCATATCCTCATCCTGGTGTACTTCAACAGTGACATCTTCAATTTGACTATCAGGAACTGGACTGCGGGTGCTCCTTCCAGCACTTGCAGGGGGCGTGCAAATGGTGGAAGGTGCAAGCTCTTCCCGTCCAGTGTTGGGAAGGTCAGGCATCGCAACCGACACAATTGGACTCTCCTTGGGGATTTGTGATTTATAAGAACACACAGTTCTTTGCTGTGCTTTTGCCAGCTTAAGTCTTTTCATTTTTCTAGCGAGAGGATGAGTGCTTCCATCCTCATGTGAATCTGAACCACTAGCCATGAACATAGGCCAGGGCCTCAGCCGTTCCTTGCCACTCCGTGTCGTAAATGGCATATTGGCAAGTTTACGCTTCTCATCAGACGCTTTCAATTTTGATTTTTGGATCATTTTACTGAACTTTTGTTTTTTTGGATTTTACATGCTCTCTACTATGACATTGGGCATCGGCCTTGGCAGTTGATGTTGATGGCATTTCATCGTCTCGGCCATGACTAGTGGCAGCAGCTTCAGCACGAGGTGGAAGTGGATCTTGATCTTTCCCTATTTTAACCTCCACATTTTTGTTCTCCATTTTTTAATGTGTGGAATTATATGCCAGTATCAATGCAATGGCCTACTACTATATATACTGCGCACAACTGAAATGCACCACAGGTATAGAATCTAGAAGGATAGTATACTTGACGACACAGAGGTAGGTACAGCAGTGGCCTTCCGTACCGTACTGCTATATATACTGGTGGTCACTGTGTCAGCAAACTGCCCAACTGAAATGCACCACAGGTATAGAATCTAGATGGATAGTATACTTGACGACACAGAGGTAGGTACAGCAGTGGCCTACCGTACCGTACTGCTATATATACTGGTGGTCACTGTATCAGCAAACTGCAAAACTAAAATGCACCACAGGTATAGAATCTAGATGGATAGTATACTTGACGACACAGAGGTAGGTACAGCAGTGGCCTTCCGTACCGTACTGCTATATATACTGGTGGTCACTGTGTCAGCAAACTGCACAACTGAAATGCACCACAGGTATAGAATCTAGATGGATAGTATACTTGACGACACAGAGGTAGGTACAGCAGTGGCCTACCGTACCGTACTGCTATATATACTGGTGGTCACTGTGTCAGCAAACTGCAAAACTAAAATGCACCACAGGTATAGAATCTAGATGGATAGTATACTTGACGACACAGAGGTAGGTACAGCAGTGGCCTTCCATACCGTACTGCTATATATACTGGTGGTCACTGTGTCAGCAAACTGCAAAATTAAAATGCACCACAGGTATAGAATGTAGATGGATAGTATACTTGACGACACAGAGGTAGGTACAGCAGTGGCCTACCATACCGTAATGCTATATATACTGGTGTTCACTGTCAGCAAACTGCAAAACTAAAATGCACCACAGGTATAGAATCTAGATGGATAGTATACTTGACGACACAGAGGTAGGTACAGCAGTGGCCTTCCGTACTGTACTGCTATATATACTGGTGGTCACTGTGTCAGCAAACTGCACAACTGAAATGCACCACAGGTATAGAATCTAGATGGATAGTATACTTGACGACACAGAGGTAGGTACAGCAGTGGCCTACCATACCGTACTGCTATATATACTGGTGGTCACTGTCAGCAAACTGCAAAACTAAAATGCACCACAGGTATAGAATCTAGATGGATAGTATACTTGACGACACAGAGGTAGGTACAGCAGTGGCCTTCCGTACCATACTGCTATATATACTGGTGGTCACTGTCAGCAAACTGCAAAACTAAAATACACCACAGGTATAGAATGTAGATGGATAGTATACTTGACGACACAGAGGTAGGTACAGCAGTGGCCTTCCGTACGGTACTGCTATATATACTGGTGGTCACTGTGTCAGCAAACTGCAAAACTAAAATACACCACGGGTATAGAATGTAGATGGATAGTATACTTGACGACACAGAGGTAGGTACAGCAGTGGCCTTCCGGACCGTACTGCTATATATACTGGTGGTCACTGTGTCAGCAAACTGCACAACTAAAATGCACCACAGGTATAGAATGTAGATGGATAGTATACTTGACGACACAGAGGTAGGTACAGCAGTGGCCTTCCGTACCGTACTGCTATATATACTGGTGGTCACTGTCTGCAAACTGCAAAATTAAAATGCACCACAGGTATAGAATCTAGATGGATAGTATACTTGATGACACAGAGGTAGGTACAGCAGTGGCCTTCCGTACCGTACTGCTATATATACTGGTGGTCACTGTGTCAGCAAACGGCACAACTGAAATGCACCACAGGTATAGAATCTAGATGGATAGTATACTTGACGACACAGAGGTAGGTACAGCAGTGACCAACCGTACCGTACTGCTATATATACTGGTGGTCACTGTCAGCAAACTGCAAAACTAAAATGCACCACAGGTATAGAATCTAGATGGATAGTATACGCGATGACACAGAGGTAGGTACTGCAGTGGCCTTCCGTACCGTACTGCTATATATACTGGTGGTCACTGTCAGCAAACTGCAAAACTAAAATGCACCACAGGTATATAATCTAGATGGATAGTATACTTGATGACACAGAGGTAGGTACAGCAGTGGCCTTCCGTACCGTACTGCTATATATACTGGTGGTCACTGTCAGCAAACTGCAAAACTAAAATACCCCACAGGTATAGAATGTAGATGGATAGTATACTTGGCGACACAGAGGTAGGTACAGCAGTGGCCTTCCGTACGGTACTGCTATATATACTGGTGGTCACTGTGTCAGCAAACTGCAAAACTAAAATGCACCACAGGTATAGAATGTAGATGGATAGTATACTTGACGACACAGAGGTAGGTACAGCAGTGGCCTTCCGTACCGTACTGCTATATATACTGGAGGTCACTGTGTCAGCAAACTGCACAACTAAAATGCACCACAGGTATAGAATGTAGATGGATAGTATACTTGACGACACAGAGGTAGGTACAGCAGTGGCCTTCCGTACCGTACTGCTATATATACTGGTGGTCACTGTGTCAGCAAACTGCAAAACTAAAATGCACCATAGGTATAGAATGTAGATGGATAGTATACTTGATGACACAGAGGTAGGTACAGCAGTGGCCTTCCGTACGGTACTGCTATATATACTGGTGGTCACTGTGTCAGCAAACTGCAAAACTAAAATGCACCACAGGTATAGAATGTAGATGGATAGTATACTTGACGACACAGAGGTAGGTACAGCAGTGGCCTTCCGTACCGTACTGCTATATATACTGGTGGTCACTGTGTCAGCAAACTGCAAAACTAAAATGCACCACAGGTATAGAATGTAGATGGATAGTATACTTGACGACACAGAGGTAGGTACAGCAGTGGCCTTCCGTACCGTACTGCTATATATACTGGTGGTCACTGTGTCAGCAAACTGCAAAACTAAAATGCACCACAGGTATAGAATGTAGATGGATAGTATACTTGACGACACAGAGGTAGGTACAGCAGTGGCCTTCCGTACCGTACTGCTATATATACTGGTGGTCACTGTGTCAGCAAACTGCAAAACTAAAATGCACCACAGGTATAGAATGTAGATGGATAGTATACTTGACGACACAGAGGTAGGTACAGCAGTGGCCTACTGTACCGTAATGCTATATATTATATACTGGTGGTCAGCAAACTGTGCAAAACTGAAATGCACCACAGGTATGGATGGATAGTATACTTGACGACACAGAGGTAGGTACAGCAGTGGCCTACTGTACTGTAATGCTATATATTATATACTGGTGGTCAGCAAACTGTGCAAAACTGAAATGCACCACAGGTATGGATGGATAGTATACTTGACGACACAGAGGTAGGTACAGCAGTGGCCTTCTGTACCGTACGCCTATATATTATATACTGGTGGTCAGCAAAATTATGCACTGTACTCCTACTATATACTGTGTACAATGCAGAACAGATATGGAGTGTTTTTCAGGCAGACAACGTATACTGGTGGTCACTGGTCAGCAAAACTCTGCACTGTAGTCCTCCTATATAATATTATACTGGTGGTCCCCAGTCCCCACAATAAAGCAGCACACTGAGCACAGATATGGAGTGTTTTTCAGGCAGACAACGTATACTGGTGGTCACTGTCAGCAAAACTCTGCACTGTACTCCTGCTATATAATACAGCTGCTCCACAGTCCCCACAATTAAGCAGTGTGAGCACAGATATATGCAGCACACTGAGCACAGATAAGGAGCGTTTTTTTCATGCAGAGAACGGATAAAACTGGTGGTCACTGATCAGCAAAATTCTGCACTGTACTCCTCCTATATTAATATACAGCTGCTCCCCAGTTCCCACAATTAAGCAATAAGTAAAGCAAGCACAAATATTTGCATCAACAATACACGGAGAGGACGCCAGCCACGTCCTCTCCCTAACATTTCCAATGCACGAGTGAAAATGGCGGCGAAGCACGGCTGCCTTTATAGAATCCAAATCTCGCGAGAATCCGACAGCGGGATGATGACGTTCGGGCGCGCTCGGGTTAACCGAGCCATACGGGAGAATCCGAGTATGCCTCGGACCCGTGTAAAAAGGGTGAAGTTCGGGGGGAACTGAACCCGCTCATCACTACCATAAACTAGTGCGATTTTGCCTGATTTCATACGATTTCGATGTTTCTGGCCTATAATCGTATGAAAACTGACAAATCGCATGTGTTTTACCTCAGATCCGATCCGATGCGCGGTCCCGTGAGCATCGATCAGAGGCCCCTAGATCAGAAGTACTGCACTTTAGATATATCGTACCGGCAGCCTTGGCTGGGGTCGCATACGATACATCGTATGCAGAAGGACTGCATACAATGTATCATATATACGATCCGGCCTCCGAGAAGCTGCCGGGCGGTTAAAGGGTGATCGTATGAAACTTCTCCCCTCCGAGAAGTCGTATAAGTGTATGGCCAGCTTTAGTCCCCTTGATGCCTATGTGGAATTAAGAAATACTATAGTATATAATATACGTATATGTGATTCAGTGAAATGTGATTACCAGTATAGTATGCTGATATAGCCAGTACTTGTTTCAGCTAAGTCTTTGTCAGTGTACTGGAAATAATTTCAGCTTATTTGATGTCCTAATATAACTTGTTGACGCTAGTCCCTGCGTATGCACAAAAGATTATATAGCATACATTGTCACATCTGCTAGTCAGCAAGAAGTCATTCGCCTGGCTTGTGGCTCACACATACTCTTGTCTGCCCGAGCTCTTTCAGACGTCTATTGATCATGGACGTTATTACAGCAATTTGTGTATCCTAGCAAGACACTGCGTGAGTTCTGAAAGCCAGGTGATTATAATAGGAAATAGACTGGGGGGAAAAAGAAGCTAGGTAAAGAATTGCCTACTATATAATTTACCTTGAGGAAGGTCATTGGCGATAGACAGATAAGCGGCACATCACGTACTATGAAAGTTTAGCATCTCTCGTCAAGTCATGAGACAGACGAGTTCTAGTTCAATTTCGTAGATCAACGTGACAGGTTATATTATCAGGGAACAATAAGTCACATATACATAATCTACTCTGTACTGTATGTGGCTTTTGTAATGACGGAACAGGGATATAAATGGAACGCTGGAACAGGGATATTAATGTATACATGAATTAACCCTTAACATACACAGCATAAACAATAGCATTATCACTTATGATAACTAAAGGCCGCAGAGCCATTATTGGCTGAGAGACAGAGTGTGATTTATTTTACTGTCTCAGGATTTTCTATCTGTTAGTAAAGGACCAGCAGTTCTCTAGCAAAGATACTTTTATGAATCACTGACAACACAAATAACGTGTACTTTACAAATTCATATGCCTGATTAGAACTTGGAACGCTCAGCCTGAGAGCCCTTAGGGGTCTAGGATATATAAGAAACATGAGTGTACTAGGCCCCAATATTTCTGTTGCCGGCCCTGGGAAGGGCCTTTTTATTAATTTTTGCAGTGCAACCACAAAACCTTACATTTATCTACTGTACAGTGTACTTCTGCCCCGCTATGTGCTATTCCGGTAATGTGTACCTCCACTGATTGCCCACCCAGGCAGTGGCAATTTACGCAGTGCACCCCAGGTGTTTCCTCCATGGGCAGGATTACGTCCCGTGGATCTTTCTGTACAGCAGGGCAGCCATCAGGGGGGGAACTGTGGGGACTGGTGTCCTGGGCCCTTACAGAGAGGGGGGGCCACCACTGGTTCCTATCACCAGTACCTGGAGAGCTGCACCAGGCTTTGAAAGAACAGCAGACTGATGCCCGGAGAGGACTTCTTAAAACAAGCCTTCTCTGTACATCAGCTCTCTGTGAACCGTTCCTGTAGGTCCACAACACTCCACCTATATGTAAAATCACAATGTATGACATCACATGGTGGTGGAGCGGTGTGGCAGAATCTTTTTTTTGGGCTGGGAGGGGCCCTGTCTACTTTGTCAGTTCCGGGCCCCACAATTTCTGATGGCAGCCCTGCTGTACAGGGTATATCATACTACTACACAAGTATCAGTTTTCATATATATGCATTGTGCCCTTGTATGGCTCATCTCCCACAGTGTAATCTTCATAATTCGCCAAACATGGCTGTCTACCTGGTACGCTTGTGGATGGGATGAAAAATACATGGACCTGACAGTTTTGTTGGGACCTTACTCTGAGCGTTAGGATGCTGCATTCACCCCATTTTGTGTAATTTCTTCTAGGGGTAACCTGTTCCACCCAGGATAATCCTACACAGTGCAGCCAAGATGGCTGCTTCACCTGGTACCTAGTGACGGTGGCATACACAACCCGGGGTAATTATTACCCAAAATACCGACACCAAACCTGCATTATGCTTACTGTGAGCTCAAGATTCTCTTGTCTGTGAGGCTTGTCTACTGCTGTATTACTTACATCTTCTGTATTATGGACCCTCCCCTCTGCATCCACGTGGAAATTGCGGTCAGCGTGTTTGCAGAAATTGTGGATGCCTCCTGCCAGTGCAGCCTGGCTGTGATGGCAGGAGACCCGCCGCCATCTTTTTGATCAGAGCTGTGCGTATGACACCCGATCACTCCACGCCCCCCGTTTGCCCTGCCACGCCTCTGTTTCCCTGACGCCACCCAAGCAATGCTCCGTCTCTGCCTAGGAAACAGAGTGTTGCCGCCCCCCTCCCGCCCTGATTGATAGGCAGATGCGTTCACATTTACTGCGGGGCGCCCGCAATAAATGCGGGTGCACGCGCAGGACGGGCCCTGCGCATATGCCCACATCATCATTGTAATTTTTGTGGTGGGATCGTCAACTGCGATTCAACCTGAATGAGCTCCTATGTGCATATGGAAACAGGGCACCGTCAATGGAAATCACATAAATTCCTTTATACTCTTGAGCTTGTGGACTTAATAGCAGAGCCATCAAATGTAATATGCTGTTCAGTGCCAACCTGGCATCACATTGCAGTTATGTTAACATTTAATGTTTTACCATGACACTCCATTACTGCCAGGCAAACATACTTCCACATCTTTAGCACAGATCCTAGCAATACATTTAAAAATTAAAAACCATGACTAAATAAATAATGGAACATGACAACTGGAGTTGGCGTTTAATATTGAGCTAATTTATTTTTGATTACTAATAGAATTCTTAAAATTGTTAGAATATCGACATTTCGCCCCTGGTGGCCCAGAGGTGACTTGAGCTGCATCTTCCGTGTCCGAGCGATCATGTGACTGTGGCTTCTGAGCATGTGTTGAATGTTGGCATTTTCACATCATATATGTCAACATCGGGGTGTCAACATTAATAAATGTTGGATTGCTAATGTCAACCTAATGACTACATCCTATGCTTGACCTAGAGGAAGAGAAAGTGTAAAAGATAACGTCTTAGGAAGTAAAAAGCAAAACTCATTGCTCCTCCGATGTGGTGACTAATTCACATTACTATTAAGGAGTTTGCCTTAGTGAAGCTGCGTGCATGCTCCACGGTAACGGTGTGTGATTTATTCTTTTGTAAAATCCAATTACACTGCAAGAGAACACAATGCAATCTATCAATGGAGGCCCGGTGGGATAAACAAGCCACAGTCAATAGTGTTAGCAGCCATTATTATAACAGGACTCGGCATGACATTTCTCTGAGCTGAGCAAGAAAGCCCAAATTATGGATTTCACAATTTTCATATGAATATACGTAGGAAATCATCATGATGGAACTATATTATCACCAGAGTACCGAATGATACTATTGTTAACAACAATTTTTTTTTTCTTGTGTGTTCTTTTTTGCTGTCATTTGATGTTTTTGGAGTGCTTCTTTTTTTTTCAAGATAAGCTGAAATAGGTGTACAGATAACATTGTGAGAGAGTGTGTGGTTTGGAATAAAAGGCCTAATTCATATTTGTACGCAACGCAGCGATTATCGGCAGTCTACGCATGTGCCGCGATCGCACTGAGCACGTGCCAACTTGCCTTTGCGAACTTTCTCGCACTGAGAAATGTAAAGCAGAGAGACAGACAGGAAAGGACCATTTAGGGGAGTTAACGGGAAGTGGCAGCAAAAACTTAGTGGGTTGTGGGTTGTTGTTTTTTTTTTTGGGGGGGGGGATGCCTTCAGCTGCGATCATATACATAAAGAAACATGGCTCCTGCGTCGCTACTGCCGTGATCAGTCTACGTAGCCATGGGGTTTCCTAGCAGTCGATGTTCCTTTTTATTGCATATGGGCTTCGTATATGTGTACGCAGTTGCAAATAAGTTTGTGATGGTTCTGGTGGGCATCTTATGTCTTTTCAGGGCGGCAGCTGCACTTGCTAAGAGTAGCAGTTCCGAAGCCTAAAAATAAATAAATCACAATTGTGACTGCAATTGCGTACAAACCTGTATTAGGTCCATAGTGTTTAAACAACTCCACACTGTCAGGATTATCTCTGTATTCCAGATCTTTTAAAATAGGATTTTAATTGCCTACTGGTAAATCCTTTTCTGGTAGTCCGTAGAGGATACTGGGGATCCATTTAGTAACATGGGGTAAAGACGGGTCCACTAGGAGCCATGGGCACTTTAAGAATTTGATAGTGTGGGCTGGCTCCTCCCTCTATGCCCCTCCTACCAGACTCAGTCTAGGAAACTGTGCCTGAGGAGACGGACATACTATGAGAGAAGGATATAAAAGGATAGTGGTGAGATTCCGAACCAGCACACAAAAACAAGAGGAAAGCCATGCTAACCAAACTTGGTACAGGAATAGCAACAGCTGAACCAAACAACAATACTTAACCAAGTAACAGTGCAGGACGAACTAAGCACCGGGCAGGCGCCCAGTATCTTCCACGGACTACGAGAAAAGGATTTACCGGTAGGTAACCAAATTCCTATTTTCTCTTACATCCTAGAGGATACTGGGAATCCATTTAGTACCATGGGGAAGTACCAAAGCTCCCAAACCGGGTGGGAGAGTGCTAAGGGTCCTGCAGAACTGGTTGACCAAACTGAAGGTCCTCAGAGGCCAAGGTATCGAACTTCTAGAACTTGAGAATGAGGACGTAATACCTCCTTGAATATGAAGAGGTCATACCTCCTTGAGAATGAAGACGTCATACCTCCTTGAGACTATAGACGTCATAACTCAACTCTTTGAAAATGAAGACTTCATAACTCCTTGAGACTGAAGACGTCATACCTGTCACCATTCACATTTGATTTTAGAAATAGAAACACAGACGGGAGGCATTACCATGCTAAGTAAATGGAGGGGCCACATCACAATGGACATAACTGCGCACCATTTGGAAGCACTATGTTGTCCCCATTGCACTTTAACTCCCTTGAAGTTGAAAGCATAAATAAAAAGCACAAATATGTCAGTGTGTAGTGAGCAACTTCGCAATTTATTTCTGAATAAACAGAGCTCTTCGTAGTGCGCCCAACATGGCTGCCTCATCTGGTACACTTGTGGATGGGATGAAAAATTAGATTTTACTTACCGGTAAATCTATTTCTCGTAGTCCGTAGTGGATGCTGGGGACTCCGTAAGGACCATGGGGAATAGACGGGCTCCGCAGGAGACATGGGCACTTTAAGAAAGAATTTGGATTCTGGTGTGCTCTGGCTCCTCCCTCTATGTCCCTCCTCCAGACCTCAGTTAAAGAAACTGTGCCCGGAAGAGCTGACAGTACAAGGAAAGGATTTTGGGAATCCAGGGTAAGACTCATACCAGCCACACCAATCACACCGTATAACTTGTGATAACTTTACCCAGTTAACAGTATGAACAATAGCAGAGCATCAGGTAAACCCTGATGCAACCATAACATAACCCTTATTTAAGCAATAACTATATACAAGTATTGCAGAAGAAGTCTGCACTTGGGACGGGCGCCCAGCATTCACTACGGACTACGAGAAATAGATTTACCGGTAAGTAAAATCTAATTTTCTCTAACATCCTAGTGGATGCTGGGGACTCCGTAAGGACCATGGGGATTATACCAAAGCTCCCAAACGGGCGGGAGAGTGCGGATGACTCTGCAGCACCGATTGAGCAAACGATAGGTCCTCCTCAGCCAGGGTATCAAACTTGTAGAACTTTGCAAACGTATTTGAACCTGACCAAGAAGCAGCTCGGCATAGCTGTAATGCCGAGACCCCTCGGGCAGCCGCCCAAGAAGAGCCCACCTTCCTAGTGGAATGGGCTTTCATTGACTTTGGCTGCGGCAATCCAGCCACAGAATGAGCCTGCTGGATCGTGTTACAAATCCAGCGAGCAATAGTCTGCTTTGAAGCAGGCGCACCAAGCTTGTTGGATGCATACAGGATAAACAGTAACTCTGTTTTCCTGACTCTAGCCGTTCTGGCTACATAAACTTTTAAAGCCCTGACTACATCTAGTAACTCGGAATCCTCCAAGTCACGAGTAGCCACAGGCACCACAATAGGTTGGTTCATATGAAAGGATGAGACCACTTTTGGCAGAAATTGTGGACGTGTCCTCAATTCCGCTCTATCCATATGGAAAACCAGATATGGGCTTTTATGAGACAAAGCCGCTAATTCTGACACACGCTTAGCCGAAGCCAAGGCTAATAGCATGACCACCTTCCACGTGAGATATTTCAACTCCACTGTTTTAAGTGGTTCAAACCAGTGTGATTTCAGGAAACTCAACACCACGTTAAGATCCCAAGGTGCCACTAGAGGCACAAAAGGAGGCTGAATATGCAGCACTCCTTTCAAAAACGTCTGAACTTCTGGCAGAGAAGCCAACTCCTTTTGAAAGAAAATGGAAAGGGCCGAAATCTGGACCTTAATTGAGCCTAACTTCAGGCCCAAATCCACTCCTGACTGAAGGAAGTGAAGGAAACGGCTAAGCTGAAACTCCTCTGTAGGAGCATTGCTGGCCTCACACCAAGAAACATATTTTCGCCATATCCGGTGATAATGTTTAGCTGTTGCGTCCTTCCTAGCCTTTATCAGCGTAGGAATGACCTCCTCCGGAATACCCTTTTCTGCTAGGATCCGGCGTTCAACCGCCATGCCGTCAAACGCAGCCGCGGTAAGTCTTGGAAGAGACAGGGTCCCTGTTGCAACAGGTCCTGTCTTAGAGGAAGAGACCACGGATCCTCTGTGAGCAATTCTTGCAGATCTGGATACCAAGTCCTTCGTGGTCAATCTGGAACAATGAGAATTGTTCTTACTACTCTTTTTCTTATTATCCTCAGTACCTTGGGTATGAGAGGAAGAGGAGGAAATACATAGACCGACTGGAACACCCACGGTGTCACCAGGGCGTCTACAGCTACCGCCTGAGGGTCCCTTGACCTGGCGCAATAGTTCTGTAGCTTCTTGTTAAGGCGTGACGCCATCATGTCTATCTGTGGTAGTTCCCACCAACTTGTAATCTGTGTGAAGACTTCTTGATGAAGTCCCCACTCTCCCGGGTGGAGGTCGTGCCTGCTGAGGAAGTCTGCTTCCCAGTTGTCCACTCCCGGGATGAACACTGCTGACAGTGCGCTTACGTGATTCTCCGCCCAGGGAAGAATCCTGGTGGCTTCCGCCATCCCCACTCTGATCCTTGTGCCGCCTTGGCGGTTTACATGAACCACTGCGGTTAGGTTGTCTGACTGAATCAGAACCGGTTGGTCGCGAAGTAGGGACTCCGCTTGATGTAGGGCGTTGTATATGGCCCTTATTTCCAGGATGTTGATGTGAAGGCAAGTCTCCTGACTTGACCACAGGCCTTGGAAATTTCTTCTTCCCTGTGTGACTGCCCCCCACCCCCGGAGGCTTGCATCCGTGGTCACCAGGACCCAGTCCTGAATGCCGAATCTGCAGCCCTCAAGAAGGTGAGCACTCTGCAGCCACCACAGGAGAGACACCCTGGCCCTGGGGGATAGGGTGAGTAACCGATGCATCTGTAGATGTGATCCGGACCATTTGTCCAGGAGATCCCATTGAAAGGTCCTCGCATGGAACCTGCCGAAGGGCATGGCCCCGTATGATGTCACCATCTTTCCCAGGACTCGTGTGCAGTGATGCACCGACACCTTTTTTGGTTTTAATAGGTCTCTGACCAGTGTCATGAGTTCCTGAGCCTTCTCCATTGGGAGATAAATCCTCTTCTGGTCTGTGTCCAGAATCATGCCCAGGATGGGCAGACGAGTCGTAGGAATCAACTGCGACTTTGGAATATTCAGAATCCAGCCGTGCTGTCCTAACACTTCCAGAGAGCGTGCTACGCTGATCAGTAACTGCTCTCTTGACCTCGCTTTTATGAGGAGATCGTCCAAGTATGGGATAATTGTGACCCCTTGCTTCCGCAGGAGTACCATCATTTCTGCCATCACCTTGGTAAATATTCTCTGTGCCGTGGAGAGACCAAACGGCAACGTCTGAAATTGGTAATGACAATCCTGTACCACAAATCTGAGGTACGCCTGATGAGGTGGATAAATGGGGACATGAAGGTATGCATCCTTTATGTCCAGAGACACCATAAACTCCCCCTCTTCCAGGCTTGCAATGACCGCTCTGAGCAATTCCATCTTGAACTTGAACCTTTTCAGGTATATGTTCAGAGATTTTAAATTCAATATGGGTCTGACCGAACCATCCGGTTTCGGTACCACAAACATGGTCGAATAATAACCCTTCCCTTGTTGAAGGAGGGGAACCTTGACCACCACCTGCTGAAGATACAATTTGTAAATTGCAGCTAACACTATTTCCCTCTCTCTCTAATGGGGAAGCTGGCAGGGCCGATTTGAGGTATCGGTGAGGGGGCATCTCTTCGAATTCCAGCATATATCCCTGAGACACAATCTCTATTGCCCAGGGATCCACCTGGGAGTGAACCCACTTGTGGCTGAAATTTCGGAGACGCGCCCCCACCGGGCCTAGCTCTGCCTGTGGAGCTTCAGCGTCATGCGGTGGATTTAGTGGAAGCCGGGGAGGACTTCTGTTCCTGGGAACTAGCTGTGTTGTGCAGCTTCTTTCCTTTGCCCCTGCCTCTGGCAAGAAAGGACGCACCTCGGACTTTCTTGCCTTTTTGTGATCGAAAGGACTGCATTTGGTAATACGTTGCTTTCTTAGGTTGTGAGGGAACATATGGCAAAAAATTTGACTTTCCAGCAGTAGCTGTGGAGACCAGGTCAGAGAGACCCTCCCCAAACAATTCCTCACCCTTGTAAGGTAAAACCTCCGTGTGCCTTTTTGAGTCGGCATCGCCTGTCCATTGCCGAGTCCACAGGACCCTTCTGGCAGAAATCGACATTGCATTTATTCTAGAGCCCAGTAGGCTAATGTCTCTCTGAGCATCTCTCATATATAGGACAGCGTCTTTTATATGCCCCAGGGTCATTAATATAGTATCCTTGTCTAAGGTATCAAGTTCCTCAGATAAGGTATCCGTCCATGCTGCTACAGCACTACACACCCAGGCCGACGCAATTGCCGGCCTTAGTAAGGTACCTGAATGTGTATAAATGGATTTCAGGGTACCCTCTTGCTTTCTATCCGCAGCATCTTTTAGGGTGGCCGTATCCATTCCTGTGACGGCAGGGCTACCCTCTTGGATAAGCGTGTTAGAGCTTTGTCCACCCTAGGGGAGGATTCCCAGCGTAACCTGTCCGTTGGCGGGAAGGGATACGCCATAAGCATGCTCTTGGAAATCTGCAGTTTTTTTTATCTGGAGATTCCCAAGCCTTTTCACATTACTCTTTAGCTCATGTGAAGGGGGAAAGGTCACCTCCTGCCTTTTTTCCCCATACATATGAACTCTCTTGTCAGGGACTGGGGTTTGCTCTGTGATGTGCAACACATCCTTCATTGCTATAATCATATAATGGATGGCTTTAGCCAATTTAGGCTGTAACTTTGCATCATCATAATCAACACTGGAGTCAGAATCCATGTCGGTATCTGTGTCAACAATTTGGGATAGTGGGCGCTTCTGAGACCCTGACGGCCTCTGCGACATCGGATCAGGCATGGGCTGAGACCCTGACTGTCCTAAGGTTTCAGCTTTATCCAACCTTTTATGCAAGGAATTAACATTATCATTTAAAACCTTCCACATATCCATCCAATCAGGTGTCGGCACCGTCGGCGGAGACACCACATTCATTTGCTCCCACTCTGATTCCACATAGCCTTCCTCGTCAAACATGTCGACACAGGCGTACCGACATACCACACACACAGGGGATGCTCTTTTTTGAAGACAGTTCCCCCACAAGGTCCTTTGGAGAGACAGAGAGAGAGTATGCCAGCACACACCCCAGCGCTATATGTCCCAGGAATCACACAGTAACTTAGTGTTAACCCAGTAGCTGCTGTATATTATGTTTTTGCGCCTAATTTATGTGCCCCCCCTCTCTTTTTGCCCTCTTCTACCGTGAATCTGCAGGGGAGAGCCTGGGGAGCTTCCTCTCAGCGGATCTGTGGAGAGAAAATGGCGCTGGTGAGTGCTGAGGAAGAAGCTCCGCCCCCTCAGCGGCGGGCTTCTGTCCCGCGTTTCTGTACACTATTATGGCGGGGGCTCATACATATATACACTGCCCAACTGTATATATGTCTAACTTTTGCCAAGAGGTCCTAATTGCTGCCCAGGGCGCCCCCCCTGCGCCCTGCACCCTACAGTGACCGGAGTATGTGGGTGTAGTCTGGGAGCAATGGCGCACAGCTGCAGTGCTGTGCGCTACCTCAGTGAAGACTGGAGTCTTCTGCCGCCGATTTCGAAGTCTTCTTGCTTCTTTCACCCGGCTTCTATCTTCCAGCTCTGCGAGGGGGACGGCGGCGCGGCTCCGGGATCGGACGACAAAGGGTGAGATCCTGTGTACGATCCCTCTGGAGCTAATGGTGTCCAGTAGCATAAGAGGCAGGACCTATCTTCAGAGAGTAGGGCTGCTTCTCTCCCCTCAGTCCCACGATGCAGGGAGCCTGTTGCCAGCAGATCTCCCTGAAAATAAAAAACCTAACAAAATACTTTCTTATAGCAAGCTCAGGAGAGCTCACTAAGTAGCACCCAGCTCGTCCGGGCACAGATTCAAACTGAGGTCTGGAGGAGGGACATAGAGGGAGGAGCCAGAGCACACCAGAATCCAAATTCTTTCTTAAAGTGCCCATGTCTCCTGTGGAGCCCGTCTATTCCCCATGGTCCTTACGGAGTCCCCAGCATCCACTAGGACGTTAGAGAAAATACACAGACTTGGTGGTTTTGCTGGGACCCTATTCCACCCAAGGTAATCCTACGCAGTGCGCCCAAGATGGCTGCCTCACCTGGTACCTTGTGAGGGTGGAATACACAACTCTTGGACGTTATTACCCATAATGCCTACACCAATCCTGCATAATGCTTTCTGTGTGCTCAAGGTGTTTTTTTTTATGTCTGTGTGGCTCGTCTATTGCTGCTTTACTTAATTCTTCTGAATAATGGGGGTAATTCCAAGTTGATCGCAGCAGGATTTTTGTTAGCAATTGGGCAAAACCATGTGCACTGCAGGGGAGGCAGATATAACATGTGCAGAGAGAGTTAGATTTGGGTGGGTTATTTTATTTCTGCGCAGCGTAAATACTGGCTGCTTTATTTTTACACTGCAAATTAGATTGCAGATTGAACACACCCCACCCAAATCTAACTCTCTCTGCACATGTTATATCTGCCTCCCCTGCAGTGCACATGGTTTTGCCCAATTGCTAACAAAAATCCTGCTGCGATCAACTTGGAATTACCCCCCATGTGCATTGTTTTTGATGTCTGTAGAGTGCCTTGAGTTTTGTTGGTGAAAGAATGCTATATAAATAAAATTATTATTATTATTATTATTATTATTATTATGACATTTTAAGTAGGGATGAGCGGGTTCGGTTCCTCGGAATCCGAACCCGCCCGAACTTCATGTTTTTTTACACGGGGCCGAGCGACTCGGATCTTCCCGCCTTGCTCGGTTAACCCGAGCGCGCCCGAACGTCATCATCCCGCTGTCGGATTCTCGCGAGGCTCGGATTCTATCGTGAGACTCGGATTCTATATAAGGAGCCGCGCGTCGCCGCCATTTTCACACGTGCATTGAGATTCATAGGGAGAGGACGTGGCTGGCGTCCTCTCCGTTTATAGAGAAGAGAGTGAGACAGTAGAGAGAGACACAGTAGTAATTTTGGGGAGCATTAGGAGGAGTACTAGTTACTTGCTGAAGTGATAGATAGTGTGACTGTATATTATCTGACTTGTGGGGGAGACACTGACAGTGGGGAGCAGTTAGAGTCTGAGAGCAGGACTCAGGAGTACATATAACGTACAGTGCACACTTTTGCTGCCAGAGTGCCACACTGCCATTGTGACCACACTGACCACCAGTATAATATATATTGTGATTGTCTGCTTAGGAGTACTACTTGCAAGTTGCTGATAGTGTGACCAGTGACCTGACCACCAGTCACCACCAGTTTAATATATATATATATAATTGTATATAATATATATATAATATTGTATACCACCTACCCGTGGTTTTTTTTTTCTTTCTTCTTTATACATACTACTATAGTAGCTTACTGTAGCAGTCTGCGGTGCTGCTGAGCTGACTGTGTCCAGCAGGTCCGTCATCAGTCATTACATAATAAATATATATACCTGTCCGCCTGCAGTACTAGTGATATTATATATATATATATTGATTTCATCTCATTATCATCCAGTCTATATTAGCAGCAGACACAGTACGGTAGTCCACGGCTGTAGCTACCTCTGTGTCGGCAGTCGCTCGTCCATCCATAATTGTATACCACCTACCCGTGGTTTTTTGTTTTTTTTCTTTCTTCTTTATACATACTACTATAGTAGCTTACTGTAGCAGTCTGCGGTGCTGCTGAGCTGACAGTGTCCAGCAGGTCCGTCATCAGTCATTACATAATAAATATATATACCTGTCCGGCTGCAGTACTAGTGATATTATATATATATATATTGATTTCATCTCATTATCATCCAGTCTATATTAGCAGCAGACACAGTACGGTAGTCCACGGCTGTAGCTACCTCTGTGTCGGCAGTCGCTCGTCCATCCATAATTGTATACCACCTACCCGTGGTTTTTTTTTTTCTTTCTTCTTTATACATACTACTATAGTAGCTTACTGTAGCAGTCTGCGGTGCTGCTGAGCTGACAGTGTCCAGCAGGTCCGTCATCAGTCATTACATAATAAATATATATACCTGTCCGGCTGCAGTACTAGTGATATTATATATATATATATTGATTTCATCTCATTATCATCCAGTCTATATTAGCAGCAGACACAGTACGGTAGTCCACGGCTGTAGCTACCTCTGTGTCGGCAGTCGCCCGTCCATCCATAATTGTATACCACCTACCCGTGTTTTTTTTTTTTTTCTTTCTTCTTTATACATACTACTATAGTAGCTTACTGTAGCAGTCTGCGGTGCTGCTGAGCTGACAGTGTCCAGCAGGTCCGTCATCAGTCATTACATAATAAATATATATACCTGTCCGGCTGCAGTACTAGTGATATTATATATATATATATATTGATTTCATCTCATTATCATCCAGTCTATATTAGCAGCAGACACAGTACGGTAGTCCACGGCTGTAGCTACCTCTGTGTCGGCAGTCGCTCGTCCATCCATAATTGTATACCACCTACCCGTGGTTTTTTTTTTTCTTTCTTCTTTATACATACTACTATAGTAGCTTACTGTAGCAGTCTGCGGTGCTGCTGAGCTGACAGTGTCCAGCAGGTCCGTCATCAGTCATTACATAATAAATATATATACCTGTCCGGCTGCAGTACTAGTGATATTATATATATATATATTGATTTCATCTCATTATCATCCAGTCTATATTAGCAGCAGACACAGTACGGTAGTCCACGGCTGTAGCTACCTCTGTGTCGGCAGTCGCTCGTCCATCCATAATTGTATACCACCTACCCGTGGTTTTTTTTTTTCTTTCTTCTTTATACATACTACTATAGTAGCTTACTGTAGCAGTCTGCGGTGCTGCTGAGCTGACAGTGTCCAGCAGGTCTGTCATCAGTCATTACATAATAAATATATATACCTGTCCGGCTGCAGTACTAGTGATATTATATATATATATATATATTGATTTCATCTCATTATCATCCAGTCTATATTAGCAGCAGACACAGTACGGTAGTCCACGGCTGTAGCTACCTCTGTGTCGGCAGTCGCTCGTCCATCCATAAGTATACTAGTATCCATCCATCTCCATTGTTTACCTGAGGTGCCTTTTAGTTGTGCCTATTAAAATATGGAGAACAAAAATGTTGAGGTTCCAAAATTAGGGAAAGATCAAGATCCACTTCCACCTCGTGCTGAAGCTGCTGCCACTAGTCATGGCCGAGACGATGAAATGCCAGCAACGTCGTCTGCCAAGGCCGATGCCCAATGTCATAGTACAGAGCATGTAAAATCCAAAACACCAAATATCAGTAAAAAAAGGACTCCAAAATCTAAAATAAAATTGTCGGAGGAGAAGCGTAAACTTGCCAATATGCCATTTACCACACGGAGTGGCAAGGAACGGCTGAGGCCCTGGCCTATGTTCATGGCTAGTGGTTCAGCTTCACATGAGGATGGAAGCACTCAGCCTCTCGCTAGAAAACTGAAAAGACTCAAGCTGGCAAAAGCACCGCAAAGAACTGTGCGTTCTTCAAAATCCCAAATCCACAAGGAGAGTCCAATTGTGTCGGTTGCGATGCCTGACCTTCCCAACACTGGACGTGAAGAGCATGCGCCTTCCACCATTTGCACGCCCCCTGCAAGTGCTGGAAGGAGCACCCGCAGTCCAGTTCCTGATAGTCAGATTGAAGATGTCAGTGTTGAAGTACACCAGGATGAGGAGGATATGGGTGTTGCTGGCGCTGGGGAGGAAATTGACAAGGAGGATTCTGATGGTGAGGTGGTTTGTTTAAGTCAGGCACCCGGGGAGACACCTGTTGTCCGTGCGAGGAATAGGGCCGTTGACATGCCTGGTGAAAATACAAAAAAAATCAGCTCTTCGGTGTGGAAGTATTTCACCAGAAATGCGGACAACATTTGTCAAGCCGTGTGTTGCCTTTGTCAAGCTCTAATAAGTAGGGGTAAGGACGTTAACCACCTCGGAACATCCTCCCTTATACGTCACCTGCAGCGCATTCATAATAAGTCAGTGACAAGTTCAAAAACTTTGGGCGACAGCGGAAGCAGTCCACTGACCAGTAAATCCCTTCCTCTTGTAACCAAGCTCACGCAAACCACCCCACCAACTCCCTCAGTGTCAATTTCCTCCTTCCCCAGGAATGCCAATAGTCCTGCATGCCATGTCACTGGCAATTCTGACGAGTCCTCTGCTGCCTGGGATTCCTCCGATGCATCCTTGCGTGTAACGCCTACTGCTGCTGGCGCTGCTGTTGTTGCTGCTGGGAGTCGATGGTCATCCCAGAGGGGAAGTCGTAAGCCCACTTTTACTACTTCCACCAAGCAATTGACTGTCCAACAGTCCTTTGCGAGGAAGATGAAATATCACAGCAGTCATCCTGTTGCAAAGCGGATAACTGAGGCCTTGACAACTATGTTGGTGTTAGACGTGCGTCCGGTATCCGCCGTTAGTTCACAGGGAACTAGACAATTTCTTGAGGCAGTGTGCCCCCGTTACCAAATACCATCTAGGTTCCACTTCTCTAGGCAGGCGATACCGAGAATGTACACGGACGTCAGAAAAAGACTCACCAGTGTCCTAAAAAATGCAGTTGTACCCAATGTCCACTTAACCACGGACATGTGGACAAGTGGAGCAGGGCAGGGTCAGGACTATATGACTGTGACAGCCCACTGGGTAGATGTATGGACTCCCGCCGCAAGAACAGCAGCGGCGGCACCAGTAGCAGCATCTCGCAAACGCCAACTCTTTCCTAGGCAGGCTACGCTTTGTATCACCGGTTTCCAGAATACGCACACAGCTGAAAACCTCTTACGGCAACTGAGGAAGATCATCGCGGAATGGCTTACCCCAATTGGACTCTCCTGTGGATTTGTGGCATCGGACAACGCCAGCAATATTGTGTGTGCATTAAATATGGGCAAATTCCAGCACGTCCCATGTTTTGCACATACCTTGAATTTGGTGGTGCAGAATTTTTTAAAAAACGACAGGGGCGTGCAAGAGATGCTGTCGGTGGCCAGAAGAATTGCGGGACACTTTCGGCGTACAGGCACCACGTACAGAAGACTGGAGCACCACCAAAAACGCCTGAACCTGCCCTGCCATCATCTGAAGCAAGAAGTGGTAACGAGGTGGAATTCAACCCTCTATATGCTTCAGAGGTTGGAGGAGCAGCAAAAGGCCATTCAAGCCTATACAATTGAGCACGATATAGGAGGTGGAATGTACCTGTCTCAAGCGCAGTGGAGAATGATTTCAACGTTGTGCAAGGTTCTGCAACCTTTTGAACTTGCCACACGTGAAGTCAGTTCAGACACTGCCAGCCTGAGTCAGGTCATTCCCCTCATCAGGCTTTTGCAGAAGAAGCTGGAGGCATTGAAGGAGGAGCTAAAAGGGAGCGATTCCGCTAGGCATGTGGGACTTGTGGATGGAGCCCTTAATTTGCTTAACAAGGATTCACGGGTGGTCAATCTGTTGAAATCAGAGCACTACATTTTGGCCACCGTGCTCGATCCTAGATTTAAAACCTACCTTGGATCTCTCTTTCCGGCAGACACAAGTCTGCTGGGGTTCAAAGACCTGCTGGTGACAAAATTGTCAAGTCAAGCGGAACGCGACCTGTCAACATCTCCTCCTTCACATTCTCCCGCAACTGGGGGTGCGAGGAAAAGGCTCAGAATTCCGAGCCCACCCGCTGGCGGTGATGCAGGGCAGTCTGGAGCGACTGCTGATGCTGACATCTGGTCCGGACTGAAGGACCTGCCAACGATTACGGACATGTCGTCTACTGTCACTGCATATGATTCTCTCACCATTGAAAGAATGGTGGAGGATTATATGAGTGACCGCATCCAAGTAGGCACGTCAGACAGTCCGTACTTATACTGGCAGGAAAAAGAGGCAATTTGGAGGCCCTTGCAGAAACTGGCTTTATTCTACCTAAATTGCCCTCCCACAAGTGTGTACTCCGAAAGAGTGCTTAGTGCCGCCGCTCACCTTGTCAGCAATCTGCGTACGAGGTTACTTCCAGAAAATGTGGAGAAGATGATGTTCATTAAAATGAATTATAATCAATTCCTCTGTGGAGACATTGACCAGCAGCAATTGCCTCCACAAAGTACACAGGGAGCTGAGATGGTGGATTCCAGTGGGGACGAACTGATAATCTGTGAGGAGCGGGATGTACACGGTGATATATCGGAGGATGATGATGAGGTGGACATCTTGCCTCTGTAGAGCCAGTTTGTGCAAGGAGAGATTAATTGCTTCTTTTTCGGTGGGGGTCCAAACCAACCCGTCATTTGAGTCACAGTCGTGTGGCAGACCCTGTCACTGAAATGATGGGTTGGTTAAAGTGTGCATGTCCTGTTTATACAACATAAGGGATGGTGGGAGGGCCCAAGGACAATTCCATGTTGCACCTCTTTTTTCTTTCATTTTTATTTGCGTCATGTGCTGTTTGGGGAGTGTTTTTTGGAAGGGCCATCCTGCGTGACACTGCAGTGCCACTCCTAGATGGGCCAGGTGTTTGTGTCGGCCACTAGGGTCGCTTAGCTTACTCACACAGCTACCTCATTGCGCCTCTTTTTTTCTTCTTTGCGTCATGTGCTGTTTGGGGAGTGTTTTTTGGAAGGGCCATCCTGCGTGACACTGCAGTGCCACTCCTAGATGGGCCAGGTGTTTGTGTCGGCCACTAGGGTCGCTTATCTTACTCACACAGCTACCTCATTGCGCCTCTTTTTTTCTTCTTTGCGTCATGTGCTGTTTGGGGAGTGTTTTTTGGAAGGGCCATCCTGCGTGACACTGCAGTGCCACTCCTAGATGGGCCAGGTGTTTGTGTCGGCCACTAGGGTCGCTTAGCTTACTCACACAGCTACCTCATTGCGCCTCTTTTTTTCTTTGCGTCATGTGCTGTTTGGGGAGTGTTTTTTGGAAGGGCCATCCTGCGTGACACTGCAGTGCCACTCCTAGATGGGCCAGGTGTTTGTGTCGGCCACTAGGGTCGCTTAGCTTAGTCATCCAGCGACCTCGGTGCAAATTTTAGGACTAAAAATAATATTGTGAGGTGTGAGGTATTCAGAATAGACTGAAAATGAGTGGAAATTATGGTTTTTGAGGTTAATAATACTTTGGGATCAAAATGACCCCCAAATTCTATGATTTAAGCTGTTTTTTAGGGTTTTTTGAAAAAAACACCCGAATCCAAAACACACCCGAATCCGACAAAAAAAATTCGGTGAGGTTTTGCCAAAACGCGGTCGAACCCAAAACACGGCCGCGGAACCGAACCCAAAACCAAAACACAAAACCCGAAAAATTTCAAGTGCACATCCCTAATTTTAAGTAGTGATGAGCGGGTTCGGTTCCTCGGAATCCGAACCCCACCGAACTTCACCCATTTTACACGGGTCCGAGGCATACTCGGATACTCCAGTATTGCTCGGTTAACCCGAGCGCGCCCGAACGTCATCATCACGCTGTCAGATTCTCGCGAGATTCGGATTCTATATAAGGAGCCGCGCGTCGCCGCCATTTTTCACTCGTGCATTGGAAATGATAGTGAGAGGACGTGGCTGGCGTCCTCTCACTTTGTTTCAGAACTTTCAGGGGGCTGCAAATATCTTTATTCTGGGGACCAGCAGTATTATAGGAGGAGTACAGTGCAGAGTTTTGCTGACCAGTGACCACCAGTATTATACGTTCTCTGCCTGAAAAATGCTCCATATCTGTGCTCAGTGTGCTGCATATATCTGTGCTCACACTGCTTTATTGTGGGGACTGGGGACCAGCAGTATATTATATAGGAGGAGTACAGTGAAGAGTTTTGCTGACCAGTGACCACCAGTATTATACGTTCTCTGCCTGAAAAACGCTCCATATCTGTGCTCAGTGTGCTGCATATATCTGTGCTCACACTGCTTTTTTGTGGGGACTGGGGACCAGCAGTATTATTATATAGGAGGAGTACAGTGCAGAGTTTTGCTGACCAGTGACCACCAGTATTATACGTTCTCTGCCTGAAAAACGCTCCATATCTGTGCTCAGTGTGCTGCATATATCTGTGCTCACACTGCTTTTTTGTGGGGACTGGGGACCAGCAGTATTATATAGGAGGAGTACAGTGCAGAGTTTTGCTGAGCAGTGACCACCAGTATTATACGTTCTCTGCCTGAAAAACGCTCCATATCTGTGCTGCATTGTAGTATATAGTAGGAGTACAGTGCATAATGTTGCTGACCACCAGTATATAATATATAAGAGTACAGTACAGAAGGCCACTGCTGTACCTACCTCTGTGTCGTCAAGTATACTATCCATCTAGATTCTATACCTGTGGTGCATTTCAGTTGTGCAGTTTGCTGACACAGTGACCACCAGTATATATAGCAGTACGGTACGGAAGGCCACTGCTGTACCTACCTCTGTGTCGTCAAGTATACTATCCATCCATACCTGTGGTGCATTTCAGTTTTGCACAGTTTGCTGAACACCAGTATATCATATATAGCAGTACGGTGCAGTAGGCCACTGCTCTACCTTCCTCTGTGTCGTCAAGTATACTATCCATCCATACCTGTGGTGCATTTCAGTTTTGCACAGTTTGCTGACCACCAGTATATAATATATAGCAGTACGGTACAGTAGGCCACTGCTCTACCTACCTCTGTGTCGTCAAGTATACTATCCATCCATACCTGTGGTGCATTTCAGTTTTGCACAGTTTGCTGACCACCAGTATATAATATATAGCAGTACGGTACAGTAAGCCACTGCTCTACCTACCTCTGTGTCGTCAAGTATACTATCCATCCATACCTGTGGTGCATTTCAGTTTTGCACAGTTTGCTGACCACCAGTATATAATATATAGCAGTACGGTACAGTAGGCCACTGCTCTACCTACCTCTGTGTCGTCAAGTATACTATCCATCCATACCTGTGGTGCATTTCAGTTGTGCGCAGTATATATAGGAGTAGGCATTTGCTATTGATACTGGCATATAATTCCACACATTAAAAAATTGTGAACAAAAATGTGGAGGGTAAAATAGGGAAAGATCAAGATCCACTTCTACCTCGTGCTGAAGCTGCTGCCACTAGTCATGGCCGAGACGATGAAATGCCATCAACGTCGTCTGCCAAGGCCGATGCCCAATGTCATAGTAGAGAGCATGTAAAATCCAAAACACAAAAGTTCAGTAAAATGACCCAAAAATCAAAATTAAAAGCGTCTGAGGAGAAGCGTAAACTTGCCAATATGCCATTTACGACACGGAGTGGCAAGGAACGGCTGAGGCCCTGGCCTATGTTCATGGCTAGTGGTTCAGCTTCACAGGAGGATGGAAGCACTCATCCTCTCGCTAGAAAAATGAAAAGACTTAAGCTGGCAAAAGCACAGCAAAGAACTGTTCGTTCTTCTAAATCACAAATCCCCAAGGAGAGTTCAATTGTGTCGGCTGCGATGCCTGACCTTCCCAACACTGGACGGGAAGAGGTGGCACCTTCCACCATTTGCACGCCCCCTGCAAGTGCTGGAAGAAGCACCCGCAGTCCAGTTCCTGATAGTCAAATTGAAGATGTCACTGTTGAAGTACACCAGGATGAGGATATGGGTGTTGCTGGCGCTGAGGACGAAATTGACAAGGAGGATTCTGATGGTGAGGTGGTTTGTTTAAGTCAGGCACCCGGGGAGACACCTGTTGTCCGTGGGATGAATATGGCCATTGACATGCCTGGTCAAATTACAAAAAAAAAATCACCTCTTCGGTGTGGAATTATTTTAACACAAATGCGGACAACAGGTGTCAAGCCGTGTGTTGCCTTTGTCAAGCTGTAATAAGTAGGGGTAAGGACGTTAACCACCTCACATCTCCCTTATACGTCACCTGCAGCGCATTCATCATAAGTCAGTGACAAGTTCAAAAACTTTGGATGACAGCGGAAGCAGTCCACTGACCACTAAATCCCTTCCTCTTGTAACCAAGCTCCTGCAAACCACACCACCAACTCCCTCAGTGTCAATTTCCTCCTAGGACAGGAACGCCAATAGTCCTGCAGGCCATGTCACTGGAAAGTCTGACGAGTCCTCTCCTGACTGGGATTCCTCCGATGGATCCTTGAGTGTAACGCCTACTGCTCCTGGCTCTGCTGTTGTTGCTGCTGGGAGTCGATCATCATCCCAGAGGGGAAGTCGGAAGACCACTTGTACTACTTCCAGTAAGCAATTGACTGTCCAACAGTCCTTTGTGAGGAAGATGAAATATCACAGCAGTCATCCTGCTGCAAAGCGGATAACTCAGGCCTTGGCAGCCTGGGTGGTAAGAAACGTGTTTCCGTTATCCACCGTTAATTCACAGACTTGACTGAGGTACTGTGTCCCCGGTACCAAATACCAACTAGGTTCCATTTCTCTAGGCAGGCGATACCGAAAATGTATACAGACCTCAGAAAAAGAGTCACCAGTGTCCTAAAAAATGCAGTTGAACCCAATGTCCACTTAACCACGGACATGTGGACAAGTGGAGCAGGGCAGACTCAGGACTATATGACTGTGACAGCCCACTGGGTAGATGTATTGCCTCCCGCAGCTGTTCTTGCGGCACCAGTAGCAGCATCTAGCAAATGCCAACTCGTTCCTAGGCAGGCTACGCTTTGTATCACCGCTTTCCAGAAGAGGCACATAGCTGACAACCTCTTACGGCAACTGAGGAACATCATCGCAGAATGGCTTACCCCAAATGGACTCTCCTGGGGATTTGTGACATCGGACAACGCCAGCAATATTGTGTGTGCATTACATCTGGGCAAATTCCAGCACATCCCATGTTTTGCACATACATTGAATTTGGTGGTGCAGAATTATTTAAAAAACGACAGGGGCGTGCAAGAGATGCTGTCGGTGGCCTGAAGAATTGCGGGCCACTTTTGGCATTCAGCCACCACGTGCCGAAGACTGGAGCACCAGCAAACAGTCCTGAACCTGCCCTGCCATCATCTGAAGCAAGAGGTGGTAACGAGGTGGAATTCAACCCTCTATATGCTTCAGAGGATGGAGTAGCAGCAAAAGGCCATTCAAGCCTATACATCTGCCTACGATATAGGCAAAGGAGGGGGAATGCACCTGACTCAAGCGCAGTGGAGAATGATTTCAACGTTGTGCAAGGTTCTGCAACCCTTTGAACTTGCCACACGTGAAGTCAGTTCAGACACTGCCAGCCTGAGTCAGGTCATTCCCCTCATCAGGCTTTTGCAGAAGAAGCTGGAGATATTAAAGGAGGAGCTAAAACAGAGCGATTCGGCTAGGCATGTGGGACTTGTGGATGGAGCCCTTAATTCACTTAACCAGGATTCACGGGTGGTCAATCTGTTGAAATCAGAGCACTACATTTTGGCCACCGTGATCGAGCCTAGATTTAAAACCTACGTTGGATCTCTCTTTCCGGCAGACACAAGTCTGCAGAGGTTCAAAGACCTGCTGGTGAGAAAATTGTCAAGTCAAGCGGAACGTGACCCGTCAACAGCTCCTCCTTCCCATTCTCCCGCAACTGGGGTGTGCGAGGAAAAGGCTAAGAATTCCGAGCCCACCCGCTGGCGGTGATACAGGGCAGTCTGGAGCGAGTGCTGACATCTGGTCCGGACTGAAGGACCTGCCAACGATTACTGACATGTCGTCTACTGTCACTGCATATGATTCTCTCACCATTGAAAGAATGGTGGAGGATTATATGAGTGACCGCATCCAAGTAGGCACGTCAGACAGTCCGTACGTATACTGGCAGGAAAAAGAGGCAATTTGGAGGCCCTTGCAGAAACTGGCTTTATTTTACCTAAGTTGCCCACCCTCCAGTGTGTACTCCGAAAGAGTGTTTAGTGCAGCCGCTCACCTTGTCAGCAATCGGCGTACGAGGTTACTTCCAGAAAATGTGGAGAAGATGATGTTCATCAAAATGAATTATAATCAATTCCTCCACGGAGACATTCACCAGCAATTGCCTCCAGAAAGTACACAGGGACCTGAGATGGTGGATTCCAGTGGGGACGAATTAATAATCTGTGAGGAGGGGGATGTACACAGTGAAAGTGGTGAGGAATCGGACGATGAGGAGGAGGTGGACATCTTGCCTCTGTAGAGCCAGTTTGTGCAAGGAGAGATTGATTGCTTCTTTTTTGGTGGGGGCCCAAACCAACCAGTCATTTCAGTCACAGTTGTGTGGCAGAGCCTGTCGCTGAAATGATGGGTTTGTTAAAGTGTGCATGTCCTGTTTATACAACATAAGGGTGGGTGGGAGGGCCCAAGGACAATTCCATCTTGCACCTCTTTTTTTCTTTCATTTTTCTTTGCATCATGTGCTGTTTGGGGACTATTTTTTTGAAGTGCCATCCTGCCTGACACTGCAGTGCCACTCCTAGATGGGCCAGGTGTTTGTGTCGGCCACTTGTGTCGCTTAGCTTAGCCACCCAGCGACCTTGGTGCACCTCTTTTTTTCTTTGCATCATGTGCTGTTTGGGGACTATTTTTTTGAAGTGCCATCCTGTCTGACACTGCAGTGCCACTCCTAGATGGGCCAGGTGTTTGTGTCGGCCACTTGGGTCGCTTAGCTTAGTCATCCAGCGACCTCGGTGCAAATTTTAGGACTAAAAATAATATTGTGAGGTGTTCAGTGTTCAGAATAGACTGAAAATGAGTGGAAATTATGGTTATTGAGGTTAATAATACTATGGGATCAAAATGACCCCCAAATTCTATGATTTAAGCTGTTTTTGAGGGGTTTTTGTAAAAAAACACCCGATTCCAAATCACACCCGAATCCGACAAAAAATTTTCAGGGAGGTTTTGCCAAAACGCGTCCGAATCCAAAACACGGCCGCGGAACTGAATCCAAACTGTCCGGTGCACATCACTAATTTTCAGCAAAACATTGCAGTACAGTCCAGGCATTTGGCCAGGTTAGTTACATTTTAGGTCTTTCTTTTTATTTTAAAGAAGTTCCTTTTAATAATAAAAAATATAACTATTTCTGCATTCATTAATTACAAAGCTGCAGACAGATTTCATTTCAAGCTGCACTTCTCAACAAGCAGAGAAATGTCAGCAGTAAACTTCAGATTTCCAGCTAAATCTCTGCAAGCGGAATTGCCATTAAAAAAGCAAATCTGTGTTGTCTAAGTGGTGACAAAACAAGGATGGCACCCAATTCTATTAAGTTCCTCTGGAATCTGCTGACATCTTCTGAACCAAGGCCAATAACAATCCCCAGGCATTGGGTTTATAAATAACATACTTCTCGCTCTCTCTCTATCTCTACTATATTTTTGTTAATAAAAGCCCACAATCCATCTATTCTATTTTCATGTAACTGATAAGATCTGAGCAAGAGTCAGTGCATAAAATATTGAAAATATGCTTATGCACAACCCAACAAACTTTTATACTTGTTTTTTGTTTTTATTTATAAAGTATAACTTGTGTAAAGATCAATTACAGAGTACATAAGCAAATATGCAAAACAAGAAAACAGTGACTTACAATTCAAGACAATAAAGGACAAGTACAGGGCATACATGGTGACTTGCTGGCTGCCCGCAGGGAAGGGACAGCCAAGTCAGCATACTGGTGGGAGGAGGGGGGGTGGATGTGATGCCTAATGGGGGCAGAGCTGGGAGAGTGACAGCATGGCCATGTCATCATAGCCCCACCCCCGCTACATAATGCTGAGGTTACCAGCATTGCATGGAAGGAGGCAGGGCCACGATGATGCGGTTTGCGTCATCGGACCTACCGGACCATGATTTCTGCCAGGGGGGAATGTGAATAACGCAGTGGGCTTCCGCAGGCTGCAGGGGGGATGTGGGCGGGTGGTGCCGGCTGGGAGACTTGACCACTTTTCTTGGAGTCCACGAACGCCACCCAATTTTCGGGAGCATCCTGCCCACTTCTGGGAGAGTAGGCAAGTATGGTACAGGATATATAACCATAGCTGCATCGGCAGATGACATGGAAATAAATATCAGGGAGGGAGAAAACCGAGGTATTTGGTGCCATCAAAGGGAGTATTAAAAAGAAGATAGTTTAAATAAGAGACGGAAAAGCACCTGAGGGAAGAGGACCCTGCTTGTGAAAGCTTACATTCTAACGACAATTGAACTTTGTAATTTTTGTTCTATTAAATACTATGGTGTTGGATTAAAACTGCCATAGATATTTTAACACAGGGGCAGGGCAATAACTACGTGGGGCACCGCACATAACGCTGCAGGATAGGAGGCGCTGTTGGCGGCACTTGTCAATTATCTGTTTTAATTACTTTCACTTGCAGCTACCCCCCTTTTTGAAGCCCAGCATCTCCTGACTGCCTCTGTCTACTACCCTGACCCCTTCTGTCGCTAATACCTATACCTTTATTCAGGGGCAGATTGGCCCACCAGGACACCATGACAGATTTCCGATGGGCCGGTCCCATATCCCTCTCAGCCAGGCTAATTCACACTCAGACTGGGCTGGCTCACACTGCCTCCAGTACTTGCAGTTCATTGGAACAGAATCCGGAAGTTAGGCTAGAAAGGACTTCCGGGTCCCGCTAGCCGTGAAAAGTGGTGAAGCTGTTCTACCAACAGGGGACCTGGAGAAAGTTAACCAGCCCAGCAGCATCCTCTCCCTGGCCCTGGCCAAATGTCTCTTCATTGAGCCTGTCCCAGGTGCAGCAGCATAGCGATGGTCAGAGCCGGGTTCACTATACCCGCCGCCACCTTAGCTCCCGCACTCTCACTGAACTGGCCAGAGCGGCGACTGAGCACTGAAGGGGACCCGGCAGAGAGGTTATTTTTAGTAACATTATTTGCATTATCATGTTGGTGTAAGGATTAGGGCGTCCCCAGTCACAGTGTATGGTTGGGAACTGGACAGGAGCAGGACGTACCTTGTTCTCAGGATGCCAGCTGATCAGGCAGCACTCACAGCCAGCTTTGTAGCAGCATATGCATAAAGTCGCAAGTAAACATTAACATAACGTAAAGCAAAGGAGGCCCCAACTATGTGTATTTCAGAATCAGTACCTCTGAGCAGTGTGACCCCACCCTCTTAACAGACCCCTCCCCCTAAGCAGACTCCGCCCTCTGCCTTTATTAAATTTCAAGATGCTGATTTGAACCCATTGCCTGTGGTATTGCAATCAGACAATCTATTTGATCTGCCCTTGAACAGAAAGGTAGATAATTCTAAGATAGAGAATTCTAACTATTTGAAGCTTATTTGTACCTTGTGAAAAAATTATCAGCATGGCGGCTGAGCAGATCTGTGTAGTGTGTGGCTACAAGGGATTGGATGTGTGGATGCACACTACATAGATCTGCTCAATTGCAATGCTGATTATTTTTTTTACAAAGTACCAGTAGCTTCATATAGTGTTCATAGTTTTTATGCAGGATCAAACAGCTCAACGAGTAGGGTGTGTGATTAGAATTCAAAAGGTTATTGGTTTGAATCCTGGGTATGGAAGTATATTGAAATATGTCATGTAATAAAGGGTATTGTAACTGAATAACAACAAGCTCTCAAGTTAAGTGCATGAATGTGGTATAAAGAAGATTTGTGTCCAAATCCATTTTCTTGCAGTGGTCTATAAATGTGTGTGTATCTTTTATATAATGTGGGAAGGGGCATCATAGCATGGGCTGTGTCTGGGATCAATTTTGTCATGCCCCTTCCCCACGAGGCATAGGTTTTATGCCCCTATTTAAAAAAAATTGGGGAGGGGGGACGGGGCGAGTGCCAACTCTCTGTGGCACAGGGCACCAAAAAGTCTAGTTACGGCTCTGCACAGGGGATAGTGGCCAAGGCCACCTTCTTCATTACCATTTACTCACTGAAAGGTGCTTATGCAGAGTGAGTACAGCACCAATTGGTGTATGGTTCCAGCGGCTTGAGCCTGGAGTGGACATGAGAAAGGGAGCAGCATGGGGGCCAGTTACAGTTATAGTGTGTTTGTGCAAAGCAATTGCATACAGACCAGAAAAGAGACAGATCGATAATCGTGAAAGCTGTATTGTTTTGGGGTGGTATATTGCAGGGGCTATACCAGATTATGATGACAATGGTCATAGGCACTGGCAAACCACTTGTGATTGGTTGTTTGTGAACCCTCTGCTGACACTGATTTGATATTTTTTTTCTCCTCTTAGGCATAATCTATACATTTCTCATTGTATTTGTGTATGGAAGACCTGGAATTATTTCTGCAGTATTTCAGAGGTTTTAGAAATTAGAATATCCTAGTATCAAAAGTGTATGTTGCATGAAAGAGCAATGGTTTAGAATATTGTTGTAAGTGAATTGTATAGGTTGTAGAGGGAATAGTTTACTGATCCTGATAACATTTATGACATATGGAATGTGTTTCGCCATAACTTTGCTCAGGGCCACCATTAGGCGGGTGCTGGGGGCACAACTGTCCCGGCCCCGGATGCTAAGACAGCGAGTGGAGGGCCCGGTCTGACCTCCGCCTGCTGCTGCCACCCACCACTGCCCACTACTGAGAGGGCCCCTGCTCGTAGTATTGAAAAAATCCCTCCCAAAATGGCCGCTGCCTCAGAAGAGACAGTTATTTTAAATTATAGAGGAGGCGGTGGCCATTTTAGGAGGGATTTTTTCAAAAGGTTGAAAGGAGCAGGCGGCCCGGCATAGATATCTTAGAGATGTGCGGTGGACCCTTTTCGGGTTTTGTGTTTTGGTTTTGGATCTGGATCTCCGTTCATGTTTCGGATCTGTATTGATTTTACCAAAACCACCCTTTTGGGCTTTGGTTTTGGATCTGGATGTTTTTTGAAAAAAACATAAAAACAGCTAACATTACATAATTTGGGGATAATTTTGATCCTACGGTATTATTAATCTCAATAACATTCATTTCCAGTCTGTTTTAAACACCTCACACCTCACAATATTGTTTTTAGGCCAAAAGATTGCACCAAGGACGCTGGATGACTAAGCTAAGCGACACAAGTGGGTGGCACAAATACGTGGCCCATCAGTGGCAGACACGATGGCAGTTTTAAAAACTAGGCCCCAAAGAGAACATAATGCAAAGAAAAAAAAGAGGTGCAAGATGGAATTGTCCATTGCAGTGGTTCTGTGTTGTCATGCATTAGTACAGTGGTAGTGTCTAGGGCTGCATCAATCCAGTCACAGTGGTGGTGTCCTCTGCTGATATATGTCCAGTGCTGCTGTATAACTCCAGTCCATTGCAGTGGTGCTGTGTTGTTCTGCAATAGTCCAGTGGTGGTGTCCCTGTGCTGCTGTATATGTCCAGTGGTACTGCCGTATATGTCCAGTGATACTGCCATATATGTCCAGCATTACTGCCGTATAAATCCAGTGATACTGACGTATATGTCCAGTGGTACTGCCATATAATTCCAGTGATATTGCCGTATATGTCCAGTGGTACTGTCGTATAAATCCAGTGGTACTGGTGTATTATTCCAGTGATACTGCCGTATAATTCCAGTGGTACTGGTGTATAAGTCCAGTGATACTGCCGTATAAATCCAGTCCAATGATACTGCCATATAAGTCTAGTGATACTGCCGTATATGTCCAGTGGTACTGCCATATAAATCCAGTGGTACTGCCATATATGTCCAGTGTGTCAGGAATCGTCTCACCACTGTCACATCTGTCCGTCGGTGCGGACTCCGTCCGGGGTCCCTACGTTCTGCTATCACCCGTCTCCCTGTCGCCAGATGTCATCCTAGGCCTGGGAGCGCTCATGTGGTCAGCGGGCGTGTGAGCACGCCGCGTTCCCGCCGGGCCGCGGCATGGGCACCGCCATGACAGTTCTTCCCAGTCTGAGTACGGCGGCCAATCCGGAGCTTGGCCGCACCCCCTCAAGCTACTCCAGCCAATGCCTGCACGTGAAGGGGTATATCAGGAGCTGCAGGTTGAGCTTGAGGTTGTCCTGAACTTTGTGTCACTCCTGCGACCCATGTGTCTGGATCTGGTACCTGTTCCTCCGTGTTCCTGGTTACCTGCCTATACCTCCGTGTTCCTGGTTACCTACCTGTGACTCCGTGTTCCTGGTTATCTTCCTACAGCTCCGTGGAACTACAAGCCTCAGCAACACCTGCATTTATTTACAGGCTTCACACTAATCTCCAACACAGTGTGCTTCAGCCTCAGCAGTAGAGACTCTCTCCAGGTGCATTCCATCACCTCACCTGTGATGCAGCTTGCTTGCTGCCTGTGCTTCATCACCTGCACTGTGAACTTTACTGGTCTCCTGCCTCTGCTACCAGGTTTGCTGTATATAACCATCTCTGCTGGCTCCACGTTTTAAACTACTCTGGTTCCCATACCAGATCATCATTCATCAGTTATCATTCATCAGTTATTATTCATCAGTTATCATTCATCGGTTATTATTTCAGTTGTCATATTACTGTTGCCATAGACTCTCAGCTCTCATGCTGTACCATTTACATTGCATTCCTTATTGTTTATTTCTGCTGCCTTTGTGAACTTTCAGTTAATAAAACATCATTGCGCCCATGCGCAGAAACTTAATCCAGCCTCCTCACTTCTTCCCTCCTACCTCCACTGACCCACTAGCGCCCCCTCCGGGGACACAAACAAAACCGAACCTGACAGTAAGTTCAGGACCGATGGACTCGGACGGTGGTCAGAGTGTGGGGTCAGGGGCCTTACAGGATCTGGTCTCCCGCTTGGATGGACAAGAGGCTGTGCAGCAGCAGATGTTCCAGTTCCTGCAAGGAATGTCCTCCCGGATTGATACACTGCAACAAACCCTGCCGGGTTTACTTGTTTCTTCTGTTCCAGTTTCCCCAGCACCTGCAAGTGCTGTGAGTTCTTCTATGTCGGCTGCATCAGCTCCAGTGTCACGCCGGCACCTACCCGTGCCCATCAAATATGATGGCAGTCCGAGCTATGTCGCTGGTTCCTTAACCAATGTGAAATCCAGTTTGAATTATTATCACATAACTTCCCTACGCCAAGGTCCAAGGTTGCTTACATCATCTCGTTGCTCTCTGGTTCTGCCTTGAGTTGGGTGTCTCCGCTGTGGGAACGTGCTGACCCTCTGATGAACGACTACGCAGAATTCGTGTCTACCTTTAGACGCATCTTTGACGAACCAGGTCGTGCAACATCCGCCTCTGCAGATCTCATTCAGCTTCGTCAAGGTACCCGGAGTATGGGTCAATATATCATCCAGTTTCAGACGTTAGCCGCAGAGATCCGGTGGAATAACCAAGCCCTGGTAGCAGCCTTCTGGCATGGACTTTCGGATCGGATTAAGGATGAACTGGCAACCCGTGACTAGAGATGAGCGGGTTCGGTTTCTCTGAATCCGAACCCGCCAGAACTTCATGTTTTTTTTCACGAGTCCGAGCGACTCGGATCTTCCCGCCTTGCTCGGTTAACCCGAGCGCGCCCGAACGTCATCATGACGCTGTCGGATTCTCGCGAGGCTCGGATTCTATCGCGAGACTCGGATTCTATATAAGGAGCCGCGCGTCGCCGCCATTTTCACACGTGCATTGAGATTGATAGGGAGAGGACGTGGCTGGCGTCCTCTCCGTTTAGACACTTGATTTACTAATTTTGGGGAGCATTAGGAGTACTCAGTAGTGTACAGTGCAGAGTTTTGCTGATAGTGACCAGTGACCACCACTTTTATTTATAATCCGTTCTCTGCCTGAAAAAAGCGATACACAGCACACAGTGACTCAGTCACATACATACCATATCTGTGTGCACTGCTCAGGCTCAGGCCAGTGTGCTGCATCATCTATATATATTATATATCTGTCTGACTGCTCAGCTCACACAGCTTATAATTGTGGGGGAGACTGGGGAGCACTACTGCAGTGCCAGTTATAGGTTATAGCAGGAGCCAGGAGTACATAATATTATATTAAAATTAAACAGTGCACACTTTTGCTGCAGGAGTGCCACTGCCAGTGTGACTAGTGACCAGTGACCTGACCACCAGTATATAATATTAGTAGCATACTATCTCTTTATCAACCAGTCTATATTAGCAGCAGACACAGTACAGTGCGGTAGTTCACGGCTGTGGCTACCTCTGTGTCGGCACTCGGCAGCCCGTCCATAATTGTATATACCAGTGACCTAACCGTGGTTTTTTTTTCTTTCTTTATACATACATACTAGTTACGAGTATACTATCTCTTTATCAACCAGTCTATATATTAGCAGCAGACACAGTACAGTGCGGTAGTTCACGGCTGTGGCTACCTCTGTGTCGGCACTCGGCAGCCCGTCCATAATTGTATATACCAGTGACCTAACCGTGTTTTTTTTTTCTTTCTTTATACATACATACTAGTTACGAGTATACTATCTCTTTATCAACCAGTCTATATATTAGCAGCAGACACAGTACAGTGCGGTAGTTCACGGCTGTAGCTACCTCTGTGTCGGCACTCGGCAGCCCGTCCATAATTGTATATACCAGTGACCTAACCGTGGTTTTTTTTTCTTTCTTTATACATACATACTAGTTACGAGTATACTATCTCTTTATCAACCAGTCTATATATTAGCAGCAGACACAGTACAGTGCGGTAGTTCACGGCTGTGGCTACCTCTGTGTCGGCACTCGGCAGCCCGTCCATAATTGTATATACCACCTAACCGTGTTTTTTTTTTCTTTCTTTATACATACATACTAGTTACGAGTATACTATCTCTTTATCAACCAGTCTATATATTAGCAGCAGACACAGTACAGTGCGGAAGTTCATGGCTGTGGCTACCTCTGTGTCGGCACTCCGCAGCCCGTCCATAATTGTATATACCAGTGACCTAACCGTGGTTTTTTTTTCTTTCTTTATACATACATACTAGTTACGAGTATACTATCTCTTTATCAACCAGTCTATATATTAGCAGCAGACACAGTACAGTGCGGTAGTTCACGGCTGTGGCTACCTCTGTGTCGGCACTCGGCAGCCCGTCCATAATTGTATATACCAGTGACCTAACCGTGGTTTTTTTTTCTTTCTTTATACATACATACTAGTTACGAGTATACTATCTCTTTATCAACCAGTCTATATATTAGCAGCAGACACAGTACAGTGCGGTAGTTCACGGCTGTGGCTACCTCTGTGTCGGCACTCGGCAGCCCGTCCATAATTGTATATACCAGTGACCTAACCGTGGTTTTTTTTTCTTTCTTTATACATACATACTAGTTACGAGTATACTATATCTTTATCAACAAGTCTATATATTAGCAGCAGACACAGTACAGTGCGGTAGTTCACGGCTGTGGCTACCTCTGTGTCGGCACTCGGCAGCCCGTCCATAATTGTATATACCAGTGACCTAACCGTGGTTTTTTTTTTCTTTCTTTATACATACATACTAGTTACGAGTATACTATCTCTTTATCAACCAGTCTATATATTAGCAGCAGACACAGTACAGTGCGGTAGTTCACGGCTGTGGCTACCTCTGTGTCGGCACTCGGCAGCCCGTCCATAATTGTATATACCAGTGACCTAACCGTGGTTTTTTTTTTCTTTCTTTATACATACATACTAGTTACAAGTATACTATCTCTTTATCAACCAGTCTATATATTAGCAGCAGACACAGTACAGTGCGGTAGTTCACGGCTGTGGCTACCTCTGTGTCGGCACTCGGCAGCCCGTCCATAATTGTATATACCAGTGACCTAACCGTGGTTTTTTTTTCTTTCTTTATACATACATACTAGTTACGAGTATACTATCTCTTTATCAACCAGTCTATATATTAGCAGCAGACACAGTACAGTGCGGTAGTTCACGGCTGTGGCTACCTCTGTGTCGGCACTCGGCAGCCCGTCCATAATTGTATATACCAGTGACCTAACCGTGGTTTTTTTTTCTTTCTTTATACATACATACTAGTTACGAGTATACTATCTCTTTATCAACCAGTCTATATATTAGCAGCAGACACAGTACAGTGCGGTAGTTCACGGCTGTGGCTACCTCTGTGTCGGCACTCGGCAGCCCGTCCATAATTGTATATACCACCTAACCGTGGTTTTTTTTTCTTTCTTTATACATACATACTAGTTACGAGTATACTATCTCTTTATCAACCAGTCTATATATTAGCAGCAGACACAGTACAGTGCGGTAGTTCACGGCTGTGGCTACCTCTGTGTCGGCACTCGGCAGCCCGTCCATAATTGTATACTAGTATCCAATCCATCCATCTCCATTGTTTACCTGAGGTGCCTTTTAGTTGTGCCTATTAAAATATGGAGAACAAAAATGCCACTCCTAGATGGGCCCGGTGTTTGTGTCGGCCACTAGGGTCGCTAATCTTACTCACACAGCTACCTCATTGCGCCTCTTTTTTTCTTTGCGTCATGTGCTGTTTGGGGAGGGTTTTTTGGAAGGGACATCCTGCGTGACACTGCAGTGCCACTCCTAGATGGGCCCGGTGTTTGTGTCGGCCACTAGGGTCGCTTATCTTACTCACACAGCGACCTCGGTGCAAATTTTAGGACTAAAAATAATATTGTGAGGTGTGAGGTATTCAGAATAGACTGAAAATGAGTGTAAATTATGGTTTTTGAGGTTAATAATACTTTGGGATCAAAATGACCCCCAAATTCTATGATTTAAGCTGTTTTTTAGTGTTTTTGGAAAAAAACACCCGAATCCAAAACACACCCGAATCCGACAAAAATAATTCGGTGAGGTTTTGCCAAAACGCGTTCGAAACCAAAACACGGCCGCGGAACCGAACCCAAAACAAAAACACAAAACCCGAAAAATTTCAGGCGCTCATCTCTACCCGTGACATTCCTGAGCAATTATCTGATTTAATCTCTCTATGCATCAAGTTGGACTTTCGCATTCGCGAACGTAACAGTGAGCGTGTTCGTAGTGAACTTCGCAAGCCAAGAATGGTACCTTCAGTACCATCTCAGCCTCCACCTTCTGATGAACCTATGCAAATTAATAGGTCCCGCTTAACCCCTGAGGAGCGGTCAATAAGTCTCCGTGAGAGACTGTGTCTTTATTGTGCGGCTACAGGTCACCAAATCAATTCTTGTACAGTGCGTTCGGGAAACGCCAGATCCTGACTTGTAAAGGAGGAGTCAAGTTGGGATCTTCCAGACAAGCTCCTTCAACCCAAGACCTTATTCTCCCTGTTACTCTAGAGACTACGGCTGGACTCCAATCTGCAACTGCGTTAGTAGACTGTGGACAGGGCCGTCTTAACAGCAGTGTAGGCCCCTGGGCACAGCAATGCACTGGGCCCCCTACCTATCCTCCAGCGGTAGGGGTGGGGGGTGCCCTCAGCGGCAGCTTTGATGTCCTGCGGGCGGTAGGGGGTGTTTTATCTTCCGCTGAGCATGTAGGACCTGGAGCAGTCATTTCTGCTAATTACTCCTTTACTGCACAGATGAGGCTAAACTGTAGAAGGGGGCATTGGGCTGAATGAAGGGTGGCAGGGGGTGTTTAATACGTAGGGGATGGTGGACAGTGGGATGGTCTTAATATTCATAATTTTCCGGTGGGAGAGCAGCTTACTTGACTGCAGATATCTCCAGTTCCTGAAAATATATTTCTTAGCTTTGAATGGGCTAAAAACACTAAAGAGTCCCACCTTTCAGGAGGTACTGGGGACACCTTTCAGGAGGTACTGGGGACACCTGTCAGGAGGTACTGTGGACTTGGGGATCAGAGTTCAGGTGCCAGAGCAATTCACAGATGAAAATATAAAACTTCATATTAGGCGTGTGGAGCTGAAGCAGGGACCAGCTGCTGGAAGGCTGATATCTCTGGTTCTGGGCATAGTAGAGACAAGCTGTCAGTGTCCACTGAAAGGGGAGAGTCCCAGCTTTTGGATTATACCTCACAAAAACTCTAAGTCAGACAGAACCTGAGATATCTGGCTGGGAAGAGCAATTAGGTAATAAGGAAAGGAGAGAAAAAGAAAAAGTGACCCTTATTGGGAGCACTCACTCTTGGAAACAATTGAGATTAAGAATATGCGTAATGAGGTAGATATTAAAACGTAACCTTTAATTATTTTTGGGATAAAATAAGAGTACACAAGAGATTATTGTGTTTAAAAGTATGATTAAACAATCTGAATCATGGGTTTGGAATTACGACTGTGAATATATAGATGAAAACATATGTATAAGGCAGAAATACGGCACAAAGTGCGGCAAAACCAAAGCACGCCCGCCAGGTATTGATTTCTAAGGTTGTTGCAATAGCCAAAGTATTGCCGTCAAAAAACCTACAACACCTGGTATTCCTTAGTGGTCAACCACCTAAGTACTGACCAGGCCCAACACCGTATTGCTTCCAAGATCGGACGAGATTGGGCATGTGCGGTGTGGTATGGTAGTAGGTTTAAGATTGATGAGGCAAAAACCTGCAGCTGGTATGCAGCTATTAAATCCACCATGAACCTGGTTATTGTGATGGGCAGATGGTCTCTTGAAAGAGAAACATATGTTTGACCGTCATTGCACCAAATTGCACCCCAATTGTATAGGTATACGGAGGTTTAAATCGTATGGTCAATCGGTTTTGCCAACTGGAGCCGCCTGTATGTTGCTTTTTTGTGCTGTACAACATAATTCCAAATGGAGTTTTCTCGTGAAAAGACCCTTGTTATACTGATGACATGCCAACAAGATTAATAAACATCAAAACATAAATTCAAGAGACCATCTGCCCATCACAATAACCAGGTTCATGGTGGATTTAATAGCTGCATACCAGCTGCAGGTTTTTGCCTCATCAATCTTAAACCTACTACCATACCACACCGCACATGCCCAATCTCGTCCGATCTTGGAAGCAATACGGTGTTGGGCCTGGTCAGTACTTAGGTGGTTGACCACTAAGGAATACCAGGTGTTGTAGGTTTTTTGACGGCAATACTTTGGCTATTGCAACAATCTTAGAAATCAATACCTGGCGGGCGTGCTTTGGTTTTGCCGCACTTTGTGCCGTATTTCTGCCTTATACATATGTTTTCATCTATATATTCACAGTCGTAATTCCAAACCCATGATTCAGGTTGTTTAATCATACTTTTAAACACAATAATCTCTTGTGTACTCTTATTTTATCCCAAAAATAATTAAAGGTTACGTTTTAATATCTACCTCATTACGCATATTCTTAATCTCAATTGTTTCCAAGAGTGAGTGCTCCCAATAAGGGTCACTTTTTCTTTTTCTCTCCTTTCCTTATTACCTATGTAATAGACCCATGGGAGCACCATCGACAATCACCTTTTTCTTCTACCTATCAAAGAACTCACTGTTCAATGGTAGACGGTGATAAATTCCGGAAGTTTTTCTGGTTAGTCGGTCTTCTTGGAAACACATACAAATTACCTATCCATTTAACATCACTTAGTCCTGTGCGGCATCCTTAACCCAACTTTTTACTGGGAAGAGCAATTAACAGGCTCAGATGGGGACCACTACTTTCATGTTGGATATCTCCGGTTCCCCAGGGCCGATTTTCAAAAATCTGGTACCCCTGGAAAGAGGGGACCCTCAGCTATCAGGCTAGGGCCCTTATACTCTTGGGGCCCTTGGGCAAGAGCCCATTGAGCCCATACGAAAAGACGGCCCTGACTGTGGAGCCGCAGGAAACTTCATCACCCAAGCTGCAGTAGATAAGTTTCGTTTGCCTGTCTGCGAACTCTCATATTCAGTCTACATTACTGCAGTGGATGGAAGCCGAATTCCCAAGGGCCATATCTCTCACCAGACCAAGCCAGTGGTGCTGGGAGTCGGGTTCCTGCATTCAGAACTAATCAAACTTCTAGTTATTCCTCAGGCAACCCAAGAGATCGTGTTGGGTATGCCCTGGCTCCAACTACATAATCCGCGGATTGATTGGTCTACGTTACAACTTACTTCCTGGGGTTCACATTGCCGTCAGTCCTGTTTAGCTCAAGTCTGTCCTATAAGGTCTTCTGAAGTCAAAACTAGAGATGTGCACCGGAAATTTTTCGGGTTTTGTGTTTTGGTTTTGGGTTCGGTTCCGTGGCCGTGTTTTGGGTTCGAACGCGTTTTGGCAAAACCTCACCGATTTTTTTTTGTCGGATTCGGGTGTGTTTTGGATTCGGGTGTTTTTTTAAAAAAACCCTAAAAAACAGCTTAAATCATAGAATTTGGGGGTCATTTTGATCCCAAAGTATTATTAACCTCAATAACCATAATTTCCACTCATTTTCAGTCTATTCTTCACACCTCACAATATTATTTTTAGTCCTAAAATTTGCACCGAGGTCGCTGGATGACTAAGCTCAGCGACCCAAGTGGCCGACACAAACACCTGGCCCATCTAGGAGTGGCACTGCAGTGTCACGCAGGATGGCCCTTCCAAAAAACACCCCCCAAACAGCACATGACGCAAAGAAAAAAAGAGGCGCAATGAGGTAGCTGTGTGAGTAAGCTAAGCGACCCTAGTGGCCGACACAAACACCTGGCCCATCTAGGAGTGGCACTGCAGTGTCAGGCCGGATGGCCCTTCCAAAAAATACTCCCCAAACAGCACATGACGCAAAGAAGAAAAAAAAGAGGCGCAATGAGGTCGCTGTGTGACTAAGATAAGTGACCCTAGTGGCCGACACAAACACCTGGCCCATCTAGGAGTGGCACTGCAGTGTCACGCAGGATTGCCCTTCCAAAAAATACTCCCCAAACAGCACATGACGCAAAGAAGAAAAAAAAGAGGCGCAATGAGGTAGCTGTGTGACTAAGATAAGCGACCCTAGTGGCCGACACAAACACCTGGCCCATCTAGGAGTGGCACTGCAGTGTCACGCAGGCTGGCCCTTCCAAAAAACACTCCCCAAACAGCACATGACACAAAGAAAAATGAAACAAAAAAGAGGTGCAAGATGGAATTGTCCTTGGGCCCTCCCACCCACCCTTATGTTGTATAAACAGGACATGCACACTTTAACCAACCCATCATTTCAGTGACAGGGTCTGCCACACGACTGTGACTGAAATGACGGGTTGGTTTGGACCCCCACCAAAAAAGAAGCAATTAATCTCTCCTTGCACAAACTGGCTCTACAGAGGCAAGATGTCCACCTCATCATCATCCTCCGATTCATCACCGTGTACATCCCCCTCCTCACAGATTATCAATTCGTCCCCACTGGAATCCACCATCACAGCTCCCTGTGTACTTTGTGGAGGCAATTGCTGCTGGTGAATGTCTCCACGGAGGAATTGATTATAATTCATTTTAATTAACATCATCTTCTCCACATTTTCTGGAAGTAACCTCATACGCCGATTGCTGACAAGGTGAGCGGCGGCACTAAACACTCTTTCGGAGTACACACTTGTGGGAGGGCAACTTAGGTAGAATAAAGCCAGTTTGTGCAAGGGCCTCCAAATTGCCTCTTTTTCCTGCCAGTATACGTACGGACTGTCTGACGTGCCTACTTGGATGCGGTCACTCATATAATCCTCCACCATTCTTTCAATGGTGAGAGAATCATATGCAGTGACAGTAGACGACATGTCCGTAATCGTTGGCAGGTCCTTCAGTCCGGAACAGATGTCAGCATCAGCAGTCGCTCCAGACTGCCCTGCATCACCGCCAGCGGGTGGGCTCGGAATTCTGAGCCTTTTCCTCGCACCCCCAGTTGCGGGAGAATGTGAAGGAGGAGATGTTGACAGGTCGCGTTCCGCTTGACTTGACAATTTTCTCACCAGCAGTTCTTTGAACCCCTGCAGACTTGTGTCTGCCGGAAAGAGAGATACAACGTAGGTTTTAAATCTAGGATCGAGCACGGTGGCCAAAATGTAGTGCTCTGATTTCAACAGATTGACCACCCGTGAAGCCTTGTTAAGCGAATTAAGGGCTCCATCCACAAGTCCCACATGCCTAGCGGAATCGCTCTGTGTTAGCTCCTCCTTCAATGTCTCCAGCTTCTTCTACAAAAGCCTGATGAGGGGAATGACCTGACTCAGGCTGGCAGTGTCTGAACTGACTTCACGTGTGGCAAGTTCAAAAGGTTGCAGAACCTTGCACAACGTTGAAATCATTCTCCACTGCGCTTGAGTCAGGTGCATTCCCCCTCCTTTGCCTATATCGTAGGCAGATGTATAGGCTTGAATGGCCTTTTGCTGCTACTCCATCCTCTGAAGCATATAGAGGGTTGAATTCCACCTCGTTACCACCTCTTGCTTCAGATGATGGCAGGGCAGGTTCAGGACTGTTTGCTGGTGCTCCAGTCTTCGGCACGTGGTGGCTGAATGCCAAAAGTGGCCCGCAATTCTTCAGGCCACCGACAGCATCTCTTGCACGCCCCTGTCGTTTTTTAAATAATTCTGCACCACCAAATTCAAGGTATGTGCAAAACATGGGACGTGCTGGAATTTGCCCAGATTTAATGGACACACAATATTGCTGGCATTGTCCAATGCCACAAATCCACAGGAGAGTCCAATTGGGGTAAGCCATTCTGCGATGATCTTCCTCAGTTGCCGTAAGAGGTTTTCAGCTGTGTGCGTATTCTGGAAAGCGGTGATACAAAGCGTAGCCTGCCTAGGAAAGAGTTGGCGTTTGCGAGATGCTGCTACTGGTGCCGCCGCTGCTGTTCTTGCGGCGGGAGTCAATACATCTACCCAGTGGGCTGTCACAGTCATATAGTCCTGAGTCTGCCCTGCTCCACTTGTCCACATGTCCGTGGTTAAGTGGACATTGGGTACAACTGCATTTTTTAGGACACTGGTGAGTCTTTTTCTGAGGTCTGTGTACATTTTCGGTATCGCCTGCCTAGAGAAATGGAACCTAGATGGTATTTGGTACCGGGGACACAGTACCTCAAACAAGTCTATAGTTGGCTCTGCAGTAATGATGGATACCGGAACCACGTTTCTCACCGCCCAGGATGCCAAGGCCTCAGTTATCCGCTTTGCAGCAGGATGACTGCTGTGATATTTCATCTTCCTCGCAAAGGACTGTTGGACAGTCATTTGCTTGGTGGAAGTAGTAAAAGTGGTCTTACGACTTCCCCTCTGGGATGACCATCGACTCCCAGCAGCAACAACAGCAGCACCAGCAGCAGTAGGCGTTACACTCAAGGATGCATCGGAGGAATCCCAGGCAGGAGAGGACTCGTCAGAATTGCCAGTGACATGGCCTTCAGGACTATTGGCATTCCTGGGGAAGGAGGAAATTGACACTGAGGGAGTTGGTGGGGTGGTTTGCGTGAGCTTGGTTACAAGAGGAAGGGATTTACTGGTCAGTGGACTGCTTCCGCTGTCGCCCAAAGTTTTTGAACTTGTCACTGACTTATGATGAATGCGCTGCAGGTGACGTATAAGTGAGGATGTTCCGAGGTGGTTAACGTCCTTACCCCTACTTATTACAGCTTGACAAAGGCAACACATGGCTTGACACCTGTTGTCCGCATTTCTGTTGAAATACTTCCACACCGAAGAGCTGATTTTTTTTGTATTTTCACCAGGCATGTCAATGGCCATATTCCTCCCACGGACAACAGGTGTCTCCCCGGGTGCCTGACTTAAACAAACCACCTCACCATCAGAATCCTCCTTGTCAATTTCCTCCCCAGCGCCAGCAACACCCATATCCTCCTCATCCTGGTGTACTTCAACACTGACATCTTCAATCTGACTATCAGGAACTGGACTGCGGGTGCTCCTTCCAGCACTTGCAGGGGGCGTGCAAATGGTGGAAGGCGCATGCTCTTCACGTCCAGTGTTGGGAAGGTCAGGCATCGCAACCGACACAATTGGACTCTCCTTGTGGATTTGTGATTTCGAAGAACGCACAGTTCTTTGCTGTGCTTTTGCCAGCTTAAGTCTTTTCATTTTTATAGCGAGAGGCTGAGTGCTTCCATCCTCATGTGAAGCTGAACCACTAGCCATGAACATAGGCCAGGGCCTCAGCCGTTCCTTGCCACTCCGTGTGGTAAATGGCATATTGGCAAGTTTACGCTTCTCCTCCGACGATTTTATTTTAGATTTTTGTGTCCTTTTTTTACTGATATTTTGTGTTTTGGATTTTACATGCTCTGTACTATGACATTGGGCAACGGCCTTGGCAGACGACGTTGATGGAATTTCATCGTCTCGGCCATGACTAGTGGCAGCAGCTTCAGCACGAGGTGGAAGTGGATCTTGATCTTTCCCTATTTTTGGAACCTCAACATTTTTGTTCTCCATATTTTAATAGGCACAACTAAAAGGCACCTCATGTAAACAATGGAGATGGATGGATACTAGTATACAATTATGGACGAGCACTGACGACACAGAGGTAGCTACAGCCGTGGACTACCGTACTGCGTCTGCTAGTATAGAGATGATAATGATATAAAAAATATATATATATCACTACTGCAGGTATATATAATATAATGACGGACCTGCTGGACACTGTCAGCAGACTCCTAAACTACTAGTATGAAGAAGATAGAAAAAAAAAACCCACCACAGGTAGGTATACAATTATGGACGAGCACTGACGACACAGAGGTAGCCACAGCCGTGGACTACCGTACTGCGTCTGCTAATATAGAGATGATAAAGATGATAGAGATGAACAAAAAAAATATAACACTACTGCAGGTAAATATTTATATAATATAATGAATGACGGACCTGCTGGATACTGTCAGCAGAATGCGTTTATAGAATTAAAAAAAAAAAACACCACAGGAGTGTTTAACTTTTTCAGGCAGACAATATACTGGTGGTCACTGGTCAGTCACACTGGCAGCAAAAGTGTGCACTGTACTCCTGCTATAACTGCACCCCAGTCTCCCCCACAATTCAGCTGTGTGAGCAGTGAGCACTCAGCACAGTCAGATATACATAGATGATATTATCATGCAGCACACTGAGGCTGAGCACAGATATGGTATGTGACTGTGTATCATTTTTTTTCAGGCAGAGAACAGATTATATTAAATAATAAATAAAACTGGTGGTGGTCACTAGTAACTATCAGCAAAACTCTGCACTCTGAGTACTCCTAATGCTCCCCAAAATTACTAAGTTAGTAGTAAATCAACTCAAGTGTCTCTATCTATTCTAACGGAGAGGACGCCAGCCACGTCCTCTCCCTATCAATCTCAATGCACGTGTGAAAATGGCGGCGACACGCGGCTCCTTATATAGAATCCGAGTCTCGCGATAGAATCCGAGCCTCGCGAGAATCCGACAGCGGGATGATGACGTTCGGGAGCGCTCGGGTTAACCGAGCAAGGCGGGAAGATCCGAGTCTGCCTCGGACCCGTGTAAAAAGGCTGAAGTTCGGGGGGGTTCGGATTCCGAGGAACCGAACCCGCTCATCTCTAGTCAAAACCCAGTCCAGTCTTCCTGTGGTCTACCAAGATTTCTCTGACGTCTTCAGTGAAAAGGCTGCTGATGTTCTGCCGCCCCATAGAGAGTGGGATTGCCCCATTGACCTTATTCCCGACAAAAAACCACCTAGAGGGCGTACGTATCCATTATCTGTTCCTGAAACTGAGGCGATGAGCGAATACATCAAAGAGAACTTACAGAAGGGATTCATCCGCCCCTCATCTTCACCTGCAGGTGCGGGTTTTTTCTTTGTTAAGAAAAAAGATGGAGGGTTACGTCCATGCATTGACTACCGGGGTCTTAATGATATTACCATCAAGAATAGCTATCCATTACCCCTCATCACTGAATTGTTTGATCGCGTCAAGGGAGCCCGCATCTTCACTAAGTTAGATCTCCGCGGTGCCTATAATCTCATCAGGATCCGTAGTGGTGATGAATGGAAGACAGCTTTTAATACTCGAGATGGTCACTACGAGTACCTGGTAATGCCATTCGGGTTAAGCAATGCTCCAGCAGTGTTCCAGCACTTTGTTAATGAAATCTTCCGTGATGTCCTGTACAAGTATCTGGTAGCTTACCTGGACGATATCCTCATCTTCTCTCAAGATCTCTCTTTTCATCGTTTACAAGTCCGTGAGGTCCTCCGACGTCTTCGTGAGAACCGTCTCTACGGCAAATTATCCAAGTGTACCTTCGAAGTTTCTTCCATACCCTTCCTGGGGTATATGATTTCCGGATCGGATCTCCAGATGGACCCGACAAAGTTGGAAGCCATTGCCAATTGGTCCATTCCGAATACTCTCAAGTCTATTCAGCGATTCCTGGGATTCGCCAATTATTATAGGAAGTTTATACAAGGATTCTCAACTATCGTCGCTCCTATTACCAGCTTAACTCGGAAAGGGGCAGATCATTCCAACTGGTCAGAAGAAGCTCTAGCGGCATTTCAGAAAATCAAGCTGGCCTTTATGTCTGCTCCAGTTCTTTCTCAACCAGCCATTCGAGTTGGAGGTGGATGCCTCCACAGTAGGAGTTGGAGCTGTTCTCTCTCAGAAGGGAACTAATGGGAAGATTCACCCTTGTGGATTTTATTCTCATAAATTCCTCCCTGCAGAAGCTAACTATTCCATTGGAGATCAAGAACTACTGGCGATTAAGCTGGCCCTTGAGGAATGGAGGTATCTCCTGGAAGGAGCCAAATTTCCGTTCAACATCTATACGGATCATAAAAATCTGCTTTATTTAAAGGCAGCCCAGTGTCTTAATCCTCGCCAGTCCCGGTGGGCTATGTTCTTTTCTCGTTTTAACTTTAAGCTTCATTTCCGCCCAGGTTCTCAGAATATCAAAGCAGACGCTTTGTCCCGATCTATGGAGTCCGAAGAGGAGACGTCCAACTCAGTTCCGCATTCCATCCTGAGTCCAGTGGTATTTGCTTTGTCTCAAGTTTCTCCTGCTCCGCCTCCTGGTAAGACTTTTGTTTCCCCAGAACTCCGTCCCAAGTTGCTGTCTTGGGCTCATCAGTCCAAATTCACTGGACATCCTGGTGTCCTGAAGACCTTCAAATTCCTCTCTGAGACATACTGGTGGCCAAAGATGAAAGTTGACATCAAAGACTTTGTGGCATCCTGTCCTAAATGTGCGCAGCATAAGACTCCTCGTCAGTCTCCAGCAGGTCAGTTACAACCATTATCTGTTCCCAGCCATCCCTGGTCTCACCTGTCCATGGATTTCATCTCCGACCTTCCCTCTTCTCAAGGATATAATACCATCTGGGTTGTGGTGGACAGATTTACCAAAATGGCCCATTTCGTTCCTCTCCAGGGTCTCCCTTCCGCCCCAAAACTCGCTCAAATCTTCCTACGGGAGATTTTCCGTCTACATGGACTACCCACAGAAATAATATCCGACCGAGGTGTCCAGTTTGTAGCGAGGTTTTGGAGAGCCCTCTGTTCTGCCATGCAAGTTAAACTGAAGTTTTTGTCAGCTTACCACCCTCAGACGAATGGGCAGACAGAGAGGGTAAACCAGGAATTGGAAACCTTTTTAAGACTTTACGTTTCATCTTCTCAAGATGACTGGTTGGATCTGCTCCCGTGGGCCGAATTTGCCAACAACTTCCGCTACCACACTGCTACTGAGACAACCCCATTATTTGCTGTGTATGGACAACATCCCCGTGTTCCTGATTTTCAAGACCTTCCTAGTCTCGATGTTCCTGCCGCCACTGCTGTATTGGGTCAGTTCACGTCTACCTGGAGGAAGATTCATGCTTCTCTCAAGAAAGCTTCCAACCGATACAAGTTTTTTGCTGACCGTAAGAGACGTGTAGTTCCTAGCCTGAAACCTGGTGACAGGGTTTGGCTTTCCACTCAGAACCTCCGTCTCAGAGTGCCGTCGATGAAGTTTGCACCACGCTTCATCGGTCCCTTCACCATCGAAAGAGTCATCAATCCTGTGGTTTACAAGCTCAAATTGCCTTCCTTGTTACGAATTCCTAATGCTTTTCATATCTCTCTCCTCAGACCTCTAGTCCTAAATCGCTTCCAAAGAGCTCTTCCAGTTGGTCCCAGAATACGAACTCAGCGGGGCATAGAGTTTGAAATTGAGAGGATTTTGGATTCTCGTTGCCGGTACGGTCGTCTGCAATACCTCATCGATTGGTCTGGTTATGGTCCTGAGGAGAGAAGCTGGGTAAATTCTTCTGACGTCCATGCTCCAAGGTTGGTCCGTGTCTTCCACAGAACTCATCCTTCCAAACCACGTGGGTGTTCGGTGCCCACCCATAAAGGAGGGGGTACTGTCAGGAATCGTCTCACCACTGTCACATCTGTCCGTCGGTGTGGACTCCGTCCGGGGTCCCTACGTTCTGCTGTCACCCGTCTCCCTGTCGCCAGATGTCATCCTAGGCCTGGGAGCGCTCATGTGGTCAGCGGGCGTGTGAACACGCCGCGTTCCCGCCGGGCCGCGGCATGGGCGCCGCCATGACAGTTCTTCCCAGTCTGAGTACGGTGGCCAATCCGGAGCTTGGCCGCACCCCCTCAAGCTACTCCAGCCGATGTCTGCACATGAAGGGGTATATCAGGAGCTGCAGGTTGAGCTTGAGGTTGTCCTGAACTTTGTGTCACTCCTACGACCCATGTGTCTGGATCTGGTACCTGTTCCTCCGTGTTCCTGGTTACCTGCCTATACCTCCGTGTTCCTGGTTACCTACCTGTGACTCCGTGTTCCTGGTTATCTTCCTACAGCTCCGTGGAACTACAAGCCTCAGCAACACCTGCATTTATTTACAGGCTTCACACTAATCTCCAACACAGTGTGCTTCAGCCTCAGCAGTAGAGACTCTCTCCAGGTGCATTCCATCACCTCACCTGTGATGCAGCTTGCTCGCTGCCTGTGCTTCATCACCTGCACTGTGAACTTTACCGGTCTCCTGCCTCTGCTACCAGGTTTGCTGTATATAACCATCTCTGCTGGCTCCACGTTTTAAACTACTCTGGTTCCCATACCAGATCATCATTCATCAGTTATCATTCATCAGTTATTATTCATCAGTTATCATTCATCGGTTATTATTTCAGTTGTCATATTACTGTTGCCATAGACTCTCAGCTCTCACGCTGTACCATTTACATTGCATTCCTTATTGTTTATTTCTGCTGCCTTTGTGAACTTTCAGTTAATAAAACATCATTGCGCCCATGCGCAGAAACTTAATCCAGCCTCCTCACTTCTTCCCTCCTACCTCCACTGACCCACTAGCGCCCCCACCGGGGACACAAACAAAACCGAACCTGACACAGTGGTACTGCCGTATATGTGCAGTGGTACTGCCAAATAAATCCAGTCCAGTGATACTGCCGTATAAATGTCCAGTTGTACTGCCATATAATTCCAGTGATACTGCCGTACATGTCCAGTGGTACTGCCGTATAAATTCAATGGTATTGGCGTATAAATCCAGTCCAATGGTACTGCCATAAAAATCCAGTGGTACTGCCGTATATGTCCAGTGGAACTGCCATATAAATCCAGTGGTACTGGTGTATAAATCCAGTCCAGTGGTACTGCTGTATAAGTCCAGTCTAGTGGTGCTTCCTTATAAGTTCAGTGGTGCTGCCCTGTGCTGTATATTATTTACTCCAAATAAAAGGGCTATTAATATTTAATCCAAATCATTTTTACAGGGTTTGCCCTGTGTGGTGTAGAGGCATGCTCTCCTTTGCTGCATTTTGTTATATAACTCCAGAAAAATAAGGGAGAACATAAATTTGGAGGATAAAGTTGACCATCATCTGTAAAATCTTGTATACAGTATATATAATAATAAAAAAACTCTAACGGCATACACCCTGTGGAAGACATTTGTCGAAACGTGTTGCTGGAGAGTGGGCTGCACATTCCTGGTTTCACCTTCAAAGACTTGACTATATCATCTTGGGGTTCAGGTCGGACCTTTACCCCGCAGGTCAGGTGTTCAAAGTTTTTTTTACCATCATTGCGGTACACCACTGGTGAGATCAGACATTGTGTATGCCATTAGAGTTTTTTTTATCACTATATATATATATATATATATATATATATATAGATTTCCAAAGTCGGTACAAACGGCACTCACAGGGTTTGAAATAAGTAAATATGCTGGTCCATTTATTGTGACGTTTCGGAGCTGTTAGCTCCTTCTTCCAGACAACACCAAGCTAAAATAACATACAAACACTTACCCTCTGAAATACCCCGTGAATCAGCGCCGCACGCTGCGCCTGGCCGCACCTGAGGTTCGGATCCTTTCCAGATGACGTACTTCCGGGCGGATACTTCCGGTCGTTGTCATAGAGACAACACGGCTTGCGTTCCAACCCAGGAGTCGCCATGGAAACCCGGTCTCCAGCGCCCATCAGCGCGATGTAACAGCAGCTGAAATACATTTAAAACACCAACGTTAACCCAATAACAACGTTGTTAAAACAAAACACCAACCTGGGGAGAACATTAATCATGCATACACAGATGTTATTGTATAGATAGAATATAACTCGTCATGAATTAATTAAAGCTCCAAGGCAAATAGTTATACCTGATACACCCCTATTAATGGCTAAGACCTAGTGAAAACAGTAACATAATTCGATTTAGAGTAGTGTCTTATGCATAGTGTATGGAATAACGGATGTCTACATTATACTGTTCCAATTAATTTTTTCATTGAGGCCAAGCGGAGCCATGGTGTTCAACCTGAACATCCACCTGGCCTCACACAATAACAGTGCTTTACTACGATCACCCCCCCGTAGAGATTCAGGGACGTGATCGATCATGAAGTAACGTAATTCTGATAATAGGTTGCCCTTCTTTTTAAAATGCCTGGCTACCGGTTGATCAATTGATTTACCTGATAATGATAGATCAATGCTGGAGCGATGGAGAGCCATACGCTCCCTAAAGCTACGAGTAGTCTGTCCCACGTAGTATAAACCACAGGGACAGACAACTACATACACCACATGCGTGCTCTTGCACGTCATTACATGGCGAATGTCAAACGTTTTCTCAGTATGAGGATGTTTAAAGCTTTTACAGGGTGACATATATTGGCAAGTGACGCAATTGAAGCAACTATAACAACCTGGTTTCTTACAGTATACATTAGGGTGTCTAGGGATACCTCTGCCTGAAATGTCAGTTTTCACCAGCCTGTCTTTTAAATTACGAACGCGTTTAAACGCGGCCATAGGTCTAACATCCTTGAAACATGTCAGGTCACTATCTGATTTCACAATCGGCCATAGTGCTTTTGTGGCCCGATCAATGATGGGGCTTGCTACCGTAAAGGTGCTCACCCAGGGGATTACTTTCTCATCATCCCTTCTAGTTGATTTAAGTAATTCAGACCTTGACAACCCCAGCACCTGTTGTTTTTGTTGCTGTAGCAACTCGTGGTCATAACCACGGGATCTAAATTTGGTGATCAATACATCTAGATCATCTGGAATTTTTGATGCGTCACTGGTAATTCTCGCCACCCTCATCATCTGTGACAGTGGTAGTCCTCGTTTTAAGGACCCCGGGTGGTGGCTCCCTGCCAGGAGGAACGTGTTGCGCTCCACGTCCTTGAAATGGACGCCGGTCTCAACACGGCCCCAACTGACCCGGACCATCACATCCAGGAACTGGATCTCTTCAAAACTATGAGCATACGTGAATTTAATTGTTGTATCCATCCTGTTGACTTCCTGCATGAATTGTTTAAACGCATCAGTACCCCCCGGTCCATAGGATGAAAATATCATCTATGTAACGGGTGTACCTAAGTATATTACAACTGACCTCCTGCCTATTCAAAAACATCAAGTCCTCCATGTCAAACATGTACACATTGGCGTACGCCGGGGCCACTGCCGACCCCATTGCGCAGCCGCGCAACTGTATATAATACTGACTGTCATACAGAAAATAATAATTTTTTAAAGTTAACTCAAGTAATGTTAGGGTCTCCTGCCCTGTGCTGCAACGTCGTCATGGCAACCGGGAGACAAGTGCTAGTGGAGTAACCTGAGCGCAGCTGATACTCCGGTTCGGGTCTTTTGCTGTGCAGTGGTTATAGGCTCTGTGCACGGCAGGGGATCCGGTGCTGGTTTTTGTGCTCACAGTCTGTGAGGTCTGAGTGGGGCGTGGACAGCACCTGCTTTATAAGGCCTCTTTTCAGGGTAAGCAGATGCTGCTGAATCTTTGTTGGTTAGTCAGTTCATGAAAGTTAGCCAGTACTGTGTAGCTTTGTATTTGTTTGTTGCTTACTGCAAATAGGCCTGGGGATTTGGTATTACACTCTGCCAATCCAGACCTAGCAGTAAGACTGGAGTCAGTCGTTTAGCTTGCTGGGGTTCTGTTACCACTCTGTGAACTTAGCAAGTTTGCGGCTGTATTCTAAGACTTGCCTGTCTAATCCTGTCTCACTGTGCTAGGTGTCAGGGGTCAGTTTAGTGGCAGTAAGCTAAAACCTGTGCACTGCAAGTGAGAAATAGGATTGTGGAGACTCTCCTTGTGTCTATCATTCCATCTCTGACCAAGGAGTTTACTGCCACACCCGTTGGTAACCCTTTAGGGTTTTGCTGTTGCCCTTAGCAACAGCATTTCGGGTTCTCTATGTATTAAAACACAACATCTTGCTTTTTCCATCTGTGCAGTTCTAACACAAAGGAGATACCCAGTTCCTTAGCCTCTGGGCTTCTCTGTTCACTTTGTGTGTATTTTGTTACCCTATTACCTTCTGTGTACGTTATGTCATATTCCCCAGTTTGTCTGTGAGTCCATTTGTTTTGCATAACAGTTCAAACACCAGTACATTCCTGCAGACACTGGAGTGCATAACAGTTCTGACACCAGTACTTTCCTGCAGGCACTGGTGTGCATAACATATTCAGCAGCCTAATACTCCTGTTGAAATTTTGTGGGAATATGGAGCATACCCCTCAAAATACGTTGCAACAGGTGGTCGATCAGGTGCAGGTCCTGACTCGACAATTTAATGATTTGTCCATTAAAATGCACACCTCCCAGGCTGCTGGTGGAGCTCCCGCAGCAGCAGCACCTGCAGGGGTTAAGGAGCCGAAAGTAAATCTCCCGGATCGTTTTTCTGGAGATCGCTCGCAGTTCTTTTGTTTCAAGGAGAGCTGCAAGCTATACTTCCGGCTTAGGCCTCAGTCTTCTGGGTCGGAGATTCAGCGGGTGGGCATAGTGATTTCCTTGCTACAAGGAGACCCACAGGTCTGGGCATATGGGTTGCAGCCTGACTGTCCGTCGCTTAAAAGTGTTGATGCTTTTTTTACGGCACTGGGCATGTTGTATGATGACCCTGACAAGACGGCCTCAGCCGAGGCTCAGATTTCGATCCTTAAGCAAGGGCGAAGGCCAGTTGAGGTTTACTGTACGGAGTTTCGGAGGTTGGCCCATGATACCCAGTGGAATGACCCAGCCCTGAGACACCAGTACCGAAGAGGTCTTTCTAACCAGATAAAGGACCAACTGGTACAATATCCCTTGCCTGATAGCTTGGATCAGCTCATGCAGTTATCCATCCGGGTGGATAGACGGCTGAGAGAGCGTAGGCTTGAAAGGGAGACTGAGATTTCCTTCCTTCCCAAGGGAACCTCAGACTCTGAGGAATTTTCTGAGGAGCCTATGCAGATTGGGGCTACCCGCCTCTCCTCGCGTGAGAAGACGCGGAGGAGACAGCAGGGGTTGTGTTTGTACTGTGGGAATAAAGGTCATGTGGTAGTATCATGCCCAGAAAAGCCGGAAAACTTCAGGGCCTGAGGGTGATGGGAAATATCCTGTCAGGCCAGAAGTCAGAATTTCCCAAGAAGACTTTTATCATTCCGGTGACCTTGAAGATCCTCGGTCAAACTGTCAAGACTGAGGCCTTTGTGGACAGTGGGGCCGACGGGGTTTTTATGGACCGCCAATTCGCCCTGAAACACTCTGTTCCCTTAGTACCCTTGGCATCGGAAATTGAGATTTGTGGGTTAAACGGGGAACCATTATCCCAAGGTTAAATTACCTCTTGCACTAGCCAGATTTCTTTGTTTATTGGAGCCACACACTCTGAAAAATTGTCCTTTTATGTGACTGTCTGTACTTTTGCCCCATTGGTGTTGGGGTTACCCTGGTTAAGGGCCCACAATCCTCAATTTGACTGGGTCTCTAGGGAGATTCTTAGTTGGGGTACTGATTGTTTCAGGAGTTGCTTGAGCCTTCCAGTCAGGCTCTCGCAGCTAAGTTTGCCAGGATTGCCAGGGTGTTATGCAGATTTTGCGGACGTGTTCTCCAAAAAAGTTGCAGAGGTACTACCTCCCCATCGCCCCTATGACTGTGCCATTGATTTGTTGCCAAATGCTAAGCTTCCCAAGAGCAGGTTGTACTCCCTGTCACGTCCTGAGACTCAGGCTATGGCAGAGTACATTCAGGAGAACTTGGCTAAGGGATTTATCAGACCTTCACAGTCTCCAGTTGGGTCGGGGTTCTTCTTCGTGGGTAAAAAGGATGGTTCGTTGCGACCCTGCATCGACTTCAGGGAATTGAACCGTATCACGATTAAAAACTCATACCCACTGCCTCTCATTTCGGTCTTGTTTGACCAGCTTCGTACTGCCACCATTTTTTCTAAGATTGACCTACGCGGTGCGTACAATCTAATCCGAATAAGAGAGGGGGATGAATGGAAGACTGCCTTTAATACCCACTCAGGGCATTATGAATATTTGGTGATGCCTTTTGGGCTCTGTAATGCCCCGGCAGTCTTCCAGGATTTCATGAATGATGTGCTCAGGGAATATTTGGATAGATTCTTAGTTGTATACTTAGATGACATCCTAATCTTCTCCCATTCCCTGGAGGAACATCGGAAGCATGTACGCTTAGTCCTCCAGAAACTCAGAGACCACCGGCTTGGGGCGAAGCTGGAGAAGTGCGAATTTGAAGTTCAGCAAATCGCATTTCTAGGATATATTATCTCCCCAGAAGGTTTCCAAATGGAGGGTTCCAAGGTACAGGCAGTCCTGGATTGGGTGCAGCCCACTAGTTTGAAGGCGCTTCAGCGTTTCCTGGGCTTTGCGAATTTTTATAGACGATTTATCGCTGGATTTTCGTCTATAGTGGCGCCCTTGGTGGCACTCACTAAGAAAGGGGCGGATGTTGCTCACTGGTCTTGTGAGGCTAAAGCGGCTTTTGCCCGTCTCAAAAGGGCATTTGTTTCGGCCAAGGTGCTGCGACACCCAGATCCAGAGCGTCCTTTTGTGGTGGAGGTGGATGCCTCTGAGATGGGTATTGGGGCAGTGCTTTCTCAGATGGGAGTGTCTGATAATCGCCTTCATCCCTGTGCTTACTTTTCCCGTAAATTTTCGCCTGCCGAGATGAATTATGACGTGGGTAACCGGGAATTGTTGGCTATTAAGGATGCACTCGAGGAGTGGAGACACTGGCTTGAGGGGGCTAAGTTTGTGGTCTCAATTCTCACTGACCATAAGAATCTGGCATATTTAGAGTCAGCGAAGCGTCTCAATGCCAGGCAGGCACGATGGGCTTTGTTTTTTGCTCGCTTTAATTTTTTGATAACATATCGCCCTGGGTCAAAAAACATCAAGGCTGATGCGCTCTCGCGGAGTTTTGCTCCAATCCAGGAGACCACCGAGGAGCCGTTGCCCATTGTTTCCCCATCATGTATTAAAGTGGGCATTACCCAGGACCTCTTATCATTAGTCCTTAGAGCACAGGAGCAGGCTCCTCCAGACCTTCCGGTAGGTCTTTTGTTTGTGCCTCCTAGGTTAAGACAGCGAGTGTTCCTGGAATTCCATGCCAAGAAGTCGGCAGGTCACCCGGGTATTGCCAGAACTCGGGAGTTGCTATCTAGGGCGGTGTGGTGGCCCTCGGTGGCTAAGGATGTGGATCAGTGGGTTCGGGCATGTGACATCTGTGCCCGAAATAAGACTCCTAGAGGGGTTCCTGTTGGCCCATTACATCCACTCTCTATCCCATCTAAGCCATGGACCCACATTTCAATGGATTTTGTGGTGGACTTGCCCAAATCCTCGGGGATGACAGCCATCTGGGTTGTCGTTGACAGGTTTTCGAAGATGGCGCACTTCGTTCCACTGGTTGGGCTGCCATCAGCCAGACGCCTGTCTGAATTATTTATGCTGCATGTTGTGCGTCTCCACGGGTTGCCACTTGATGTGGTCTCTGACCGCGGATCCCAGTTTGTGGCCAAATTCTGGAGGGCATTTTGTTCCGATCTCCAGATTTCTGTCAGCTTGTCGTCAGGCTACCATCCGCAGTCTAATGGGCAGACTGAAAGGGTGAACCAGTCCTTGGAGCAGTTCCTCAGGTGTTATGTCTCCAAGTGTCAGACTGACTGGGTTGCTCATCTGTCCATGGCGGAGTTTGCCTATAACAACGCGGCTCACTCTGCTACAGGGATCTCTCCCTTCCTTTGTGTGTATGGGCATCATCCTAAGGCCAATTCTTTTGACCCCCTGGACTCCACGCCTGGTGGTTCCTCTGTGGTTTCGGTCCTTAGAGGTATTTGGCGGAAAGTGAAGAAAGCCCTTGTGTCTGTGTCATTAGTGACCAAAAGGGTTTTTGATAAGCGGAAAAGACCCTGCAGCTTCAAATTAGGAGACTTCGTCTGGTTGTCTACCAAGAATTTGAAGTTGAGACAGCCATCTCATAAGTTAGGGCCCCGGTTCATCGGCCCTTATAAGATCACCAGGGTTATCAATCCGGTGGCATTTCAGTTAGATCTGCCCCGTTCTTTGGGTATCAATAAAACATTTCATTGTTCCCTTTTAAAACGGGCGATTAGTAATCCTTCTTCCAGTGGAAGACCTTCCCCTCTTCTGATACGTGGCCAGAGGGAGTTTGTTGTTGAAAGGATTCTTGACTCCAAGGTGGTTCGGGGTCGGCTGTCATTTTTGGTGCACTGGAAGGGGTATGGCCCGGAGGAGCGGTCGTGGGTGCGCAGTTGTGATCTTCATGCCCCCAGACTGATACGCTCTTTCTTCTCGCAGTTCCCCGATAAACCCGGTGGTAGGGGTTCTTTGACCCCTCGTCAGAGGGGGGGTACTGTTAGGGTCTCCTGCCCTGTGCTGCAACGTCGTCATGGCAACCGGGAGACAAGTGCTAGTGGAGTAACCTGAGCGCAGCTGATACTCCGGTTCGGGTCTTTTGCTGTGCAGTGGTTATAGGCTCTGTGCACGGCAGGGGATCCGGTGCTGGTTTTTGTGCTCACAGTCTGTGAGGTCTGAGTGGGGCGTGGACAGCACCTGCTTTATAAGGCCTCTTTTCAGGGTAAGCAGATGCTGCTGAATCTTTGTTGGTTAGTCAGTTCATGAAAGTTAGCCAGTACTGTGTAGCTTTGTATTTGTTTGTTGCTTACTGCAAATAGGCCTGGGGATTTGGTATTACACTCTGCCAATCCAGACCTAGCAGTAAGACTGGAGTCAGCCGTTTAGCTTGCTGGGGTTCTGTTACCACTCTGTGAACTTAGCTTGTTTGCGGCTGTATTCTAAGACCTGCCTGTCTAATCCTGTCTCACTGTGCTAGGTGTCAGGGGTCAGTTTAGTGGCAGTAAGCTAAAACCTGTGCACTGCAAGTGAGAAATAGGATTGTGGAGACTCTCCTTGTGTCTATCATTCCATCTCTGACCAAGGAGTTTACTGCCACACCCGTTGGTAACCCTTTAGGGTTTTGCTGTTGCCCTTAGCAACAGCATTTCGGGTTCTCTATGTATTAAAACACAACATCTTGCTTTTTCCATCTGTGCAGTTCTAATACAAAGGAGATACCCAGTTCCTTAGCCTCTGGGCTTCTCTGTTCACTTTGTGTGTATTTTGTTACCCTATTACCTTCTGTGTACGTTATGTCATATTCCCCAGTTTGTCTGTGAGTCCATTTGTTTTGCATAACAGTTCAAACACCAGTACATTCCTGCAGACACTGGAGTGCATAACAGTTCTGACACCAGTACTTTCCTGCAGGCACTGGTGTGCATAACAAGTAATTGTAAGAACAGGCTATGATTAAATACAGACTCATCAAGAAATTGGTGTAGAAAACGCCTCATCGACGCCAACCCACCATCATGAGGGATTGACGTATACAGGCTAGATACATCGAGGCAACATAATAACGTCCCCTCTGGGACTATTTCAATCTCCATCAATAATTTGATGAAGCTAGTTGTGTCCTTAAGAAAAGATTTCTTCAACAGTAACAATGGCTGTAGAATAAAATCCAATATTTGAGCAACCGTTTGTAATAGGGATTCACGGGCATAAATAATCGGTCGGCCTGGGGGGGCGACCATGTTCTTATGCAGCTTCGGCAACGTATACAGAACCGGTACCCTGGGGAATTCTTTATATAATATTTTCTGTAAAGCTGGAGATATTACACCTTCCTGGACTGCCCTGTCCAGAATCCCACGCAGTTCCGCTTGGAATCTTTTAGTCGGATCAAAAGAAAGTCTTTAATATACATCCATCTCCCCTAGTTGCCTTTTTAATCTCAAGCCGATACTCCTGGATTCCCTGGATCACAATGGCCCCGCCCTTATCGGCGGGCCGGATAATGATGTCTTCATACCTAGCAAGATCCTGTAACGCTACAGTTTCTGCTCTGGACAGATTTTTCTGCACTTTACCCGGAGCTGTTCTAAACCTGTTAACGGAGTCATCTAGTAAACGATTAAAAGTCTTGAGCGAAGGGTTAACTGATGGGGGGTCATATGTGGACCTAGCAGCTGTTTTCATGAACCTTTCCACAGGGGTTCCCTCAGATGGTAAAGGTTTATTTTGAAAGTGTTCCTTCAGACGTAGTTTACGTGCAAACCTGTGGTGTTCTCTCCTCCACTCAAACTGATCATGAAGATTCATAGGGACAAAGGAAAGGCCCCGCTATAATACCCCAATTTCTACCTCCGTCAACACTCTCTCTGACAAGTTGATTATAGCAGTTTCATCGCTGCTTTTCTTGTGGTTGCTCCTTTTGTTTTGTCCACCCCGGCCGCTCTTTTATAGGTTTTTCCACCCCCGGGGGTTTCCCTAAAGGGACCCTCGCCGAGGTACTAGGTTCATCCGACTCCGATATTCCAAAGTCACTGTCACTGTGGCTTAAGGATGTATCCGTATGATTTTGGGGACGAGATGCCTCTTTCTGCCATGGCCTGCGTCTGCGGCTCCTATCACTGCCCCGACGTGAGGTCTCCCCACCAGATAACGATCTGTAAACTCTGTTAAGCAGGTCACGTTTATATTAGTCGCATTTCTGATCAAGTTTCGTTAGCCAGCTTATATTAACTGGATCCTCCAACACGACTTTAGCTTCTTGTTTCAGTTTCTCAATTTTTAGGCGTGTTAGATCCAATTCACGTCTGGACTCTTCAATTACGAGGATCATTAAGTCCAGGGCGCATCTGTTCAGTATGCCGACCCATTTCCTGACAAAGTCAGGGTTGTTACGGCCAATTGTTGGAGTGTTTCTGGGAAACCTCTGGGAATTTTTTTCTCTCGGTAATATTCCGAAAGGGAAGAGGCATGCAGTAGATAGTCAGTATCGCGTCGTCTTAACTTAAATAACTGAAAGTAGATGTCCTCCATACTCTGTGCATTGTCCTTCTCATTAATAGGTTCATGCAGCAGGATTCCCTCAATTTGCTCATGAGTGAAGCCAAATACCTCCCCAGGTGGAACAGTAAAATTGAGACAACCCGCCACCTCCTGGGAGGCCGACGCCCCCTGTGGTGCCTCCATTTTCACAGAATGAAGTGCACAAAAAAGATTCTTGCCTTTCAGCACTGTACTGATAAGTACAGAAGGGTGCTTGCGGGGTGTCCAGAGTATTCTTGGAAGGATAGTTCCATCAACAAGCTATTTCATTAGGTGCCATACCACATACTGCCAAGCGCAGTGCATACAGTCCTCCAAATCAGTCGGCACTCAATTGTAATACACCATCCCCTGGTGCCTGAGTCCTTTGCATATAGATTTCCAAAGTCGGTACAAACGGCACTCACAGGGTTTGAAATAAGTAAATATGCTGGTCCATTTATTGTGACGTTTCGGAGCTGTTAGCTCCTTCTTCCAGACAACACCAAGCTAAAATAACATACAAACACTTACCCTCTGAAATACTCCGTGAATCAGCGCCGCACGCCGCGCCTGGCCGCACCTGAGGTTCGGATCCTATCCAGATGACGTACTTCCGGGCGGATACTTCCGGTCATTGTCATAGAGACAACACGGCTTGCGTTCCAACCCAGGAGTCGCCATGGAAACCTGGTCTCCAGCGCCCATCAGCACGATGTAACAGCAGCTGAAATACATTTAAAACACCAACGTTAACCCAATAACAACGTTGTTAAAACAAAACACCAACCTGGGGAGAACATTAATCATGCATACACAGAGCTGGTTAACGAAACTTGATCAGAAATGCGACCAATATAAACGTGACCTGCTTAAATTTAAGCGGAATAAGAAACACACGGTGGACAATGATTGCGAGGACAACAGAGTTTACAGATGGTTATCTGGTGGGGAGACCTCACGTCGGGGCAGTGATAGGAGCCGCAGACGCAGGCCATGGCAGAAAGAGGCACCTCGTCCCCAAAATCATACGGATACATCCTTAAGCCACAGTGACTTTGGAATATCAGAGTCGGATGAACCTAGTACCTCGGCGAGGGTCCCTTTAGGGAAACCCCTGGGGGTGGAAAAACCTATAAAAGAGCAGCCACCCGCAGGGGTGGACAAAACAAAAGGAGCAACCACAAGAAAAGCAGCGAAGAAACTGCTATAATCAACTTGTCAGAGAGAGTGTTGACGGAGGTAGAAATTGGGGTATTACAGCGGGGCCTTTCCTTTGTCCCTACGAATCTTCATGATCAGTTTGAGTGGAGGAGAGAACACCACAGGTTTGCACGTAAACTACGTCTGAAGGAACACTTTCAAAATAAACCTTTACCATCTGAGGGAACCCCTGTGGAAAGGTTCATGAAAACAGCCGCTAGGTCCACATATGACCCCCCATCAGTTAACCCTTCGCTCAAGACTTTTAATCGTTTACTAGATGACTCCGTTAACAGGTTTAGAACAGCTCCGGGTAAAGTGCAGAAAAATCTGTCCAGAGCAGAAACTGTAGTGTTACAAGATCTTGCTAGGTATGAAGACATCATTATCCGGCCCGCCGATAAGGGCGGGGCCATTGTGATCCAGGGAATCCAGGAGTATCGGCTTGAGATTGAAAGGCAACTAGGGGAGATGGATGTATAGAAAAGACTTTCTTTTGATCCGACTAAAAGATTCCAAGCGGAACTGAGTGGGATTCTGGACAGGGCAGTCCAGGAAGGTGTAATATCTCCAGCTTTACAGAAAATATTATATAAAGAATTCCCCAGGGTACCGGTTCTGTATACGTTGCCGAAGCTGCATAAGAACATGGTTGCCCCCCCAGGCCGACCGATTATTTCTGCCCGTGAATCCCTATTACAAACGGTTGCTCAACTATTGGATTTTATTCTACAGCCATTGTTACTGTTGAAGAAATCTTTTCTTAAGGACACAACTAGCTTCATCAAATTATTGATGGAGATTGAAATAGTCCCAGAGGGGACGTTATTATGTTGCCTCGATGTATCTAGCCTGTATACGTCAATCCCTCATGATGGGGGGTTGGCGTCGATGAGGCGTTTTCTACACCAATTTCTTGATGAGTCTGTATTTAATCATAGCCTGTTCTTACAATTACTTGAGTTAACTTTAAAAAATTATTATTTTCTGTATGACAGTCAGTATTATGTACAGTTGCGCGGCTGCGCAATGGGGTCGGCAGTGGCCCCGGCGTACGCCAATGTGTACATGTTTGACATGGAGGACTTGATGTTTTTGAATAGGCCGAAGGTCAGTTGTAATATACTTAGGTACACCCGATGATATTTTCATCCTATGGACCGGGGGTACTGATGCGTTTGAACAATTAATGCAGGAAGTCCACAGGATGGATACAACAATTAAATTCACGTATTCTCATAGTTTTGAAGAGCTCCAGTTCCTGGATGTGATGGTCCGGGTCAGTTGGGGCCGTGTTGAGACCGGCGTCCATTTCAAGGACGTGGAGCGCAACACGTTCCTCCTGGCAGGGAGCCACCACCCGGGGTCCTTAAAACGAGGACTACCACTGTCACAGATGATGAGGGTGGTGAGAATTACCAGTGACGCATCAAAAATTCCAGATGATCTAGATGTATTGATCACCAAATTTAGATCCCGTGGTTATGACCACGAGTTGCTACAGCAACAAAAACAACAGGTGCTGGGGTTGTCAAGGTCTGAATTACTTAAATCAACTAGAAGGGATGATGAGAAAGTAATCCCCTGGGTGAGCACCTTTACGGTAGCAAGCCCCATCATTGATCGGGCCACAAAAGCACTATGGCCGATTGTGAAATCAGATAGTGACCTGACATGTTTCAAGGATGCTAGACCTATGGCCGCTTTTAAACGCGGTCGTAATTTAAAAGACAGGCTGGTGAAAACTGACATTTCAGGCAGAGGTATCCCGAGACACCCTAATGTATACTGTAAGAAACCAGGTTGTTATAGTTGCTTCAATTGCGTCACTTGCCAATATATGTCACCCTGTAAAAGCTTTAAACATCCGCATACTGAGAAAACGTTTGACATTCGCCATGTAATGACGTGCAAGAGCACGCATGTGGTGTATGTAGTTGTCTGTCCCTGTGGTTTATACTACGTGGGACAGACTACTCGTAGCTTTAGGGAGCGTATGGCTCTCCATCGCTCCAGCATTGATCTATCATTATCAGGTAAATCAATTGATCAACCGGTAGCCAGGCATTTTAAAAAGAAGGGCCACCTATTATCAGAATTACGTTACTTCATGATCGATCACGTCCCTGAATCTCTACGGGGGGGTGATCGTAGTAAAGCACTGTTATTGTGTGAGGCCAGGTGGATGTTCAGGTTGAACACCATGGCTCCGCTTGGCCTCAATGAAAAAATTAATTGGAACAGTATAATGTAGACATCCGTTATTCCATACACTATGCATAAGACACTACTCTAAATCGAATTATGTTACTGTTTTCACTAGGTCTTAGCCATTAATAGGGGTGTATCAGGTATAACTATTTGCCTTGGAGCTTTAATTTATTCATGACGAGTTATATTCTATCTATACAATAACATCTGTGTATGCATGATTAATGTTCTCCCCAGGTTGGTGTTTTGTTTTAACAACGTTGTTATTGGGTTAACGTTGGTGTTTTAAATGTATTTCAGCTGCTGTTACATCGCGCTGATGGGCGCTGGAGACCGGGTTTTCATGGCGACTCCTGGGTTGGAACACAAGCCGTGTTGTCTCTATGACAACGACCGGAAGTATCCGCCCGGAAGTACGTCATCTGGATAGGATCCGAACCTCAGGTGCGGCCAGGTGCGGCCAGGCGCGGCGCGCGGCGCTGATTCACGGGGTATTTCAGAGGGTAAGTGTTTGTATGTTATTTTAGCTTGGTGTTGTCTGCAAGAAGGAGCTAACAGCTCTGAAACGTCACAATAAATGGACCAGCATATTTACTTATTTCAAACCCTGTGAGTGCCGTTTGTACCGACTTTGGAAATCTATATGCAAAGGACTCAGGCACCAGGTGATGGTGTATTACAATTGAGTGCCGACTGATTTGGAGGACTATATATATATATATATATATATATACACAAGATTTTATATATATCTTTTTACATTTTTAATAAAATCTTATAATTTTGGAGTGCATTGATTGGGGTTTATTTATCCCTCCATGTCCCATCATCGGCTCGGGGAGCTGGAAAGATAATTGGGGACGAATATATGAGAAGGAATTGCAATAAAGACAAAGAAACCTTTATGTGCAAGTTAAAGCCCACTAAACTGTAAGTTGGATATGTTATCAGCTCATGAGTGTTGCCATCACTTGTCTGGTTTACCCTGGAGATAGAGGGATATATTGAGACCACGGACGGTGGCAGAGTATAAAGAATTTTTATGCGTGATTCTTACTGCACTTGGGTGTGAGTACAGTACGATTTATCTATACATTCAACGGTGGAGGGAAAAAAAACCTGGAACACCTCCGCCTATTTTTATAGGACTTGACTTTGGTTGTAATTAATATACAGTACTACACTATAGAATTGTTTTTCTTTCTGTTTTCGATATATGGGATGGGGGAATCTTCAGCTGGAACAATTGGAAGATCTTTACCAATCCGCTAGTCCAGCATATTCATTTAAGTATTCAAAGAAAAGAGTCTCTGTTGATACTGTCAAATGAATGTAGTGAGCGCGAGTGTATTATTGTGTTATCTTTTTTTCCCAATCAGTTACTTTTGTGTATGTTAGGTGAACGTACTTACACAATTTATCACTTGTAGCTCCTGTGTGCGCAGTGGTAGATATCCAATTGTCTTTTTTACTTGTGGAATTAGTTGAGAGGCAAAAGCGATTCACAACATGAAGTCAGTAATGCAGACTTGGACATACAATAGTATTAATAATATCAACATGATATTTCCTTGTACAGGTATAGGACCACAATATACCCTTCACATTTACACTAAAATATTTATCAAGTGAAGTGACTTTAAACATTCATTATGGAAGCAGTCTACCCTTCTCAGGCTGCAAGTTAGTTTAACCAACGCCTATACCTAGTTAAGAGTTCAAGTTCAGAAGCAAAGGAAATATCAATTGCTGGCTCAACGGTAGCAGGTCAAGTTAGTTGCTGGCAGTCAGTCACTGAGGCACAGTATAAAGCGTACTGTTCAATGCAAAGCGGACAGGGCGTGCAAGTGCCTACTCAATTCAGTCACTAAATGATAACGCGCACCAGCAGACGGGAAGATAGAACTAGGAAAACGGTGAGGTAAAGGCTTGCTGGCTCTCTGGTATTTTCCAGTTAAATAAGCAGGTTTACAAACATGTATAGAAATCAATATATTATTTAATCGCAATGACCTTAGGTATCCCAGAGGTGGCAATGTTAAAAGTAACATGTAGGGGATTGCACATATCCTTACAATAGTCCATAAAGCAGGCACCCTTATCCCTCACTGAGCTAGGATGTTGTCCATGCCTCTCACTGTATCACAAAAATGGGGCTGATCTCTGTGTTGCTGGAGACCTCCTTGAGGTACTGTGCTCTAATCACCCCACAGCAGTCTCTAAATATTCATGAACCGTTGCTGGCTCGCACACTGGTACAGGGTTATGCTAATTACCAATAGGGGCACTCTCAAATCTCATTGTACTGTGTGGGTTAACTCAGTCTCTCTCTCTGTCTTGCTCAACTGAGGGAAGTGTCACTGATTGCGTATGCTGACTGGGGTGTAAGTGCTGCTGTGGTAAGTACCTGTCGGTAGCAGCAGTGGTCGGCCGGGTCCCCAGCTCCAGAGTTCTTACAGCAGCCTCTTGTGTGTCCCAGCAGAAGCGAGGCACTTTCTTTCCCTGAGCACTCTCAGTATACTCACGCTGTGCTGGCCCGGATGTCAGTCTGGATGTGCTCTCAGGCCGTACAGCATCGGATGCCCTGTCTCTACCCAGCTCGTCTCCCCGTCAGCGGTCAGGACACCCAGCGCTGCTCTCCTCAGCGGGACTCTCCCTACTGTCTCCTTAGCATCACCTCAGCGCAGCATCACTCTCTGCGCTGTTACCTCAGAGCACACACTGGAAGGTAACTCCACCTTCTGCTCTTCCCGCTCTGCACCACCCAATCAGCGGCTTCGATTCCTCCTGCTCTACAGGTCTGCACCTAGTGCTCCACATGTTGCTGTCCTTTGGTTGCTGGTGTTGCCTAGCAACCTGACAAAGGGGAAGCTGTTAACCCTTTCGGCTGCACTGTGTCGGCTAGTGAGAAGTGAGGGTTCCTTTTAGGGAAAGTTTAGGTGTCTCACCCAGGTTGTCTCCAGTATATGGGTGATGGTATAGCCACATATGTCCCCATAAATCCAAATTAATAGGATATCCATGTCAGAGTGTCACACAAGTGTAGCCAAGGTGGCTGTAACTCTGAATCTGCCTCATAGTGTATTAGCAGATATTCATGTGGATTGGGGATTTCTGGAGCACCAAACAGCACATCTGTACTATATACCAGCATGAAAAAAAAAAAGATTTTCTATCACTGCTCATCACTTCTCTGCTCTGGTTGGCACACTAGAACTGGGCATTTGATCTTGGGCAAGATATCTTTGCATTTTAGTGCCTCCCCCTTGAAGGGTGACACCCAGGTGCGGTCCGCACCCCCTGCATCCCCCCAGTGACGTCATTGACAAACAACATTCTGAAAGCAAATGCTTTTGTCAGGTGTTATACTCTCATGCATTTGTGGTCCAGCTCACAGGATGGTTGTCACCAGTGGCGGATTTTACCTATGGGCTGCAGGACTGCAGCCCACCAAGTAAAATCTGCCACCTCTGGTCAAAGTCAGTGAAGCCAGATGAAGTCCGTGAGACTGCACTGGCTTCACTGTGACTGGCAGTGATGTATTGGAAGTCCTACCTGTCAATCAGAGACATTACAGGTAGAGATGAGCGGGTTCGGTTTCTCTGAATCCGAACCCGCCCGAACTTCATGTTTTTTTACACGGGTCCGAGCGACTCGGATCTTCCCGCCTTGCTCGGTTAACCCGAGCGCGCCCGAACGTCATCATCACGCTGTCGGATTCTCGCGGGGCTCGGATTCTATCGCGAGACTCGGATTCTATATAAGGAGCCGCGCGTCGCGGCCATTTTCACACGTGCATTGAGATTGATAGGGAGAGGACGTGGCTGGCGTCCTCTCCGTTTAGAAATTAAAATAGATAGGAGAGTGAGAGTGAGACACTTCATTTACTTACTGGAGCTTAGGAGGAGTTATACTAGTGACTGATGACCAGTGACCTGACCACCAGTGCAGTTTTATAATTTATTATTATTTAATAATCCGTTCTGTTCTTGTTCTCTGCCTGAAAAAAACGATACACAGTGACTCAGTCACACTCACATACCATATCTGTGCTCAGCCCAGTGTGCTGCATCATCTATGTATAATATCTGACTGTGCTCACACAGCTTAATTGTGGGGGAGACTGGGGAGCAGTTATAGGTTATAGCAGGAGCCAGGAGTACATATTAAACAGTGCACACTTTTGCTGCCAGAGTGCCACTGCCAGTGTGACTGACCACTGACCACTGTGACCAGTGACCTGACCACACTGACCACCAGTATAGTATATTGTGATTGTCTGCCTGAAAAAGTACACTCGTCGTGTGACTTGTGTGGTGTTTTTTTATTCTATAAAAATTAAAAAACTCATTCTGCTGACAGACAGTGTCCAGCAGGTCCGTCATTATATAATATATACCTGTCCGGCTGCAGTAGTGATATATATATATTTTTTATATCATTATTTATCATCCAGTCTATACTAGCAGCAGACACAGTACGGTAGTTCACGGCTGTAGCTACCTCTGTGTCGGCACTCGGCAGTCCATCCATAATTGTATACCACCTACCCGTGGTTTTTTTTTTCTTTCTTCTTTATACATACTACATCTCATTATCATCCAGTCTATATTAGCAGCAGACACAGTACGGTAGTCCACGGCTGTAGCTACCTCTGTGTCGGCACTCGGCAGTCCATCCATAATTGTATACCACCTACCCGTGGTTTTTTTTTTCTTTCTTCTTTATACATACTACATCTCATTATCAACCAGTCTATATTAGCAGCAGACACAGTACGGTAGTCCACGGCTGTAGCTACCTCTGTGTCGGCACTCGGCAGTCCATCCATAATTGTATACCACCTACCCATGGTTTTTTTTTTCTTTCTTCTTTATACATACTACATCTCATTATCATCCAGTCTATATTAGCAGCAGACACAGTACAGTACGGTAGTCCACGGCTGTAGCTACCTCTGTGTCGGCACTCGGCAGTCCATCCATAATTGTATACCACCTACCCGTGGTTTTTTTTTTCTTTCTTCTTTATACATACTACATCTCATTATCATCCAGTCTATATTAGCAGCAGACACAGTACAGTACGGTAGTCCACGGCTGTAGATACCTCTGTGTCGGCACTCGGCAGTCCATCCATAATTGTATACCACCTACCCGTGGTTTTTTTTTTCTTTCTTCTTTATACATACTACATCTCATTATCAACCAGTCTATATTAGCAGCAGACACAGTACGGTAGTCCACGGCTGTAGCTACCTCTGTGTCGGCACTCGGCAGTCCATCCATAATTGTATACCACCTACCCGTTGTTTTTTTTTTCTTTCTTCTTTATACATACTACATCTCATTATCATCCAGTCTATATTAGCAGCAGACACAGTACAGTACGGTAGTCCACGGCTGTAGCTACCTCTGTGTCGGCACTCGGCAGTCCATCCATAAGTATACTAGTATCCATCCATCTCCATTGTTTACCTGAGGTGCCTTTTAGTTGTGCCTATTAAAATATGGAGAACAAAAATGTTGAGGTTCCAAAATTAGGGAAAGATCAAGATCCACTTCCACCTCGTGCTGAAGCTGCTGCCACTAGTCATGGCCGAGACGATGAAATGCCAGCAACATCGTCTGCCAAGGCCGATGCCCAATGTCATAGTACAGAGCATGTCAAATCCAAAACACCAAATATCAGTAAAAAAAGGACTCCAAAACCTAAAATAAAATTGTCGGAGGAGAAGCGTAAACTTGCCAATATGCCATTTACCACACGGAGTGGCAAGGAACGGCTGAGGCCCTGGCCTATGTTCATGGCTAGTGGTTCAGCTTCACATGAGGATGGAAGCACTCAGCCTCTCGCTAGAAAACTGAAAAGACTCAAGCTGGCAAAAGCACCGCAAAGAACTGTGCGTTCTTCGAAATCCCAAATCCACAAGGAGAGTCCAATTGTGTCGGTTGCGATGCCTGACCTTCCCAACACTGGACGTGAAGAGCATGCGCCTTCCACCATTTGCACGCCCCCTGCAAGTGCTGGAAGGAGCACCCGCAGTACAGTTCCTGATAGTCAGATTGAAGATGTCAGTGTTGAAGTACACCAGGATGAGGAGGATATGGGTGTTGCTGGCGCTGGGGAGGAAATTGACCAGGAGGATTCTGATGGTGAGGTGGTTTGTTTAAGTCAGGCACCCGGGGAGACACCTGTTGTCCGTGGGAGGAATAGGGCCATTGACATGCCTGGTCAAAATACAAAAAAAATCAGCTCTTCGGTGTGGAAGTATTTCACCAGAAATGCGGACAACATTTGTCAAGCCGTGTGTTGCCTTTGTCAAGCTGTAATAAGTAGGGGTAAGGACGTTAACCACCTCGGAACATCCTCCCTTATACGTCACCTGCAGCGCATTCATAATAAGTCAGTGACAAGTTCAAAAACTTTGGGTGACAGCGGAAGCAGTCCACTGACCAGTAAATCCCTTCCTCTTGTAACCAAGCTCACGCAAACCACCCCACCAACTCCCTCAGTGTCAATTTCCTCCTTACCCAGGAATGCCAATAGTCCTGCAGGCCATGTCACTGGCAATTCTGACGAGTCCTCTCCTGCCTGGGATTCCTCCGATGCATCCTTGAGTGTAATGCCTACTGCTGCTGGCGCTGCTGTTGTTGCTGCTGGGAGTCGATCGTCATCCCAGAGGGGAAGTCGTAAGCCCACTTGTACTACTTCCAGTAAGCAATTGACTGTCCAACAGTCCTTTGCGAGGAAGATGAAATATCACAGCAGTCATCCTGCTGCAAAGCGGATAACTGAGGCCTTGACAACTATGTTGGTGTTAGACGTGCGTCCGGTATCCGCCGTTAGTTCACAGGGAACTAGACAATTTATTGAGGCAGTGTGCCCCCGTTACCAAATACCATCTAGGTTCCACTTCTCTAGGCAGGCGATACCGAGAATGTACACGGACGTCAGAAAAAGACTCACCAGTGTCCTAAAAAATGCAGTTGTACCCAATGTCCACTTAACCACGAACATGTGGACAAGTGGAGCAGGGCAGGGTCAGGACTATATGACTGTGACAGCCCACTGGGTAGATGTATGGACTCCCGCCGCAAGAACAGCAGCGGCGGCACCAGTAGCAGCATCTCGCAAACGCCAACTCTTTCCTAGGCAGGCTACGCTTTGTATCACCGGTTTCCAGAATATGCACACAGCTGAAAACCTCTTACGGCAACTGAGGAAGATCATCGCGGAATGGCTTACCCCAATTGGACTCTCCTGTGGATTTGTGGCATCGGACAACGCCAGCAATATTGTGTGTGCATTAAATATGGGCAAATTCCAGCACGTCCCATGTTTTGCACATACCTTGAATTTGGTGGTGCAGAATTTTTAAAAAAACGACAGGGGCGTGCAAGAGATGCTGTCGGTGGCCAGAAGAATTGCGGGACACTTTCGGCGTACAGGCACCACGTACAGAAGACTGGAGCACCACCAAAAACTACTGAACCTGCCCTGCCATCATCTGAAGCAAGAAGTGGTAACGAGGTGGAATTCAACCCTCTATATGCTTCAGAGGTTGGAGGAGCAGCAAAAGGCCATTCAAGCCTATACAATTGAGCACGATATAGGAGGTGGAATGCACCTGTCTCAAGCGCAGTGGAGAATGATTTCAACGTTGTGCAAGGTTCTGATGCCCTTTGAACTTGCCACACGTGAAGTCAGTTCAGACACTGCCAGCCTGAGTCAGGTCATTCCCCTCATCAGGCTTTTGCAGAAGAAGCTGGAGACATTGAAGGAGGAGCTAACACGGAGCGATTCCGCTAGGCATGTGGGACTTGTGGATGGAGCCCTTAATTCGCTTAACAAGGATTCACGGGTTGTCAATCTGTTGAAATCAGAGCACTACATTTTGGCCACCGTGCTCGATCCTAGATTTAAAGCCTACCTTGGATCTCTCTTTCCGGCAGACACAAGTCTGCTGGGGTTGAAAGACCTGCTGGTGAGAAAATTGTCAAGTCAAGCGGAACGCGACCTGTCAACATCTCCTCCTTCACATTCTCCCGCAACTGGGGGTGCGAGGAAAAGGCTCAGAATTCCGAGCCCACCCGCTGGCGGTGAAGCAGGGCAGTCTGGAGCGACTGCTGATGCTGACATCTGGTCCGGACTGAAGGACCTGACAACGATTACGGACATGTCGTCTACTGTCACTGCATATGATTCTCTCAACATTGAAAGAATGGTGGAGGATTATATGAGTGACCGCATCCAAGTAGGCACGTCACACAGTCCGTACTTATACTGGCAGGAAAAAGAGGCAATTTGGAGGCCCTTGCACAAACTGGCTTTATTCTACCTAAGTTGCCCTCCCACAAGTGTGTACTCCGAAAGAGTGTTTAGTGCCGCCGCTCACCTTGTCAGCAATCGGCGTACGAGGTTACATCCAGAAAATGTGGAGAAGATGATGTTCAGTAAAATTAATTATAATCAATTCCTCCGCGGAGACATTGACCAGCAGCAATTGCCTCCACAAAGTACACAGGGAGCTGAGATGGTGGATTCCAGTGGGGACGAATTGATAATCTGTGAGGAGGGGGATGTACACGGTGATATATCGGAGGATGATGATGAGGTGGACATCTTGCCTCTGTAGAGCCAGTTTGTGCAAGGAGAGATTAATTGCTTCTTTTTTGGTGGGGGTCCAAACCAACCCGTCATATCAGTCACAGTCGTGTGGCAGACCCTGTCACTGAAATGATGGGTTGGTTAAAGTGTGCATGTCCTGTTTATACAACATAAGGGTGGGTGGGAGGGCCCAAGGACAATTCCATCTTGCACCTCTTTTTTCTTTAATTTTTCTTTGCGTCATGTGCTGTTTGGGGAGGGTTTTTTGGAAGGGCCATCCTGCGTGACACTGCAGTGCCACTCCTAGATGGGCCCGGTGTTTGTGTTGGCCACTAGGGTCGCTTATCTTACTCACACAGCTACCTCATTGCGCCTCTTTTTTTCTTTGCGTCATGTGCTGTTTGGGGAGGGTTTTTTGGAAGGGACATCCTGCGTGACACTGCAGTGACACTCCTAGATGGGCCCGGTGTTTGTGTCGGCCACTAGGGTCGCTTATCTTACTCACACAGCTACCTCATTGCGCCTCTTTTTTTCTTTGCGTCATGTGCTGTTTGGGGAGGGTTTTTTGGAAGGGACATCCTGCGTGACACTGCAGTGCCACTCCTAGATGGGCCCGGTGTTTGTGTCGGCCACTAGGGTCGCTTATCTTACTCACACAGCTACCTCATTGCGCCTCTTTTTTTTGCGTCATGTGCTGTTTGGGGAGGGTTTTTTGGAAGGGCCATCCTGCGTGACACTGCAGTGCCACTCCTAGATGGGCCCGGTGTTTGTGTCGGCCACTAGGGTTCGCTTATCTTACTCACACAGCTACCTCATTGCGCCTCTTTTTTTCTTTGCGTCATGTGCTGTTTGGGGAGGGTTTTTTGGAAGGGACATCCTGCGTGACACTGTAGTGCCACTCCTAGATGGGCCCGGTGTTTGTGTCGGCCACTAGGGTCGCTTATCTTACTCACACAGCTACCTCATTGCGCCTCTTTTTTTCTTTGCGTCATGTGCTGTTTGGGGAGGGTTTTTTGGAAGGGACATCCTGCGTGACACTGCAGTGCCACTCCTAGATGGGCCCGGTGTTTGTGTCGGCCACTAGGGTCGCTTATCTTACTCACACAGCTACCTCATTGCGCCTCTTTTTTTCTTTGCGTCATGTGCTGTTTGGGGAGGGTTTTTTGGAAGGGACATCTTGCGTGACACTGCAGTGCCACTCCTAGATGGGCCCGGTGTTTGTGCCGGCCACTAGGGTCGCTTATCTTACTCACACAGCTACCTCATTGTGCCTCTTTTTTTCTTTGCGTCATGTGCTGTTTGGGGAGGGTTTTTTGGAAGGGACATCCTGCGTGACACTGCAGTGCCACTCCTAGATGGGCCAGGTGTTTGTGTCGGCCACTAGGGTCGCTTAGCTTAGTCATCCAGTGACCTCGGTGCAAATTTTAGGACTAAAAATAATATTGTGAGGTGTGAGGTATTCAGAATAGACTGAAAATGAGTGGAAATGATGGTTTTTGAGGTTAATAATACTTTGGGATCAAAATGACCCCCAAATTCTATGATTTAAGCTGTTTTTTAGGTTTTTTGGAAAAAAACACCCGAATCCAAAACACACCCGAATCCGACAAAAAAAATTCGGTTAGGTTTTGCCAAAACGCGGTCGAACCCAAAACACGGCCACGGAACCGAACCCAAAACCAAAACACAAAACCCGAAAAATTTCCGGCGCTCATCTCTAATTACAGGCAGACCCACTGGGAGGTGTTTCCTCCCTCTGGGACTGGCAGACTGGGCTGTATGAAGCCACACTCTGCTTTCAAGCAGCTTTAGTCAGCTTCTATAGGCTGCAGCTGATGCAGTCCAAAAAAGCCGTAGATTTGCGCATGGTAAGTCGCTGCTACTGCGCATGTGCTGGTCCCGGCATCTGTGAACTACATTGTACAGATGCCGGGACCAGGCCAGCAGTGGGGACAAGGGAGCAGGGACCTGGCAGCATAGTCAGTGGCAGCCCCCCTACTCCACTGAGGTAGGAGCCGCCACTGGTTGCCACCAATTGACAGACGTACTGTAACAAGAGTACTTGCAATTTCAAATGTTATAAATTCTTTTAAGCTTAGGAAAGCTGAAATACACATTTTAGAGCAATACTTGACTTTCACATTGGATCAGATCACTATCTAGAGCTTATTTTATTCAACATCCAATTACAAAATGTCCAAAACATACGCAGGTTATTTTGTTGTTGTATTGCATCCCAAATGAAGTGTGACTATGCTTTTTAGACAAGCTGAGAAGAGGCTGACACGTTTTACCCCATAAGGGTGCCAGTCCCTAGTTTGTAAATGGAATGTCATTTGAAAGCCACAGAATTTGTTTCCCCACCGATAATTCGCAGCAAGTTCCATTTGTATATACCACTTCAATTTGCTGGCTGGCTGTAGAAGAAAGACGTTACCTGCTTTGATGCTTTTGCCGGTCGACATGCAGCAAATGTAGAAAGGAAAATAAAGAATTCACACTGCCTAGGGGCTTTTGAAAGTCTCCTGCTCAATGAAGCTTCACAAAGGCACTGGGAGTGAGTGTCTCCCGGCTCGCTGTCAAAACCCATGGTGTTAATGATAAACTAAACTAGATCTTAAAAGCACATGGTTCCAGAAAAATGTACCAGAGGCTTATGCGCTAAGAGTTAAATTATAGATATGTCATCTGGGGTCGCCACAATCATAGAGTGTAATGCATGTGTGCAAATACATACATACATCTGAATCCATATACCACTACTGTAAATGTATGTTTCGAGTGATTGTTGATGGAAAATTCTAAAACTTATCCACTTATCCTAATATTCAGGCAGATTCAATATGTCATACATGTCCAGGGTTCAGCAGCTGCAGGACTATCCAGCAAATTCGACATGTTTGTCCCGATGCACAGGAAGTTAGGATAGCGGGAGTCGGGTACACCAGAGGTAGGTGTTTAGGGCAGCCTTGCTCTTCAGAAGCTTTGGTGTACCAATGGGAAACTCGCAATGTGACCATACCCCCTTTTGTGCCGATTAGCTGTAGCACAGTGTTGAGGTTTATGGCTTTGGAAGGAAGCTTTGCTTATTGACATACTGTATATTGTGTATGTACTGTAAGTACACTGAAGTCCTATATTACTTTAACAGTGTAATAATAGGATTTTGATAACCTACCGGTAAATCCTTTTCTCCTAGTCCGTAAAGGATGCTGGGGACGGCATCAAGACCATGGGGTATAGATGGGATCTGCAGGAGACATGGGCACTCTAAAGACTTTTCATTGGGTGTGAACTGGCTCCTCCCTCTATGCCCCTCCTCCAGACCTCAGTTGTAGGAACTGTGCCCAGGAAGACTGACATTTCGAGGAAAGGAATTACTTAACTAGTGGTGAGATATCTACCAACTCACACCCTCAACCATGCCGCACACATGGCATTCAACATAACACATGCCAACAGGCATGAACTAATTGCAGCAACATGCTGAAACCAAGATAACACAACTTGTGTAACTGTAATAACTAAACTGCAGATAAAGTACGCACTGGGACGGGCACCCAGCATCCTCTACGGACTAGGAGAAAAGGATTTATCGGTAGGTTATCAAAATCCTATTTTCTCATACGTCCTAGAGGATGCTGGGGATGGCATCAAGACCATGGGGTCTATACCAAAGCTCCAATACGGGCGGGAGAGTGCGGATGACCTTGCAGCACCGATTGACCAAACTTTAGGTCCTCATCGGCCAAGGTGTCAAACTTGTAGAACTTAGCAATGTGTTTGACCCTGACCAAGTAGCTGCTCAGCAAAGTTATAATGCCGAGACCGCCCGGGCAGCCGCCCAGGATGAGCCCACCTTCCTAGCGGAGTGGGCCTTTACCGACGTCGGTAACGGCAATCCAGCCGTAGTATGAGCTTGCTGAATCATATTTCTAATCCAACGTGCAATAGTCTGCTTGGAAGCAGGACAGCCAATCTTGTTGTGAGCATACAGGACAAACAGAGCCTCTGTTTTCCGTATACGAGCTGTTCTAGCAACATAGATTTTCAACACTCTAACCACATCTAGAGACTTTGAATCAGTAAATGTGTCAGTAACTACTGGCACCACAATAGGTTGGTTTATGTGAAAAGCAGAAACCACCTTAGGAAGAAAATGTTGTCAAGTTCGCAACTCTGCCCTATGTTCAGGGAAAATCAGGTAAGGGGTCTTGTGAGACAAGGCCCCCAATTCAGACACCCGCCTTGCGGATGCCAATGCCAAAAGCATCACCACTTTCCAAGTGAGAAACTTCAACTCTATATTTTGTAGAGGCTCAAACCAATCCGATTGAAGGAACTGCAATACCACGTTAAGGTTCCATGGTGCCACAGGAGGCACGAATGGAGGCTGGACGTGCAGAACCCCTTTCACGAAGGTCTGAACCTCTGGAAGAGAGGCCAATTGTTTTTGGAAGAACACTGATAAGGCCGAAATCTGGACCTTGATTGATCCCAATCGTAGGCCCGCCTCCACACCATCCTGCAAAAAATGGAGAAAACGTCCTAAGTGAAAGGAGCCTTCTTGGATTCACACCAAGACACATATTTTCTCCAAATACGGTGGTAATGTTTTGACGTTACTCCCTTTCTGGCCTGAATAAGGGTGGGGATGACCTCCTTAGGAATACCCTTCCTGGCTAGGATACGGCGCTCAACAGCCATGCCATCAAACGTAGCGGCGGTAAGTCTTGGTACACACACAGCCCCTGCTGCAGCAGGTCCTCCCGAGGAGGAAGAGGCCGAGGATCTCCTATGAGTAACTGCTGAAGATCTGGGTACCAAGCCCTTCTTGGCCAGTCTGGGGCAATGAAGATTGCTCGAACCCTTGTCTTTCTTATGATCCTGAGTACTTTTGGGATCAGCGGAAGTGGAGGGAAAACATACACTGACGGAAACACCCAGTGGGTCACCAGTGCATCCACTGCTACTGCTTGAGGGTCTCTCGACCTGGAACAGTATCTCTGAAGCTTCTTGTTGAGACGAGATGCCATCATGTCTATTTGAAGAAATCCCCAAAGACTTGTCACCTCTGCGAAGACTTCTTGGTGGAGGCCCCACTCTCCTGGATGGAGATCGTGTCTGCTGAGGAAGTCTGCTTCCCAGTTGTCTACTCCCGGAATGAATATTGCCGACAGAGCTTGTAGATGTTTTTCTGCCCAGCGGAGGATTTTTGTCGCCTCTGCCATTGCCGCTCTGCTTTTCGTTCCGCCCTGCCTGTTTATGTATGCGACTGTTGTTACATTGTCCGCCTGGATCTGCACGGGATGGTCTTCAAGAAGATGTACCGCTTGTTGAAGGCCACTGTAAATGGCTCTTAGCTTCAGAACGTTTATGTGTAGGCAGGCTTCCTGATGTGACCTACGTCCTTGGAAGTTTTCTCCCAGAAAGACTGCTCCCCAGCCTCGGAGACTTGCATTCGTGGTTACTAAGACCCAGTCCTGAATCCCGAAACTGCGTCCCTCTAGCAGGTGAGAGCTGTGCAACCACCACAGGAGCGAAATCCTGGTTTTTGACGACAGGATTATCTTTCTGTGCCTGTGTAGGTGTGACCCCGACCATTTGTCCAACAGGTCCCACTGGAATACTCTGGCATGGAACCTGCCAAACTGTATGGCCTCGTAGGCCGCCATCATCTTCCCCAACAGCCGAATGCACTGATGGATCGACACACTTGATGGTTTCAATATCAGTTTTACCATTGTCTGGATTTTCAGAGCCTTTTCCAGCGGAAGAAATACTCTCTGAACTTCTGTCCAGAATCATCCCGAGGAAAGACAACCTTGTCGTCGGTTCCAACTGTGACTTTGGGTAATTTATGATCCACCCGTGTTGTTGGAGTATTGACAGGGAGGGGGATATGTTTTGTAATAACTGCTCCCTGGATCTCGCCTTTATCAGGAGGTCGTCACGATAAGGGATTATATTGAATCCTTTCTGACGAAGGAGGACCATCATCTTCGCCATCACCTTGGTGAATACCCTCGGCGCTGTGGAGAGACCGAAAGGTAACGTCTTGAATTGGTAATGGCAATCCTGAATCGCGAATCTCAGATAAGCCTGGTGAGGAGAATAAATGGGAACATGCAGGTAAGCATCCTTTATGTCCACCGACACCAAGTAGTCCCCCTCCTCCAGACTGGCAATCACCGCCCGAAGTGATTTCATCTTGAAATTTAACCTTTTCAGGAAGAAATTCAGATTTTTTAGATTTAAGATCGGTCTGACCGAGCCATCCGGCTTCGGAACAACAAAGAGGCTTGAATAAAATCCCCGCCCTTGTTGTGACAACGGTACCAGGACTATGACCTGGTCTTGACATAATTTTTGGATTGCCGCTGTTACTGCTTCTCTCTCTGGCGGAGAAGCTGGCAAGGTCGATTTGAAAAATCGGCATGGGGGAACGTCTTGAAACTCTAGTTTGTATCCCTGGGATACTATTTGCAACACCCAGGGGTCCAGGCCAGATAGAATCCAATCCTGGCTGAAGAGTTTGAGACGTGCCCCTACCCGAGCGGCCTCCCGCAAGGGAGTTCCAGCGTCATATTGGGGATTTGGCAGAATTAGGGGTAGACTTTTGCTCTTGGGAACCTGGAGCCGGTGTGGGCTTCTTTCCCCTTCCCCTTCCCCTACCTGCAAAGAAGGGGGAACCTCTCATCTTTTTGTATTTATTGGGCCGATAGGACTGCATTTGCGGGGGATAGGTCTTTTTTTTTTTTTTTTGCCAGTGCAGGTGCAGAGGGCAAAAATGTTGACTTACCTGCGGTAGCCGCCGAGACTAACGCATCCAGGCCATCGCCAAATAAGGCCTCACCTTTATATGGGAGAGCATCCATGTTTCTTTTGGAATCTGCATCCGCGTTCCACTGGTGAATCCATAAGGCCTGCCTAGCCGATACTGCCATGGTAGCGGCTTGTGAACTCAAGAGTCCAATATCCTTCATTGCTTCCAGCAGTAGGCGGTAGCTTCCTTGATATTCCCTAACTTAAGGAGTATCTCATCTTTATCAATCGTGTCAATTTCTGATGACACGCTTTCTGACCATTTTTCAATAGCGCGACTCACCCATGCACAGGCAATAGTGGGCCTGAGCAGTGTACCGTTGGTAACATAAATGGATTTCAATGTCGTTTCCATTTTGCGGTCTGCCGGCTCTTTAAGAGAAGCCGTGCCAGGAGCAGGGAGAATTACCTTCTTTGTCAACCTGGAAAATGCACTGTCTGACCCAGGGGGTGACAACCATTTTTTCCTGTCTTCAACCAGGAAAGGATAAGCTATGTGAATCCTTTTGGGAATACAAATTTTTTTATCAGGATTCACCCACATCCCTTCAAACAGAGCATTTAGTTCGTGTGAAGGAGGGAACGTGACTTTGGAATTCTTTTCCTTACATAAATAAGCTTTCTCCTGAGGTACAGGAGTGCTTTCTGTAACCTCCAACACGTCCCTTATAGCCACAATAATATATTGTATACTTTTTGCCAATTTATGATCTATCTCTCTGGATTCACTATCGTCGACACAAGAATCAGAATCGGTGTCGGTATCAGTGTTTACAACATTTGCAAATGGTCTCTTATGTGACCCAGAGGGGCCGCCCACATAATGAATAACAGCATCCTGAAAAATCACATCTTCCACAGATTTTCTCCAGGATGCAGCCTTAGATTCAGACTTATCAAATCTACGGTTAATCAGATGCATACTGTCACGTAGCTCTTTCACCCATGCAGGCTCTTGGTGTGCCGGTAGCGCCACCACATTACAACTCTGTGTCCCTAAAATGGCTTCCTCCGGAGAGGAACTCCCTGCCTCAGACATACCTCACACTTGTACAGCACTCACAGACACACTGGGACTTATTTGGGGACAGACCCACAGTAAAATCTGTCAGAGGGACACAGTATAGGAGCAGCCAGCTCACAACCCCAGCGCCTGTATTTAATGTCTGTGAACACAGAATGCCCACTGACATGCAGCGCTCTTTACACAGTAAAACACGTTTGTAAAGCACCCAAATCGCTTTGTGCTCCCCTTATTTACACCCTGAATACTTGTAGTCAGAAGTGGAGGAGGACCAGCTATATCTCTGCAGCCTGAGGAGAGAGAGAGAGAGAGAGAAAATGGTGCTGTGCAGTGTGCTGGCTGCCTGAGGAAGAAGCTCCGCCCTTTTTACCTCAGAGACTGTAATATTTATACTGGCGGGGGTAGGGCTGTGCCTGGGCATCTTATGCCCCCTATTAGCCAGTTTATAGAGGTATTTTGCTGCCCAGGGTGCCCCCCCCCCCGCGCCCTTCACCCTGCAGTGCCTGTGTGTGTGGGCAGCAATGGCGCGCTGCGCTCCCGCCAGCCGCGTCGTACCTCAGCCGTCACTTACTTGATTGATGTTCAATCTTCTCATACTCACCTGTATTCTGACTTCTGGCTCTGTGATGGGGGTGACGGCGTGCTGTGGGAGTGAGCATCTAGACACGGCTAACGTTCAGTTCCCTTCAGGAGCTAATGGTGTCCTGTCAGCTGAAGGAGAGCCATGAAACTCTGAGGAAGTTGGTTCTGCTTCTGCCCCCTCAGTCCCACGAAGCAGGGAGTCTGATGCCAGCAGATCTCCCTGAAAATAAAAAACCTAACATAAGTCTTTTCAGAGAAACTCAGTAGAACTCCTCAGAGTGCATCCAGTCGACCTGGGCACATTTCTAATACTGAGGTCTGGAGGAGGGGCATAGAGGGAGGAGCCAGTTCACACCCAATGAAAAGGCTTTAGAGTGCCCATGTCTCCTGTGGATCCCGTCTATACCCCATGGTCTTGATGCCATCCCCAGTATCCTCTAGGACGTATGAGAAATATTGTATTCACCATACTGTACATTTATTTTGGTGCTCAAAACATAATTGTGAGCTACTGGGTCCCATAGCAACATTTTGGGGTTTTCCTCATCACAGAGGGAGGGATGCATGACCCACTGCATTGTGAATGGGATGCATCTCGCCACTCATCGCAAGCATATTGGCGTTTTAGAACGCCATATGCATGAATATTTCAGCAAAGGACAGTTTTCCCGGGGTGGGATGTACTAACCAAGGGTAGTACATCCTGGCAAACATCACATACATACTAATCGCACATGTACTAACATATGCGATTAGTATTTCAAAGGACAGCTCTTCCGAAAAGAGGGCTGCGTCAGCCGCAGTGGGTACTTTTGGGATCTGATTGGATTCTTGTGGGGGGCATAGGTACCACTTCTTCAAAAAGTTGGAAGGTATGATACATTTTGCAAATATCCATGTTGACGAAGGTGGGCCTCTTGACTGTTCGCACTGGGAGCCATATTGTCTAGAAACTGCCTGAGTTTATATTCTACAAACCACGCCCACAACTCCACCTTCTTGGCCTAAGTAACCTGTCATCCTCATAGCACCCCTAAACACTCCACTAAAATGCCATCTCAACATGCTTCATGATCTGACAGCACCTTCAAGCATATAGACAGTCTCATGTATAGAAACAGAGCTTCCTGTGTATGAGTAGAAATGATAAAGTGGAGACAGCACTACATTTGTACAAAAAAAATAAATACAAAACATCACTGGAGAAGCACAGGACCGATTAGAAATGGATAAATGGTCAGGGCCTGGCTGCCGGTCTGCTCCCCTGTATGAACAAAAAAGGTCCACTAATACTCCATTCACACTGACGCCCTGGCTCCGACCCGTTTCCGACCTGGGATCCTGAACATGGGTTGGAGTCGGGCCTTCAGATTAATACAGGATGCTTGGAGAGGACATTTTCTCCAAGCGTCCTGAGCCCACCAATTAGGAGCATTTTCGTCATGACCTGTGTCATGTTTGACCTGGGTCTGCCTTTGACACTGCAGCACACCCGTGTTGGGCCCAGGAATAACCCTGGCCGCGACCCAGGTTGTGAACCTGGGACAGACCTGGGATGTACAACCCGGGTCGACCCTTTCACACCGAACCAGGCCCTGTGTTGCACCAGCTTGCCCTGGCAATAACCCAGGTCAGTGGCTCAGTATGAATTAATAAATTAATATACATAAGAAAAAATAAGGTCTTTCTTCCCTCCACTGCTGCTGGAGACAGCATGTGACTTCTTCCTCCATTACACTGCTGTGGAGGGTTTGTGCCATGGTAGATGCAAGGTTAAACGGCAACCTTTAATATGAGCACGTTACTCAGCTCATTGAGGAAGAAAATTCATCTGTTTCTTTGCCCGAGTTCTCCTCCCATGTTATTCCAGGACAAGCAATGTAAATTACACTGTATGAATTGAGCATTTGAATAATGCAGTTTAATTGAAATACAAAGGTGCAAAGTTAATAAATATGCATGGACTGTTCCTTTACATCCATGCCTGGCGAGAGCTTTGAAGATAAGTGTCAGTGAAGCAGAACAGTTCATTTCAGAGTTGTTAGTCCTTCAGCTATTATTTACCTGACTGTAAAAAAAACCCATCAAGTTAATTACTATAATGAAGGTGTATTATATATGGGCTTGCTTGAATTACGAGGGCATGTCTTGGCATCTACAATGTTTTTTTCTTTAATTTCATTTTAGCTTTAATTGGAATATTTTGATGTCTCATTATGGTAAATGGATTCAGTAGATGCTGCTAGGCTTTGTGTTGTACTGTAGTATGCAATTAGCTGACATAAATGTATCACAAGTCAGTTTATGTGCTCTTACAGGCTCTTTCTTTGGGCCCATGATCAGCCGATATGTGGTGCTCTCTTCAAATTCAACAACAATGCTCCTTAAGAAATGACAATATTGAGATAAATTAATAAGAACGATTGCATAGAAAACACTGCCCATAATGTACTTTTATAAATTACCCTAATCAGTGACAATGAAGAGAAGCTATCCCGTACACACCAGCTTTAAGCCAAGCAAGATGATTGTGCATTTAGAGATTGATGTATCAAACAGTGAACTGAGTGGAGAAGTGGACCAGTAGAGAAGTTGGCCAACGCACCCAATCAGCTTCCTTCTACCTATCATTTTTTAGAATGTATTTGATAAATGCTACCTCAAATTGATTGGTTGCTATGGGCAACTTCTCCACTGGTCCACTGCTCCACTCTTTTCACTGTTTGATACATCAACCTCGATATCACTCAGCACTGAAACCTTGTGTGTGCAGACCAAATTATCTTCATAGAAGAAACTATGCACTCTATTGAGATGTGTTCAAACTGCATTTTAATACTGCTATATAAGACAGACGGGCATACAGTTAGATGTAAAGGAAATAAAGACACTAGAGGGTAGATGTACTAAGAAGTGAAAAGAGTGGAGAAGTGAGACAGTGGAGAAGTTGCCCATGACAACCAATCAGCACTGAAGTAACATTTATAATTTGCATACTATAAAATTATACAGAGCAGCTGATTGGATGTCATAGGCAACTTCTCCACTGGCTCACTTCTACACTCTTTTCATTGCTTAGTACATCTCCCCCTAAGACTTAGGAAATATTTAATTAAAAAAACAGTATACAATTACATTTACACATATGATAAGTAGTTTTAAATGTATGCCAATATTGCTTGTTCAACCAATCCGGTATGAGATTGACAATGCAGATCTCTGAGATCTGGTTGATAGAGGTAGTCATGAGAAATAGTTTATGCTGCCGGCGGAAAGAAGTGTAGCACAGTCCAGAGGATAGAAATGTTATTGGCTATTGAGGTTAGGGCTCTTAGGTCCCTCAGTGAAGTAAAGGTCCTCATCAGCGCCTCTCTCAGGGATGACGTGGAGGTGGAGTGTGCTGGCAGAGTCAAGTTGGTCAAGGGGCAGAGTATCCAGTTCAGTTCAGTCAGTGCCACCAACTTGAGAAGATCTGTGATATCTAGTTAGAAGCGGAGAGACAGTGAGGCATAGAAAGTGGTGGTGGTCCATGGACAGTAGATCAGATTCAGCTAATAATCTCAGACAGTGCCAACAGGGAGAGTATGTAAGATAGTGAAACCTACAGTTTTGCCACAGAGTAGCAGGAGTAGAGGGTCTGTAGCAACTATTCCAGGGCCCATAGTAATACAAATATTAAGCACTGAGAGAGGCATCAGAGTCGCTAGTGAGATACATTATTTAAGCACAAAACTCCAGTAGGCAGACACAAATATTAGGGGCGGTATTCAATTCTTTTCACCCCCTTCCACACCCGTTCTGTTTCTGCTGATGGGCGTGGTATAATCATTTCAGCTTCTTACCCCTGGAGTTGTGAGGGCGCCCAATCCTTTACACAGCTAAACCTGATTACTATAGGTGCAATATGTGTGATAACGGGCATCTCTTTAGAAAGGAAATTGGGTGTGATATATATTTGAATACCGCCCAAAGTGTTTACCACACCTGGGTGACACAGGGGGCGGTATTCAGTTCTTTTCACTCCCTTCCACACCCGTTCTGTTTCTGCCATCAGGGGTGTGGTATCATCATTTCAGCTTGCTACCCCTGGGATAGCAAGACAGCCAACCCTTTACACAGCTAAACCTGATTACTATGGGCGCGATATGCGCGATAACAGGGATCACTTTAGAAAGGAAATTGGACGTGATATATCATTTGAATACCATCCAGAGACTTTTAGTGAGATACACTTATCCATTGTGTAGTTGCAAATGTAAAAAAGGAAGGCTCAAAATGCTTTCCATGCTTGAGTGACACAAAGAAAATTTTACTATGCACATATATCTACAGATTAGTTGAAAGGGCATACAAAAGTAAGTGGCTTATAGTGTATGCCACACCAGAAATCTACCACATTTAGGAAGGCACAAACTTGGAAATCTATACCTTGGTTGTGGATGGATTTTGCATATAACTTTTTCTAACTTACAGACTTAGCTGAGGACTAAAGCCGAGGGGTCTATGTTTTCTTCTTAAAACATAGAGTCATCTCCAGTAAAGTGCATTTTGCAAGTAGTCATTTACAGAGAAATGCAGCTTCTTAATATTCATTATAGTAATACTTGGGTTGAACAATTCTGAAAAGTGCACCAACGAAAGAATATAGGTTGTTTAGACCAGTGGTTGTCAGCCTCGGTCCTCAAGTACCCCCAACAGTGCATGTTTTGCAGGTCTCCTCACAGAATCACAAGTGAAATAATTAGCTCCACCTGTGGACCTTTTAAAATGTGTCAGTGAGTAATTAATACACATGTACACCTGCTGGGTTACCTGCAAAACATGCACTGTTGTGGGTAATTGAGGACCGAGGTTGAGAACCACTGGTTTAGACTATTGTGAATTTGATCCTATTTAAATTATTGAATATTAATATTAGTTGAATATTAATAATTTAAACATGAGTGTTGGGGTAATTGGTTTGACACTTGTACAGGGTACTGATAAGGGAAATGGGGAATTTAGATAATTTGGGATTAAATACAATTGTAGGAACGTTACTTAGAGACTATTTTACACATTGATACTTGTTCTAAACTCCACTGTACTGTATTGCAGATAAAGGTTCAGAGAATTGTGCTAGTACATAGAGTGATTATTAAATTAAGAAAAAGTATATAGTACAGTAATAATAAAGAAAGTTTGTGTTAAAGGTAACCGTGTTGGAGGGTGCTACAGTAGAAGAAGCCTCTATTTCTAAAGGGTTATGGACATACAGTATTGTGTTTAGCCTTAGAAGTAATATGGGATTTAATATTTTGGAGAGTTGTTTGGATAGTAAACTATTGGTAATTAGAGTTGGACAAAAAGGGCGTAGGGCTAAGGGGAGTGAATTTGTGGACTAGCGACATTTTGATGTGGAAAACTGATTATCAAATCCTTTAGCATAAGAATATCCTTTAGGGGAATTGTCAAGATATAATGTACGAAATCTAATTATACTGGCCCTCATTCCGAGTTGTTCGCTCTTTAGTGGTTTTCGCAACGGAGCGATTTGTCGCAAACTGCGCATGCGCAATGGCCCTCATTCCGAGTTGATCGCAGCAGTTCATCGCATCGCAAAATGGCGAAAATCCGCCAACTGCGCATGCGCAACAGCTAGACTGCGCGTGCGCAAAGGGAGCGATACGACGCTTGAGCAAAATTACTAACTGAAAACCTGCTCGTACTACACCACCGAAAACGGGGAGTGACGGAGGCGTGACAGAGGCACGGCTTCGCTATCTAACGAAATGGGCGTGAAAGTGGGCGGCTAGTGTGGGAGTATGCAACCAGCAGTAGGCGTGTTTTGAGCAGAAATGCGTATACGATGGTAAATGTACACAACAAATGTTCGCTATCCTGTCGCAGCCGAGGAGTAAGTCTGCAGTTACTCTGCACTTGCGAAGTACTGTGACTAGTGTGTCTGCCCTAATTAGCAATTATTATGCCAATGAATTCACCTGTTGTCCAATTACTGAGCAAACACTGCTCAGCCAAAATACTACAAACAGCAATTGTCTAGACACATAAAAATTTTATTGATAGCACCTACATATCTGACATGCTCCCAAATAATCTTTTTTTTTTCCCCAAAATAAACATTGATGTTAAATGCACGCTGTAATTATTTAATAGTAGCAAATGCAATCACGTGTGAATAAGCCAACTTATAAACGACATCAGCTAAATCTTATTGACAGACATATTCCTTTGTACATACCAAATAACATGAACCACATAATGCAGGCTACACTTAATGTTACTTAATAAAATGTATTTGAATTTTTTTGGGAATATGTGTCCATATCTAATATTAGGTAATGTTGCCCCTAGTAACCCCAGGTCCTGTTTTTAAATTTTTTATTATATGCCCAGTTAAGTGTTGTGCAAGGCATACCTGTTTAAATTTTAAATATGCAATGTTTGTCTAAATATTCTGATTGTAACCCTTGTTCCACAAATGTCTATATGCCATGCATCTGTTTACATTACAAATGACACAACATATGATCCTAAATGACGAAAACTTTGTGACTTTGTGCAGCTGATTGTTATTGACAAATGTGGTGAGTACACAGATTGTAACAATTACTTTTCTATAAGTGTGTGTGTATGTGAGTGTGTGTGTGAGTGTGATTGTGAGTGTGTGATTTTAAGTGTGTCTGTGTGTGTGTGTGTGTGTGTGTGTGTGTGTGTGAGTGTGTGAGTGTAATTGTGAGTGTATGTATTGTGTTTCTTGTTCTTCCGCGGCTGCGAATGTCCGCTATTGCGAACTGTACCCACTGTCCTTCACAGCAATGCACACATCAATAAAGTTTATTAGATGACACCATAAATTTACAATCAATCACATGCCACCACACACTATAAATTTAAGCCCATATATGGAAAACGCCATTGGCACCATGCGCGCAACTGTATTTAGCCACCGTGAGCTGCGCGTGTTGGTAGCGGCGATGGACCGCCGCATAGGCTGCGCAGGCCCCTTTATCCCCAATAGGATAAAGTGCGAGGCCTACGCGGAGGACCGTCGCATACTCCGCAGCCGCACCAGGACCACACGCTCCATTATCCAACTGGAAAGGCGCTGGAGCGACCTCCGCCGTCGCACACCGGACCTGTTGGCGGAGCTCCGCCAACAAATCCGCACTAGACGTAGGCGCAGTAAGTTTCATATTACATTAAATAACACTGAGATTATTAGCAGAAACTTGTAATGCAAAACTTGCTTATTTTCACTAAATTATATAGTGTGAAAATTGGCACACTGACAATGAACTATTGTAGAACAAACATGACACAGTGTGTGTGGTTAGGGCAAGCAGTACTGACTGTGTAGCACAGTGCTTCTGAAAAAGTGAATGTTGTTGTACTGAGTTGCTACACAGGCTGTCAACTAAACCCAATAACTTGCTCCGTGGGGTAAATTTACTAAGGTGGGAGCTTTTTAGAACTGGCGATGTTACCTATAGCAACCAATCAGATTAAATCTATTATCTTCTAGAAGCAGCCTAATAAATGTTACGTAGAATCCGATTGGTTGCTATGGGCAACATCACCAGTTTTTTTTTTTTAAATAGCAATTTTACCCCTGTGTCTTTAACATGGGACAGAACAGTGTAATAGAAAAATACTGTTGTTATAATTTTTAAAGCCACAACCTAAATATTACCTATGTCATTCTAGGGCGAGCACAACGGCAAGCTGCTGCAGGAAGTCCGGACCAATCCCCTTCTCAGCCCCCCTCCCCTTCTGTCGCCCAATCCCCCTCTCCTTCCCAATCCCCTTCTCAGCCCCCCTCCCCTTCTGTCGCCCAATCCCCCTCTCTTTCCCAATCCCCTTTCTCAGCCCCCCTCCCCTTCTGTCGCCCAATCCCCCTCTCCTTCCCAATCCCCTTCTCAGCCCCCCTCCCCTTCTGTTGCCCAATCCCCCTCTCCTTCCCAATCCCCTTCTCAGCCACCCTCCCCCTCTCTCGCCCAATCCCCCTCTCCTTCCCAATCCCCTTCTCAGTCCCACTCCCCTTCTGTCGCCCAATCCCCCTCCCCTTCTCAGTCCCCCTCCCCCTCTCTTTACCAATACCCCTCTCTGTCCCCCTCTGTAGGCCAAACCGCCACTCCGCCCACCTCCCCCTCTCTTTCCCATTCCCCTCTCTGGCCCCCTCTCCCTCTGTGGCCCAAACACCCTCTCCGCCCCCCTCCCCCTCTCAATCAGACCCACCTTCTGTAAACAGCTCCCCATTCCATCCTCCTTCCCCAATCCCTCCTCCTTCCCCAATCCCTCCTCCTTCCCCAATCCATACTCCTTCCCCCATCCACCCTCCTTCCCCCATCCAGCCTCCTTCCCCACCCAGTGAATGGGCAGCAGAAGCCCCTGAGGATGTTGAGGGTGCTGCGCATGTGGCTGATGAGAGTAAGTTTTAACAAATTTAAAATGTATTTGTTGCCTACTTAAATTTCAAAATCAAATACATGCAGTGTTGTACTGTGGCCAATCTTGGCCCAAGGAAAAATGTTTGTGTTCTTCATCATGGTATGGATGTTGCATTTACATTTGTGTGAGTATCATTAGATGTACAGTGTCTATGTCTGCAATGTTTAGGGTGTCCACTCTAGGTCGACACTCATTAGGTCGACAGGGTTGCCAGGACAACAGGGTTTATATGTGCTAGGTTGTCAGTGAAACAGTTAGACCTGAGTGGAGTTTAGTATGTTGTTGTTCTTTTACACTTGTGCCTGGGTATTCCTAATATTTGCACATTCAACTCGCATGCTTCACTTTGTTAGCCAGGCTAAGGACACAATGATTTGTGTTGTGAAAGTTACAGTCAAAAAATGATTATTTTACTTAAAAAAAAAATGTTTCACCTTATGTAGTAAGGCAGGCTTTCAGGGAGTGTGGGCATGCTAGGATATGTTGTCCTTCTGAACATGTTGATATGCAGTGTGATGATGCAGGGCAAACAGCAAAACAGACAAATCTGCTTCACTCCAGATGTGAATGAATCCCAGCATGGGGTTACATTTACTAAGATGGGAGTTTTATTCAAGATGGGATGTTGCCCATAGCAACCAATCAGATTCAACTTCTCATTTATTTAGCACTTTCTAGAAGATATGTGGAATCTGATTGGTTGCTATGGGCAACGTCCCATCTTAAATAGAACTCCCATCTTAGTAAATGTACATCATGGTGTGGTACACTTTTTAAAATTGAAAGTTAACAATAACAAACATTGCTGAGCATGCTTGTGTGTTGGTATGCTACTGTTTTAACATTCAAACATCCATGATGTACAGTAGTCCCTTTGCCATTAAAGTGTGCTTTGTGGCTTTCTTGTGTAATAGGTAATGTGAGTAAGTTTTTTAGTTTTATTTTTGCTCTTCTTTTCAGATGGTGCAGTTGGAGATCCCACAAGCCTGCCTGGCATCCTTGCAAGTCTAAAGTCTAATTTGCAGGCCATGCTGGCCGATGTTGATTGGATGCAAAAAAAAATTTAATTTGTTAATTTCTCTAACGTCCTAAGTGGATGCTGGGGACTCCGTAAGGACCATGGGGAATAGCGGCTCCGCAGGAGACTGGGCACATCTAAAGAAAGCTTTAGGATTAACTGGTGTGCACTGGCTCCTCCCCCTATGACCCTCCTCCAAGCCTCAGTTAGATTTCTGTGCCCGATGAGAAGGGTGCACACTAGGGGCTCTCCTGAGCTTCTTAGTGAAAGTTTTAGTTTAGGTTTGTTATTTTCAGTGAGACCTGCTGGCAACAGGCTCACTGCATCGAGGGACTAAGGGGAGAAGAAGCGAACTCACCTGCGTGCAGAGTGGATTGGGCTTCTTGGCTACTGGACATTAGCTCCAGAGGGACGATCACAGGTTCAGACTGGATGGGTCCCGGAGCCGCGCCGCCGGCCCCCTTACAGAGCGAGAAGAGCGAAGAGGTCCGGAAAAATCGGCGGCAGAAGACGTTCCTGTCTTCAATAAGGTAGCGCACAGCACTGCAGCTGTGCGCCATTGCTCTCAGCACACTTCATACTCCGGTCACTGAGGGTGCAGGGCGCTGGGGGGGGCGCCCTGAGACGCAATAAAACACGATAAAAATACCTTACATGGCAAAAAATGCATCACATATAGCTCCTGGGCTATATGGATGCATTTAACTCCTGCCAGAATATACAGAAAAACGGGTGATAAGGCCGCCGAAAAGGGGGCGGAGCCTCACTCCTCAGCACACTGGCGCCATTTTCCCTCACAACTCAGTTGGAGGGAAGCTCCCTGGCTCTTCCCTGCACTACAGAAAGGGTTAAAAAAAGAGAGGGGGGCACTAATTAGGCGCAGTATTAAAACATACAGCAGCTATAAGGGGAAAAACACATATAAGGTTATCCCTGTATATATATATAGCGCTCTGGTGTGTGCTGGCATACTCTCCCTCTGTCTCCCCAAAGGGCTAGTGGGGTCCTGTCCTCTATCAGAGCATTCCCTGTGTGTGTGCTGTGTGTCGGTACGTTTGTGTCGACATGTATGAGGAGAAAAATGATGTGGAGACGGAGCAGAGTGTCTGTAACAGTGATGTCACCACCTAGGGGGTCGACACCTGAGTGGATGTACTGTTGAAAATTACGTGACAGTGTCAGCTCTGTATAAAAAAACAGTGGTTGACATGAGACAGCCGGCTACTCAGCTTGTGCCTGTCCAGACGTCTCATAGGCCGTCAGGGGCTCTAAAGCGCCCGTTACCTCAGATGGCAGATACAGACGCCGACACGGATACTGACTCCTGTGTCGACGGTGAAGAGACAACCGTGATTTCCAGTAGGGCCACACGTTACATGATTGAGACAATGGAAAATGTTTTATACATTTCTGATAATACGAGTACCACCAAAAAGGGGTATTATGTTCGGTGAGGGAAAAACTACCTGTAGTTTTCCTGAATCTGAAAAATAAAATGAGGTGTGTGATGATACGTGGGTTTCCCCCCGATAACAATTGATAATTTCTTAAAAAGTATTGGCTGTATACCCTTTCCCGCCAGAGGTTAGGGTGCGTTGGGAAACACCCCCTAGGGGGGATAAGGCGCTCACACGCTTGTAAGAACAAGGGCTCTACCTTCTCATGAGATGGCCGCCCTTATGGATCCTGCTGATAGAAAGCAGGAGGGTATCCAAAAATGTATTCACACACATACTGGTGTTATACTGCGACCAGCAATCGCCTCAGCCTGGAGGTGCAGTGCTGGGTTGGCATGGTCGGATTCCCTGACTGGAAATATTGATATCCTAGATAAGGATAATATATTATTGCCTATAGAGCATTTAAAAGATGCATTTCTATATATGCATGATGCACAGCGGAATATTTGCCGACTGGCATCAAGTATAAGTGCGTTGTCCAATTCTACCAGTAAAATGGTCAGGTGATGCGGATTCCAAACGGCATTTGGAAGTATTGCCTTTTAAAAGGGGACATTTGGGGTCGGTCTTTTAGACCTGGTGGCCACGGCAACAACTGGGAAATCCACGTTTGTACCCCAGGTCGCCTCTCAAAATAAGACGCCGTATTATCAGGCGCAGTCCTTTGTTGGCAAGCGGACAAAAGGTTCCTCTTTTCTGCTCGTGACAGAGGGAGAGGAAAAATGCTGAAGAGATTACCCAGTTCCCAGGAACAGAAATCCTTTCCCGCCTCTGCAAAAGCCCTCAGTATGACGCTAGGGCCTTACAAACTCAGGCACGGTGGGGGCCCGTTCTCAATGAATTTCAGTGCGCAGTGGGCTCACTCGCAAGTAGACCCCTGGATCCTTCAGGTAATATCTCAAGGGTACATATTGAAATTCGAGACGTCTCCCCCTCGCCGTTTCCAAAAGTCGGCTTTACCGACGTCTCCCTCTGGAGGCAGTTTTGGAAGCCATTCACCCAGCAGGTGATAATCAAGGTACCCCTCCTGCAACAGGGAACGGGGTATTATTCCACACTATTGTGGTACCGAAGCCAGACGGCCCGGTGAAACCGATTATAAATCTAAAATCTAAAATCTTTGAACACTTACATACAGAGGTTTAAATTCAAGATTGAGTCACTCAGAGCAGTGATTGCGAACCTGGAAGAAGGGGACTACATGATGTCTTGGGACATCAAGGATGCTTACCTTCATGTCAAAGTTTACCCTTCTCACCAAGGGTACCTCAGGTTATGGTACAGAACTGTCACTATCAGTTCAGACGCTGCCGTATGGATGGTACACGGCACCCCGGGTCTTTTCCAAGGTAATGGCCGAAATGATATCCCTTCGAAGGAAGGGAATTTTAGTTATCCCTTACTTGGACGATTCCCTGATAAGGGTAAGATCCAGGGAACAGTTGGAAGTCGGTGTAGCACTATCTCAGGTAGTGTTGCGGCAGCACGATTGGATTCTCAATATTCCAAAATCGCAGCTGGTTCCGACGACTTGTCTTCTGTTTCCTAGGAATGTTCCTGGACACAGTCCAGAAAAAAGGGGTTTCTCCCGGAAGAGAAAACCAGGGAGTTATCCGAGCTAGTCAGGAACCTCATAAAACCGAACCAAGTCTCAGTGCATCAATGCACAAGGGTTCTGGGTAAAAATGGTGGCTTCCTACGAAGCAATCCCATTCGTTAGATTCCACGCAATAACTTTCCAGTGGAACCTACTGGACAAATGGTCCGGGTCGCATTTTCAGATGCATCAGCGGATAACCCTGTCACCAAGGACAAGGGTATCCATCATGTGGTGGTTGCAGAGTGCTCATCTTCTAGAGGGCCGCAGATTCGGCATTCAGGACTGGGTCCTGGTGACCACGGATGCCAGCCTGCGAGGCTGGGGAGCAGTCACACGGGGAAGGAATATCCAGGGCTTAGGGTCAAGCCTGGATACATCACTTCACATAAATATTCTGAAGCTAAGGGCCAATTACAATGCTCTAAGCTTAGCAAGACCTCTGCTTCAAGGTCAGCCGGTGTGTTAGGCGCCGAGGGTCCGCTCGTCAGTGCGGCCGGCGCCTAGCAACGGGGACGCCACTGTCGGATCGTGTTCCCCGTTGCTGGGTCTAAGTTTATATCATCACTGGTTTCCTGGCTGTGTAGCATGCAGCTGCACGGCATGTTGTAATTATCACTCATCTGTTTCCCTGGCCATGCAGCTTGTCAGCTGCATGGCATTTAATCCAATCAGCCTCCAAACAGCTGATTGGAAGACTCTCTGTTAAAAGCACTCCCAGGACTCCTCACAGACGCCGGTGATAGCTTCCTGTTTGCCTGATTCTGCTGCAGAGAGAGTTCCCAGTCCCGGTCTGTTCGTTTGTTCCTGTTCTCAGTGATCCAGTACTCGGAAGTTACCATCTGTTCCTGGAGTCTGACCGAGCACCTTTAACATCTGGTGGTGTCCGTGAGTCGCGGCGCAGCCGTGTGTTGCGGCTTGTCCGCTACTATTTATTATTGTGTTTATTTTGAGTTCTGGAGCTTTGCGGAGGATTCCGCTTCCACAAGATCCACTCTGGTGTCCAGCGGTGCCGGATAGGAGTGTCGGATCCGTGGATCCTTGGTTGTCCTTTTCCCTGGCGGCTAGTCCGCACATACCTTTTGATTTAGTTAAGTTAGCTTGTAACCCCTGGCTTGGTTGCTTAGTCAGAGGGCCCCTTGTTATCTCCCTGTCTCGGACTTCCCCTTGTCTCCCATTAAGACCTGCGGGGGCATCGGGGTTGGGCAGACATAATCCGCCCTTCGAACGCGGCTGCCATGGGCTCAAGCAACCATAGTCTCGCAGGGGATTTCTGATAACACGGGCGAGACAACGGAGTTAGGGCGCCAGGGGTTACTAGGCTCTCCAGCTCCCACAACCTGTATTTCATTCCTGTACTCAGATCTCTGCCATAAGATCTTCTCCAGTCTGGAGTACAGGAATCGTAACATTATCACCGGCCAGACAAAAGAAAAAAATTTCAACAGGAGTTAATTTTTTCACTTATCCAGTAGGGAGAATTTTGTCGGCCTCATGAATCCCACCGGTGTTGGGCCAAATCCTGGCCAGTTTTTGGTTAGTCAGATTCAGGAACTTACCCAGATGGTTCAGGATCTGTCCCTCCGGGTGAGCTCACAGGAAGATCTGTTACGGACTTCCCCGAGGGTCATCCCTGAACCAAAAATGCATCTGCCTGACCGTTTTTCTGGGGATAGAAAACAGTTTTTTTAATTTTAAAGAGTCTTGTAAACTGTATTTTCGTTTAAGACCAGTTTCCTCAGGTACGGAGGCTCAGCGGGTTGGAATTATAATTTCTCTGCTTCAGGGGGATCCTCAGACCTGGGCTTTTGGTTTAAAGACAGACGATCCGGCCTTATCGTCTGTAGACGCTTTTTTGAAATCTTTAGGGCTATTGTATGACGACCCTGATAGAGAGGCATCCGCAGAAAGTCAGTTGCGTGCTCTAAGACAGGGTAGGAATCCTGCAGAGAATTATTGTACGGAGTTTCGCCGTTGGTCGAACGACTGTGGCTGGAATGATCCTGCCCTGCGCAGTCAGTTTCGCCTCGGCTTATCTGAATCTATAAAAGACAGCCTCCTTCAGTATCCCGCTCCTGAGAACCTTGATAAACTCATGGAGCTCTCTATTAAAATAGATCGTCGGCTCAGAGAGCGGAGGACTGAGAAAGGGGCATCTGTAGTTTCTTTTCCCTGTGTTTCTTCCGTTCCGATAGACATGGAGGAGCCTATGCAGATTGGTCTCTCCAAATTGTCTCCGGAAGAAAGAACCAGGAGGCAAAATTCTGGTCTGTGTTTGTACTGCGGAGGTAAGGGACATTTTGCCCGTAGTTGCCCAAACAAGTCGGGAAACTTCCTGACCAAGTGAATAGTGAGGGGGTTCACTTTGGTCTACAGCTCATCTCCTCAAATAATTCACTATTGGTTCCTGCTAAAGTTTCTTATGACAGCCTCTGTTCCTCGGTCTCTGCTTTTGTGGACAGTGGAGCTGCAGGAAACTTTATGGACTTAACATGGGCCAAGGCCTTAGGTATTCCTCAGTTAACCTTAAGTAGGTGTATCACCATGCATGGTTTAGATGGGAGTCCCTTATCCAATGGGGTTATTTCTCTATGTACACCTCCTGTTTTGCTCTCGGTGGGAGCTCTACATTCTGAAAAGATTGAGTTTTTTCTTACCCATTGTCCAGCAGTTCCTGTGGTTCTGGGTCACCCTTGGCTGGCCTTTCATAATCCCATCATAGATTGGCAGTCTGGGGAGATTCTACAATGGAGTACCATCTGTGATAAAGAATGTATTACACTTCCTATCCGAGTAGCTGCTGCCAGGTCCGCACATATTCCTGGAGAGTACCAAGATTTTTTGGATGTGTTTTCCAAGGGCAATGCGGATATTTTGCCTCCCCATAGGCCTTATGATTGTACCATTGAGTTAATTCCTGGTGCCACGTTGCCTAAAGGAAGGTTATATGCATTGTCTGGTCCTGAAACTGTGGCCATGAATGAGTATGTGAAAGAAAGTCTTGAGAAAGGGTTTATCAGGCCATCTAAATCCCCTTTAAGTGCAGGTTTTTTCTTCGTAGAGAAGAAGGATGGTTCCCTCAGACCCTGCATTGACTTTCGAGCCCTGAATAAAATCTCAGTAAAGAATACTTACCCTCTGCCTCTGATCTCTGTCCTCTTTGATCAGCTACGTTCGGCTGTTATTTTTTCCAAGATTGACCTGAGAGGAGCATATAATCTCATTAGAATCAGATCGGGGGATGAGTGGAAAACGGCATTCAGTACTCAATCAGGTCACTATGAGTATCTGGTCATGCCTTTCGGCCTATCTAACGCTCCGGCAGTCTTTCAGGATCTCATAAATGATGTGCTCCGTGAGTTTCTGGGAAGATTCGTTGTGGTCTATTTAGACGACATTTTGATTTATTCTGACTCTATAGAACAACATGTTACCCAGGTGCGTCAGGTACTTAAGAAATTACGTGAAAATCACTTGTATGCCAAACCGGAGAAGTGTGAATTTCACGTCACGGAGGTATCCTTTTTAGGGTACATTATTTCCCCTCGGGGATTCCGAATGGAACCTAAGAAGCTCCAAGCCATCCTGAGTTGGGCGCAACCCACCAACTTAAAAGCAATTCAGCGCTTTTTAGGGTTTGCGAACTACTACAGAAGGTTTATTCACTCTTTCTCTGACATAGTTGCTCCCATTGTGGCACTCACTAAGAAGGGAGCAGATCCTACCAATTGGTCATGTGAAGCTAAAGTATCTTTTCAGGCCTTGAAACAAGCCTTTGTCTCAGCCCCTGTCCTTAGACATCCCAACCCAGAATTGCCTTTCATCGTTGAGGTAGATGCCTCGGAGGTTGGTGTAGGGGCTATCCTTTCTCAGAAGGATCCAGATTCCCTTGAGTTACATCCTTGTGCCTTTATGTCCAGGAAATTCTCATCTGCTGAATCCAACTACGATGTTGGTAATCGGGAGTTGCTGGCTATTAAATGGGCTTTTGAGGAGTGGAGACATTGGCTTGAAGGAGCGACCCATACCATTTCTGTTTTGACAGATCACAAAAATCTTCAATACATTGAATCAGCTAAGCGACTGAATGCCCGACAGGCTCGTTGGGCTTTATTTTTCACTCGTTTCAAATTCATTATCACCTTCAGACCTGGTTCCAAGAATACCAAGGCAGATGCCCTCTCACGCAGTTTTCTTCCCGCTCAAGACAACAGTCCTGTTACTCTCATACTTCCGCCTTCAGTCATTCAGGCAGGTCTCACACAGGATGTTTTTTCTCAATTGAAGCTGCTTCAACATCAAGCTCCGGGAAATACTCCTGCTGGTCGTCTTTTTGTTCCTGAGTTTTTGAGAGCAACTGTTTTGGAGGAATTTCATGATAGCAAAGTTGCAGGGCATCTGGGAGTCGCTAAAACTTTTGAATTGGTATCCCGCTCAGTGTGGTGGCCTGGTCTTTCTAAAGACATTAAAGAGTTTGTTTTTTCGTGTCAGGTCTGTGCACAGCATAAAGTTCCCCGTTCTTTGCCTATTGGTCAACTTATGCCATTGAATGTTCCTCTTAGACCATGGTCGCATATCTCCATGGATTTTGTGGTGGATCTCCCTCTGTCAGCTGGATGCACAGTCATATGGGTGGTAGTGGACCGTTTTAGTAAGATGGCTCATTTTATTGGTCTTCCCCGATTGCCATCTGCCCAGGGATTGGCAGTCTTGTTCCTCCGTCATGTTTTCAGACTCCATGGGTTACCCACTGATATTGTTTCTGACAGGGGTCCACAATTCATTGCACAGTTTTGGAAGTCTTTTTGTGCTTCGTTAAAAATGAAATTATCATTAACCTCCGGTTATCATCCACAATCAAATGGACAGACTGAGCGAGTGAACCAATCCTTAAAACAATATTTGCGTTTGTACTCGGCTAAACTCCAAAATGACTGGTCTGAGTTTCTTCCATTGGCAGAGTTTGCTTATAATAATGCCTGTCATTCCTCCACCAATGTGTCTCCATTTTTTGCAGTTTTTGGTTTCCACCCCAGAGCTAATTCATTTTTCCAACATTTCTCTGTCTCCTCTCTGGCCCTGACCTCTCATCTTAAACTTATTTGGAAAAAAGTGCACATAGCTCTCAGAAAAGCAGCTTTCAAGGAAAAAGATTTTTCGGACAGGTTCCGACGGCCGTGCACTTTTAGAGTAGGAGACAGGGTGTGGCTGTCGACTCGCAATATCAAACTTCGACAAACCTCAGCCAGATTGGGTCCTAGATTTATTGGACCATTTCTCATTATCAAAAAAGTCAATCCAGTTGCTTTCCGGTTACAGCTACCAAAAACGTTACGAATCGGAAATACCTTCCATTGCTCTTTGCTCAAACCATATGTTTCATCTAGCAGATTTCCTCGTAAAAAACCTCAGGGGAGATCACCAGTTAATGTACAGGGTCAGCAGGAGTTCGTGGTTGAGAAGGTTCTCGATTCCAAGCTGTCCCGGGGTCGGCTTTATTTTTTGGTGCATTGGAAAGGTTATGGTCCTGAGGAAAGGTCGTGGGTCCTAGATGAGGACCTTCATGCCCCAAGGCTCAAAAGGGCATTTTTTCAAGAATTTCCTCAGAAACCCGGATTTAGGGGTTCCTTGACCCCTCCTCAAGGGGGGGGGTACTGTTAGGCGCCAAGGGTCCGCTCGTCAGTGCGGCCGGCGCCTAGCAACGGGGACGCCACTGTCGGATCGTGTTCCCCGTTGCTGGGTCTAAGTTTATATCATCACTGGTTTCCTGGCTGTGTAGCATGCAGCTGCACGGCATGTTGTAATTATCACTCATCTGTTTCCCTGGCCATGCAGCTTGTCAGCTGCATGGCATTTAATCCAATCAGCCTCCAAACAGCTGATTGGAAGACTCTCTGTTAAAAGCACTCCCAGGACTCCTCACAGACGCCGGTGATAGCTTCCTGTTTGCCTGATTCTGCTGCAGAGAGAGTTCCCAGTCCCGGTCTGTTCGTTTGTTCCTGTTCTCAGTGATCCAGTACTCGGAAATTACCATCTGTTCCTCGAGTCTGACCGAGCACCTTTAACATCTGGTGGTGTCCGTGAGTCGCGGCGCAGCCGTGTGTTGCGGCTTGTCCGCTACTATTTATTATTGTGTTTATTTTGAGTTCTGGAGCTTTGCGGAGGATTCCGCTTCCACAAGATCCACTCTGGTGTCCAGCGGTGCCGGATAGGAGTGTCGGATCCGTGGATCCTTGGTTGTCCTTTTCCCTGGCGGCTAGTCCGCACATACCTTTTGATTTAGTTAAGTTAGCTTGTAACCCCTGGCTTGGTTGCTTAGTCAGAGGGCCCCTTGTTATCTCCCTGTCTCGGACTTCCCCTTGTCTCCCATTAAGACCTGCGGGGGCATCGGGGTTGGGCAGACATAATCCGCCCTTCGAACGCGGCTGCCATGGGCTCAAGCAACCATAGTCTCGCAGGGGATTTCTGATAACACGGGCGAGACAACGGAGTTAGGGCGCCAGGGGTTACTAGGCTCTCCAGCTCCCACAACCTGTATTTCATTCCTGTACTCAGATCTCTGCCATAAGATCTTCTCCAGTCTGGAGTACAGGAATCGTAACACGGTGTTGATCCAGTCGGACAACATCATGGCAGTCACCCACGTAAACAGACAGGGTGGCACAAGAAGCAGGAGGGCAATGGCAGAAGCTGCAGGGATTCTTCGCTGGGCGGAAAATCATGTGATAGCACTGTCAACAGTATTCATTCCGGGAGTGGACAACTGGGAAGCAGACTTCCTCAGCACGACCTCCACCCGGGAGAGTGGGGACTTCACCCAGAAGTCGTCCACATGATTAAAAAACTCGACAGGTATTGCGCCAGGTCAAGAGACCCTCAGGCAATAGTTGTAGACGCTCTGGTAACACCGTGGGTGTACCAGTCAGTGTATGTGTTCCCTCCTCTGCCTCTCATACCCAAGGTACTGAGATTGATAAGATGGAGAGGAGAAAGCACTATATTCGTGGCTCCGGATTGGCCAAGAAGGACTTGGTAACCGGAACTTCAAGAGATGCTCACGGAGGATCCGTGGCCTCTACCTCTAAGAAGGGACCTGCTCCAGCAAGGACCCTGTCTGTTCCAAGACTTACCGCGGCTGCGTTTGACGGCATGGCATTTGAACGCCGGATCCTGAAGGAAAAAAGGCTTTCCGGATGAAGTCATCCCTATCCTGATCAAAGCCAGGAAGGATGTAACCGCAAAAACATTATCACCGCAATTGGCGAAAATATGTTGCGTGGTGCAAGGCCAGTAAGGCCCGACGGAGGAAATTCAACTGGGTCGATTCCTACATTTCCTGCAAACAGGAGTGTCTATGGGCCTGAAATTGGGGTCCATTAAGGTTCAAATTTGCGGCCCTGTCAATTTTCTTCCAAAAAGAACTAGCTTCAGTCCCTGAAGTTCAGACGTTTGTAAAAGGGGTACTGCATATACAGCCTCCTTTTGTGCCTCCAGTGGCACTTTGGGATCTCAATGTAGTTTTGGGTTCCAAAAGTCACATTGGTTTGAACCACTTAAATCTGTGGAGTTAAAATATCTCACATGGAAAGTGGTCATGCTGTTGGCCCTGGCCTGGGCCAGGCGCATGTCAGAATTGGCGGCTTTATCCTGAAAAAGCCCTTATCTGATGTTCCATTCGGACAGGGCAGAATTGAGGACTCGTCCTCAGTTTCTCCCCAAGGTGGTTTCAGCGTCTCACCTGAACCAACCTATTGGTGGTGCCTGCGGCTACTAGGGACTTGGAGGCCTCCAAGTTGCTAGACGTTGTCAGTGCCCTGAAAATATATGTTTCCAGGACGGCTGGAGTCAGGAAATCTGACTCGCTGTTTATCCTGTGTGCACCCAACAAGCTGGGTACTCCTGCTTCTAAGCAGACTATTGCTCGTTGGATTTGTAGTACAATTCAGCTTGCACATTCTGTGGCAGGCCTGCCACAACCAAAAATCTGTAAATGCCCAGTCAACAAGGAAGGTGGGCTCATCTTGGGCGGCTGCCCGAGGGGTCTCGGCTTTACAACTTTGCCGAGCAGCTACTTGGTCAGGAGCAAATACGTTTGTAAAATTCTACAAAATTAATATCCTGGCTGAGGAGGACCTGGAGCTCTCTCATTTGGTGCTGCAGAGTCATCCGCACTCTCCCGCCCGTTTGGGAGCTTTGGTATAATCCCCATGGTCCTTACGGAGTCCCCAGCATCCACTTAGGACGTTAGAGAAAATAAGAATTTACTTACCGATAATTCTATTTCTCATAGTCCGTAGTGGATGCTGGGCGCCCATCCCAAGTGCGGATTGTCTGCAATACTTGTACATAGTTATTGTTACAAAAATCGGGTTATTATTGTTGTGAGCCATCTTTCAGAGGCTCCTCTGTTATCATACTGTTAACTGGGTTCAGATCACAGGTTATACGGTGTGATTGGTGTGGCTGGTATGAGTCTTACCCGGGATTCAAAATCCTTCCTTATTGTGTACGCTCGTCCGGGCACAGTATCCTAACTGAGGCTTGGAGGAGGGTCATAGGGGGAGGAGCCAGTGCACACCAGTTAATCCTAAAGCTTTCTTTAGATGTGCCCAGTCTCCTGCGGAGCCGCTATTCCCCATGGTCCTTACGGAGTCCCCAGCATCCACTACGGACTATGAGAAATAGAATTATCGGTAAGTAAATTCTTATTTTTTAAATTGGAAAATATTTGTTATTGGTTCTAAAAAAAAAGCACACAAAAAATAATATGTACAAAAATAAAAAATTGTTTATTACAGTTAAGCGGTTGTTGTGTTTTTTAATGCAATAAAGGAACAGCATATTGCCTAGCAGAAATTGGTTACCTTACAAAAAACACACATCAAACTTACGAATATTAATCTTATTATTTACAAACAAACAAACAAATTATGTCAGTTAGTAGCTTATTGTTTAGAAAAACATGTAAACACATATATTCACACACTACACCTCCACACAAAAATATGCTATTTCATATTAGGCCAGGCACAGTTTACACATCTATTTCACTTATTTATAAACAAACATGGTAATGGCCAATTATGCCTACAAAGTGTTCTGTAGGTATTCTTTGAAGACTTAATTGGTCATGACCACAATCATTCATTACACTAATTAGATTCGTAATTGAGGAAGGCTTGTTGAGTTTGAATTGAAAGGTGTAATATAACTTGAAAAAAACCCCATTGCTGTGCGTTTTTAAGCAAAAGCGAGTGCAATTTTAAGAGGAATGTGTAAATCTACGAGAAGTTAGGATTTTTACGATGAGGTTTGTGAAATTGCGATGGGTTCGCATTAGTGCGATGTCATTTGGCATACGCCTACTTTGTGTAATACTGCATACGAAATAGCAAAAATACATTGGGGGCGGTTATTCGCTATTGTGCAACGTGTTCGCAAAGTTGCGAATATGTTGTGCGAACGAAAAAAATAGCGATCAACTCGGAATCACCCCCAATGTTCGCAGTGCGTCTGCGCCAAGTAAATTTGCCAAAAAGTTAGGTATTTTACTCACGGCTTAATGAAGAAATTTCTTCGTTCTGGTGATCGGAGTGTGATTGACAGGAAGTGGGTGTTTCTGGGCGGAAACTGACCGTTTTATGGGTGTGTGCGGAAAAACGCTGCCATTTCTGGGATAAACGCGGGAGTGGCTGGAGAAACGGGGGAGTGTCTGGGCGAACGCTGGGTGTGTTTGTGACGTCAAACCAGGAACGAAACTGACTGAACTGATCGCAGTGGCAGAGTAAGTCCCGAGCTACTCAGAAACTGCAAAGAAATTTCTATTCGCAATTATGCAAATCTTTCGTTCGCAATTCTGCAAAGCTAAGATTCACTCCCAGTAGGCGGCGGCTTAGCGTGTGCAAAGCTGAAAAAAGCAGCTAGCGAGCGAACAACTCAGAATGAGGGCCACTGTACGGTCAGGTAGAAATATTGTCAGTAACTACAGTAGTTGATTACCTTTTGCCAGTATTACCTACTGTAAGTTTATTTTGTGTTTATCCTATGTAAATCTCAAGAGAAGTGCTTTATAATGGAATGTGATCAGGATCCTTGCAGACGGGATCTCAACAATCAAAAATAAGAATTTACTTACCGATAATTCTATTTCTCGTAGTCCGTAGTGGATGCTGGGAACTCCGTAAGGACCATGGGGAATAGCGGCTCCGCAGGAGACAGGGCACATCTAAAGAAAGCTTTAGGATCACCTGGTGTGCACTGGCTCCTCCCCCTATGACCCTCCTCCAAGCCTCAGTTAGGATACTGTGCCCGGACGAGCGTACACAATAAGGAAGGATTTTGAATCCCGGGTAAGACTCATACCAGCCACACCAATCACACTGTACAACTTGTGATCTGAACCCAGTTAACAGCATGATAATAGAGAAGCCTCTATAAAAGATGGCTCACTACAACAATAACCCGAATTTTTTGGTAACAATAATTATGTACCAGTATTGCAGACAATCCGCACTTGGGATGGGCGCCCAGCATCCACTACGGACTACGAGAAATAGAATTATCGGTAAGTAAATTCTTATTTTCTCTGACGTCCTAGTGGATGCTGGGAACTCCGTAAGGACCATGGGGATTATACCAAAGCTCCCAAACGGGCGGGAGAGTGCGGATGACTCTGCAGCACCGAATGAGAGAACTCCAGGTCCTCCTCAGCCAGGGTATCAAATTTGTAGAATTTTACAAACGTATTTGCTCCTGACCAAGTAACTGCTCGGCAAAGTTGTAAAGCCGAGACCCCTCGGGCAGCTGCCCAAGATGAGCCCACCTTCCTTGTGGAGTGGGCATTTTAAGATTTTTGGCTGTGGCAGGCCTGCCACAGAATGTGCAAGCTGAATTGTACTACAAATCCAACGAGCAATCGTCTGCTTAGAAGCAGGAGCACCCAGTTTGTTGGGTGCATACAGGATAAACAGCGAGTCAGATTTTCTGACTCCAGCCGTCCTGGAAACATATATTTACAGGGCCCTGACCACGTCAAGCAACTTGGAATCCTCCAAGTCCTTAGTAGCCGCAGGTACCACAATAGGTTGCTTCATGTGAAATGCAGAAACCACCTTAGGTAGAAATTGAGGACAAGTCCTCAATTCTGCCCTGTCAGAATGAAATATTAAATAAGGGCTTTTATATGATAAAGCCGCCAATTCTGACACACGCCTGGCTGAAGCCAGGGCTAACAGCATCGTCACCTTCCATGTGAGATATTTTAAGTCCACAGTGGTGAGTGGTTCAAACCAATGTGACTTTAGGAAACTCAACACAACATTGAGATCCCAAGGTGCCACTGGAGGCACAAAAGGAGGCTGTATATGCAGTACCCCTTTTACAAATGTCTGAACTTCAGGCACTGAAGCCAGTTCCTTTTGGAAGAAAATCGACAGGGCCGAAAATTGAACCTTAATGGACCCTAATTTTAGGCCCATATACAGTCCTGTTTGCAGGAAATGGAGGAAACGAAACAGTTGAAATTTCTCTGTAGGGGCCTTCTTGGCCTCCCACCACGCAACATATTTTCGCCAAATGCGGTGATAATGTTTTGCGGTTACGTCCTTCCTGGCCTTGACCAGGGTAGGGATGACTTCATCTGGAATGCCTTTTTCCTTCAGGATCCGGCGTTCAACCACCAAGCCGTCAAACGCAGCCGCGGTAAGTCTTGGAACAAACAAGGCCCCTGCTGGAGCAGGTCCTTTCTTAGAGGTAGAGGCCACGGTTCGTCCGTGAGCATCTCTTGAAGTTCCGGATACCAAGTTCTTCTTGGCCAATCCGGAGCCACGAGTATCGTTCTTACTCCCCTTTGCCGTATAATTCTCAGTACTTTTGGTATGAGGACAGAGGAGGGAACACATACACTGACTGGAACACCCACGGTGTTACCAGAGCGTCCACAGCTATTGCCTGAGGGTCTCTTGACCTGGCGCAATACCTGTCCAGTTTTTTGTTGAGGCGGGACGCCATCATATCCACCTTTGGTTTTTCCCAACGGTTCACAATCATGTGGAAGACTTCTGGATGAAGTCCCCACTCTCCCGGGTGTAGATCGTGTCTGCTGAGGAAGTCTGCTTCCCAGTTGTCCACTCCCGGAATGAACACTGCTGACAGTGCTATCACATGATCTTCCGCCCAGCGAAGAATCCTTGCAGCTTCTGCCATTGCCCCCCTGCTTCCCGTGCCGCCCTGTCTGTTTACGTGGGCGACTGACGTGATGTTGTCCGATTGGATCAATACCGCCTGACCCTGAAGCAGGGGTTTCGCTTGACTTAGGGCATTGTAAATGGCCCTTAGTTCCAGAATGTTTATATGAAGAGATGTCTCCAGGCTTGACCATAAGCCCTGGAAATTCCTTCCCTGTGTGACTGCTCCCCAGCCTCGCAGGCTGGCATCCGTGGCCACCAGGACCCAGTCCCGAATGCCGAATCTGCGGCCCTCTAGAAGATGAGCACTCTGCAACCACCACAGGAGGGATACCCTTGTCCCCGGTGACAGGGTTATCCGCTGAAGCATCTGAAGATGCGACCCGGACCATTTGTCCAGTAGGTTCCACTGGAAAGTCTTGCGTGGAATCTGCCGAATGGGATTGCTTCGTAGGAAGCCACCATTTTTACCCAGAACCCTTGTGCATTGATGCACTGAGACTTGGTTCGGTTTTAGGAGGTTCCTGGCTTTCTCCTCCGGGAGAAACACCTTCTTTCTGGACTGTGTCCAGGATCATCCCTAGGAACAGAAGACAAGTCGTCGGAACCAGCTGCGATTTTGGAATATTGAGAATCCAATCGTGCTGCCGCAACACTACCTGAGATAGTGCTACACCGACTTCCAAGTGTTCCCTGGATCTTACCCTTATCAGGGAATCGTCCAAGTAAGGGATAACTAAAATTTCCTTCCTTCGAAGGGATATCATTTCGGCCATTACCTTGGTAAAGACCCGGGGTGCCGTGGACCATCCCTACGGCAGCGTCCGAACTGATAGTGACAGTTCTGTACCATAACCTGAAATACCCTTGGTGAGAAGGGTAAATTTTGACATGAAGGTAAGCATCCTTGATGTCCCGAGACATCATGTAGTCCCCTTCTTCCAGGTTTGCAATCACTGCTCTGAGTGACTCAATTTTGAATTTGAACCTCTGTATGCAAGTGTTCAAGGATTTTAGATTTTAGATTTTAAAATCGGTCTCACCGAGCCGTCTGGCTTCGGTACCACAATAGTGTGGAATAATACCCCGTTTCCTGTTGCAGGAGGGGTATCTTGATTATCACCTGCTGGGAATACAGCTTGTGAATGGTTTCCAAAACTGCCTCCCTGTCAGCGGGAGACATCGGTAAAACAGACCTTTGGAAACGGCGAGGGGGATACGTCTCGAATTCCAATTTGTACCCCTGAAATATTACCTGAAGGATCCAGGGGTCTACTTGCGAGTGAGCCCACTGCGCACTGAAATTCATTGAGAACGGGACCCCACCGTGCCTGAACTTGTAAAGCCCTAGCGTCATACTGAGGGCTTGGCAGAGGCGGAAAAGAGTTTCTGTTCCTTGGAACTGGCTGATCTCTGCAGCCATTTTCCTCTCCCTCTGTCACGAGCAGAAAAGAGGAACCCTTTTGTCCGCTTGCCAACCAGGACTGCGCCTGATAATACGGCGTCTTATTTTGAGAGGCGACCTGGGGTACATCCCCTTTTTTGTTAAGGCAATACTTCCAAATGCCGTTTGGAATCCGCATCACCTGACCACTTTACTGGTATAATTGGACAACGCACTTATACTTGATGCCAGTCGGCAAATATTCCGCTGTGCATCATGCATATATAGAAATGCATCTTTTAATTGCTCTATAGGCAATAATATACTGTCCTTATCTAGGATATCAAATTTCCAGTCAGGGAATCCGACCACGCCAACCCAGCACTGCACATCCAGGCTGAGGCGATTGCTGGTCGCAGTATAACACCAGTATGTGTGTAAATACATTTTAGGATACCCTCCTGCTTTCTATCAGCAGGATCCCTAAGGGCGGCCATCTCCAGAGAGGGTAGAGCCCTTGTTCTTACAAGCGTGTGAGCGCCTTATCCCCCCTAGGGGGTGTTTCCCAACGCACCCTAACCTCTGGCGGGAAAAGGTATACCGCCAATAACTTTTTAGAAATTATCAATTGTTATCGGGGGGAAACCCACGCATCATCACACACCTCATTTTATTTCTCAGATTCAGGAAAACTACAGGAAGTTTTTCCTCACCAAACATAATACCCCTTTTTTTGGTGGTATTTATATTATCAGAAGAGTGTAAACTTTTTCCATTGCCTCAATCATGCAATGTGTGGCCCTATTGGAAATCACGGTTGTCTCTTCACCGTCGACACAGGAGTCAGTATCCGTGTCGGCGTCTGTATCTGAGGTAACGGGCGCTTTAGAGCCCCTGTATGAGACGTCTGGACATGCACAAGCTGAGTAGCCGGCTGTCTCATGTCAACCACTGTCTTTTATACAAAGCTGACACTGTCACGCAATTTCAACAGTACATCCACTCAGGTGTCGACCCCCCAGGGGGTGACAACACTATTACAGACACTCTACTCCGTCTCCTCATCATTTTTCTCCTCATACATGTCGACACAAACGTACCGACACACAGCACACACACAGGGAATGCTCTGATAGAGGACAGGACCCCACTAGCCCTTTGGGGAGACAGAGGGAGAGTTTGCCAGCACACACCAGAGCGCTATATATATACAGGGATAACCTTATATAAGTGTTTTTCCCTTTATAGCTGCTGTATTGTTTATACTGCGCCTAATTTGTGCCCCCCTCTCTTTTTTAACCCCTTTCTGTAGTGTAGTGACTGCAGGGGAGAGCCAGGGAGCTTCCCTCCAACTGAGCTGTGAGGGAAAATGGCGCCAGTGTGCTGAGGAGATAGGCTCCGCCCCTTTCTCGGCGTCCTTATCATCCGTTTTCTTGTATGTTTTGGCAGGGGTTAAATGCATCCATATAGCCCAGGAGTTATATGTGATGCATTTATTTTAGCCATAAAAGGTTTTCTATCGATTTATTGCGTCTCAGGGCGCTGCCCCCCCAGCGCCCTGCACCCTCAGTGACCGGAGTGTGAAGTGTGCTGAGAGCAATGGCGCACAGCTGCGGTGCTGTGCGCCTACCTTTATCTGAAGACAGGAAAGTCTTCTGCCGCCGATTTTTCCGGACCTCTTCGCTCTTCTGGCTCTGTAAGGGGGCCGGCGGCGCGGCTCCGGTGACCCATCCAGGCTGAACCTGTGATCGTCCCTCTGGAGCTAATGTCCAGTAGCCTAAGAAGCCCAATCCACTCTGCACGCAGGTGAGTTCGCTTCTTCTCCCCTTAGTCCCTCGATGCAGTGAGCCTGTTGCCAGCAGGTCTCACTGAAAATAATAAACCTAAACTAAAACTTTCACAAAGAGCTCAGGAGAGCCCCTAGTGTGCACCCTTCTCGTCGGGCACAGAAAATCTAACTGAGGCTTGGAGGAGGGTCATAGGGGGAGGAGCCAGTGCACACCAGGTGATCCTAAAGCTTTCTTTAGATGTGCCCTGTCTCCTGCGGAGCCGCTATTCCCCATGGTCCTTACGGAGTTCCCAGCATCCACTAGGACGTCAGAGAAATAGACAGCGGAATCCTGACTGATCCCAATGGTAAGTACTGGGGTTAGGGTTATGAAATAGGGTGATGCTTAGGCTGCGGAGGATAGGGGGGTTAGGGTTAGGCTGGGGGATGGGGCGGTTAGGGTTAGGCTCCTGGAGGGAAAGGTAAGGGTTAGACTGCTGGAGGGGTGGTTAAGGTTAGGGATAGGGGCAGGGTTAAAGTACTTATTGAAATCCATTAGGATTTTGACCGTCAGGATGCCGGACAGCATCCTACTTGCTGGGATGGTGATTGTCAGGATTTCAATACCATTATTATTATTTATTAACATAACTACGTTTTACCTTATTTAATACAATTACAAAAAAAAACCTTTGATGTATTCATGTACTTATTTTAACTTATTGAATGAGAAATGGAACCAGTTTTTGATCCACACTCACACTGTAGGGATTATTGTTATTCCTGAGATGACTCCTGATGAACCTCCTCTGTTTTGCAAAAAGGAGACATCTTGGGTAGAGGTATCGGCAAAAAGAGTATTTGTATCACCCATCATCAGAGTTAAACAAAATGTGAGAAGGTGTTACACACTGTATTTCTGGAAGCGCTACTGGCATTGAACAAGAAATACCTGGGATCTCCCGTGTACCAGGCAAAACAAAGCAGGCACCATGGTAGAATTCACTCAAGATTATATTTATGAATGGTGTCAGCAAAAGGCCTTACTTTTAATTATTGTGTAGTGTCTTACGGAAAGCAAAGGATGATAATATTCTCAGTGCTTTCCAGAATTTACATTAAGCATTATCTGAAAGTACCTAAAATAATTGGTTATCTATCTATCTATCTATCTATCTATCTATCTATCTATCTATCTATCTATCTATCTATCTATCAAAAAAGAGGCAGCACTCAGCAGTCTTTTTTTAGTAGTGTTTTAAAAACGTCCTTTACTCTATTAAAAAGACTACTGACTGCCGCCTCATTTTTTTGCCACATATTGGAATCACCATACCCTAGGAGGGCACCGCAGACAGTAAATTATTACCCCAAATGAGTGGAGTGCCGGCCGGGTCCACAAGGGTCGGTCTGTCTGTCTGTCTTGGCCTACTAAAGGCAAGATATACTGGATTGGAAGCTTTTATTCAAGATAATGCCTCTAATCAGGAGAGTTAAACAAAAGTAGCTGTAATGCATGTTTCCATTGTTTTCTTTCATTTTAACAATATTTTATCATGGGTACACAACAATTGTTTCACCTCATACTGTTTATTTTTCAGAAAATGTGAAATAATATTAGAGATGTACGTGTAGTGTCATGTTTTGGCTTTGGTTTTAATTTTATCCCTGTGTTTTTGTTTTGGAAAAACATGCTTAAGTGTTTTGGTTTAGATTCAGAGTTTGGGTCGGTTTAAAATTGATAAAAAAAATAGATAATCATTGATAAAAATCAATTAAAATTGATTAAAAAAAGCTAAAATCAAAACTCGAGAATTGGATTTAAAATCCGAATTCCGAACTGCAGGAAAATTCGAACCGGGACTTGGGTCGGATAAGATCTTGGGGGTTATTCAGGCCACATCGCTAATTGATGCGACTGCAATAACCCCGACTGCAAACTCTTTTGCCTGACTGACAGGCAGAGGTGTCGTGGATTGGATGGGGGGCGGCAACTAAGTGTTGCGGCGCAGCATGCCGAAAACAGCCACTCTGATCAAGAAAATGCCAGCAGACCATCTGCATATTCTGCCTAGCTGTAGCTGAAGGGGGTCATCCACAGTTCCTGAGACCGCAATTAAATTGCACTCGCAGACACTGGGCAGGCCATTTAGCATGCTGGGTGGCCTTGCCCTGCAATGGGCGGCCCACAGCATGCGAAAGAACGGATTGCAAATTCTGCTTTTTAGCAAAATTGCAGTCCATACTGAATAATCCATCTTGTCAGGAGATCCGAATCAGGTTTTGGGTCGGTTCCGATCCACAAAATTTGAGTAGATCCGCTTTTTTGGAGAACCAAACTTCACATTTCTAAAATAATGTGAACATAATTAATAGTGCAAATATCCGATTAATTTGCAATCGATTACAAATATTAGGCAATCGTTAGACCACAGGTTCTCAAACTCGGTCCTCAAGACCCCACACAGTTCATGTTTTGCAGGTAACCCAGCAGGTGCACAGGTGTATTAATTACTCAAGGACACATTTTAAAAGGTCCACAGGTGGAGCTAATTATTTCACTTGCGATTCTGTGAGGAGATCTGCAAAACATGCACTGTGTGGGGTAATGAGGACCGAGTTTGAAAACCTGTGCGTTAGACCTTGCAGAAAACAAGTTTAGAGATTAGAATAAATTTACAAGGTCATAAATGTGACATCAAGATTTAATCAAACTTCCCCACTTCAAAGATCAGTGACATTCCCAATGTCTATTGCACACTAGAGGAGGCAGTCTTTCACATAGCATAAGAGATGATTATGATTTGGGGAAAGTTATCTGTACATTTTGGAGATAAAGTTAGTTTAAAGCATTCCTGGTAACAGATTTAATAGGTGTCTACCCACAATTGTGACCCGAGTTTAGATTATTGATTTATATACTTCTCAGCTCTATAGATACATACTAGTGATTGTATAACATAATGTTCTAAGGGCCTGATTCTACGCAACTGCAAGTTGCGATTTTCTAGGTTACGGAGCTGTTAATGTTCGCAAATGAAGCTGCCGCCCAGAATTGAAATGAGATGTCAACGCCATCACAAACTCATTCGCAATTGCGTACACATTCACAGCCTATACACAAAAACGAGGAACATCGAGGTTAAGGGTAGCCCAATGGGTATGCAGACTGGACACAGCAGTAGCGACGCAGGTGCCATATATTTGTATGTACGAGCTCGGCAGATACACACACCAAAAACGGTCATGTCACACCTGATTTTTGCAACACTCCCCGTTAACAACTTCAAAGGGTCACTTCCTGTCAGTCACCTTGCGAAACACGTGCAGTACGATGGCAGCACATGCGTAGTCTGCAGATATTCGCTCACTTTGTATGAACATTGGTCATAGCGTACAGCTCTGAATCAGGCAATTTGTGATAACAAACTGTAGGTACAAGATTTATTGACATTTCATTTAATATTTTTCTTCGTACCCCTTTGCCAGAGAAGTATCAATTAGGAATGATGTGATTTTCAGTTCCTGGAATTGTATGAAAGACACCAGATACTGTTGACCTGAAGACATCTCTGTTAACATAGTAAACATTTATATCAGTTGGCAACACAGCAAGTTACTATCTTGTGTGTTGTGCATAAATTGTCTTTGACAGTTGTAATGAGTACAAAGAACTGTATTGTTTGTTTTGCAAGTGAGTGCGCGAGTGTGTGTGTGTGTGTGTGTGTGAGTGTGTGTTTTGAAAGAAAATAATATATTCTAGCTTGTTAAAGAGGGTGTGGGTACTTGGAAGCTGAGCTTGCAATTTCAGTCCATCCCAGCTGGTTTTAGGGATTTTGTTGTTAGATTAGTTTTATTTGCTTTGTGTTAATGCAAAACTTTGCAGTCAGACTGCAAGATTTAATGAAATTGGAAATGGTTTCAATACCAAGGTAAGCCACGCAGAAGGCTGTATATTGGCCCTCATTCCGAGTTGTTCGCTCGCAAGGCGATTTTAGCAGTATTGCACACGCTAAGCCGTCGCCTACTGGGAGTGAATCTTAGCTTCTTAAAATTGCGAACGAAAGATTCGCAATATTGCGATTACACATCTCGTAGCAGTTTCAGAGTAGCTTCAGACTTACTCGGCATCTGCGATCAGTTCAGTGCTTATCGTTCCTGGTTTGACGTCACAAACGCACCCAGCGTTCGCCCAGACACTCCTCCGTTTCTCCAGCCACTCCCGCGTTTTTTCCGGAAACGGTAGCGTTTTTTCCCACACGCTCATAAAACGGCCTGTTTCCGCCCAGTAACACCCATTTCCTGTCAATCACACTACGATCGCCTGAGCGAAGAAAAAGCCGTGAGTAAAAATCCAAACTTCATAGCAAATTTACTTGGCGCAGTCGCAGTGCGGACATTGCGCATGCGCACTAAGCGGAAAAACGCTGCGATGCGAAGAAATTTTCCGAGCGAACGACTCGGATTGACCTCCATTGTTAGCTCATGTCATACAACCAATTCTCTGATAACTTTTTATAAAATGAAATTATTTTATTATATTTTATTATTATACAATAACACCAGCAGGTTCATCAGTGTTGTACAATTAGAGAATATTATGCCATTTAGTAGTAGTAGTTGTACTAGTATCTTAATTTCGGAACCCATTACTTAACCAGTGGTGCAGTTTATTTAGCAGTAATGAGAATATACAGCTGTACTCACAACAGGGGCCCTCATTCCGAGTTGATCGCTCGCTAGCTGCTTTTAGCAGCAGTGCAAACGCTAAGCCACCGCCCTCTGGGAGTGTATCTTAGCTTAGCAGAAGTGCGACCGAAAGGATCGCAGAACGAAGTTAATTCTTTTTCAAGCAGTTTCAGAGTAGATGCAGACCTACTCCTACCTTGCGATCACTTCAGACTGTTTAGTTCCTGTTTTGACGTCACATACACGCCCTGCGTTCGGCCAGCCACTCCCCCATTTCCCCCAGCACGCCTGCATTTTTAGCTGACACGCCTGCATTTCTTAGCACACTCCCGGAAAATGGTCAGTTACCTCCCAGAAACGCCCCATTCCTGTCAATCACTCACCGATCAACAGAGCGACGGAAAAGAGTCGCTCGACCTTGTGTGAAACTGCATATTTTTTTGTTAAAATACGTCGCACGTGCGCACTGCGGCCCATGCACATACGCAGAAATGCCGATGTTTAGCCTGATCGCTGCGCTGCGAACAACGGCAGCTAGCGATCAACTCGGAATGACCCCCAGAGTCTCTAAACATGGGGTGTAATTCAGAGTTGATAGCAGTAGCAAATTTGTTAGCAGTTGGGCAAAAACATGGGGGTAATTCCAAGTTGATCGCAGCAGGAATTTTGTTAGCAGTTGGGCAAAACCATGGGGGTAATTCCAAGTTGATTGCAGCAGGAATTTTGTTAGCAGTTGGGCAAAACCATGTGCACTGCAGGGGAGGCAGATATAACATGTGCAGAGAGAGTTAGATTTGGGTGGGTTATTTTGTTTCTGTGCAGGCTAAATACTGGCTGCTTTGTTTTTACACTGCAATTTAGATTTCTGGGGCAGATGTATTAAGCCTAGAAAAGTGATAAAGAAGTGCTAAGTGGAAGGGGAAAACGGCCCAGCCAATCATTAACGGTTTGAAAAATGACAGTTGGGAGCTGATTGGCTGGTGCATTATCACCTTCCACTTATCATTACTTTTTCACTTCTCCATGCTTAATACATCTGCCCCTCAGTTTGAACACATCCCACCCAAATCTAACTCTCTCTGCACGTTATATCTGCCCCACCTGCAGTGCACATGGGGGGTCATTCTGACCTGATTGCACGCTGCCGTTAATTGCAGCGCAGCGATCAGGTCAGAAGTGTGCATGCACCGGCACCGCAGTGGGCCTGCAGTGCACATGCCAGACAGCTGACGGCTGTCGTAGCCCAGCAATCGCCTCTGCCTGATTCCTAAGGTATAAGTCCAGAACATGGGACCCCATGGGCCAACACCACCCCTAATACACTAACCCAAACTGCTAAACTACCCATAATATCCTAACCCAAACTGCTAACCCTAATACTGTATCCCTAATACCCTAACCCAAACTGCTAAATTACTGTAACCCTAATACCCTACCAAAAACCCTTAAAACTAACCCTAATACATTAACCTTAAAGGGCAGACAAAATGGGCCAAGGGGTTATTATCTGCCATCAATTTTTTTGTTTCTATGACCAGGGCATTACACTAGTAAGATATTGCAGCAGTTTAAGAGTTAAAAAGTAGTACATTAATAAGTAGCAGCTTTAGTGCTAACAGTGTTACATAGGTTAGAAGTAACAATTACAGTGTTAAAAAGTGTTACATTAGTAAAAAGCAGTTTAAGTGTTAAAAAGTGTTACATTAAGTGTTACAATAAAGATGCCCCGAAGCAGCCCAAACACATCAACCTAGGGAGCGCCACGCCCCAAACCCATTCCTAATACTGACATATTATATAATTTTAACCAAGACTTAACTTTTATGGTGTCTATTCCAATATGTAGACTGCAAATGCAAGGACCTATCCTAATTAAAAACACCCAAGGACAGGTGGGATGGGTGCTAATCCAGGCTGAAGGAGTCTCTGTCTTCGAGGGTACGCAATATAGAATACAGTATTGGGGGGGTGGACTTCACACCCTAATTCAAAACATAATAGGAGGCGCTACCATGCTGAGTTTTGTAGAGCACCATTCTTTATTTGCGCTTACATACTTTACAGCACAAGTCAATATAGTCCGCAATCTTTTCTCCAGCTCATTGTGGCACTCAAAGCTGACTCATCTTTGGTGCTGTCCTTCTTATTCTGCATAGCATTTACATTTTGTGACATATATAACACTTGAATTTAAATTTTCTGGGCTTTTTTAACTCTTGGTATGTAATGCAGTATTCTCAGCATTTAATTCAACTGGCACAATTTCTTCAAACTGTAGCAGTTTTGTCCTGACAATTTCTGTAATTAACTTGGTTTTATTTGCTTCTAATGATATAAAGTCAAAGCCAGGCATTACATTTTGCACCATCAACATGGTGATTTTCCTTTCAGCTACCTGGACTCATAAATACATTAACTACTGGGATATGGTCATCATTTTGTCAATGTACTGTAGTCACTCATACTAGTGCAGTCACATGACTTGGTTTTATACAAAACATGCCTCAGAGTAATTCTTCTCATTAGACCCCTATCGTCCTAAGCTGCCTGCAGTGCTGTCCACATGTCTTTTGCTGACACTTTTACGTGTATGAAAGAATACAGGTGTTACTCGACGACTGTCCCCAATTGGTGGTAATGGGGCATTCGAACATAAGCTAAGTGTTATAAGGCTGTGTCATGGGCATGTAAGCATAATTACTTATAATTTTGGTTTGGCAGACTACTAGTCACAGCATACTTGTAAGTATACTCACTCTGTATATGGCTCTGCATGGTTCTCACTACTTTCTAAATAATTCTTGGCAGCATGTTGCTTATTGGCTCTCTGATAAACATGCACCCCAGTAAGCTAATAGATATGGTTCAGGCTATATCAAAGCTTGAGGCTTTGACATGATTTGGACAGTGAGTTGGACACTGAGCAATTTGCTATCAGTTTCTCTGGTTTCAGTTAATGAAGTATATTCAGGCTATATGAGTTCCGGCCTATGGGGCATATTCATAGAACTAGTACATTATAATGTCTTTTTGTCATTTTCGTAAATTGTCCCCTCTGTCTCCCAGCAAGGATCTTTATTCTCTCAGCCCGTTTCAAATGTGGAAATACATGGATTCCTCTCTAGACACAAACGGTAACTATTGTACTGTATTTAATACTCCAATTCAGAGTTGCACACAAGTGGAGTGCAATAGACTATATGGAACCCAATGCAAATATGCTGTAGATAGTGTATACAGCTGCACCACCCTTATTTATTCCGCTTGTGGAAGCCATCATTATTATAGTTGCACCAGTCCTACAGATGTTGCAAGAAATCCATCTGAAATCAAACTGTGTATATCTGAGCCCACAACGATGCCTTTACTCAGCTGAGCCTACTGTTTGCGCGTACGTTCTGTTACCACCCTTCAGACACAGAGGAGTTACATACAGTACGACACCGAGTCATCCGTAATTGCTCATACTTGCGTATGCTTGGCTGTAAGAAATGTGAAGTGCTAAAAATGGCAAGGTCTATTAGCAAGATGCACTCACGCCCTTAACTTGACATCAACCCCACAGTACACAGTCGCCTCCTAATAACTGCAGCCAAAAAACAGTGTTGAGCCTTATGGGCATTTTGAAATGATGGTATATTTCCCAATAAGAAAATATATTTTACATCAGGTAAATACATATTTCTAAGTAAGTCATTTTTTTTCATACAACACTTTTGATATATAATTCATACTTCAGACATCAAAGAAGCCGAGCTTTATATTTCTGCAACCGTTCTCTTTGCACATTTTGATGTACAGTTTAATGATTTGGCTTTCTGTAATTCTTTTTGGTGGACGTCTCAGGTATGTTATTCTTGTTTTCTGTTTTTTTTTTAATATGCAACAAAACATTAGTACCAGCAAGTGGTCTTCAGCTTTTCTTCTCCTTGTGAGCTGTTAATGCAGTTGTTACTTTGTTAAAAATGTAACTGGTATATAATTTCCATATAAATGCTTCTTGCTTCACAGAGACTGTGCTATTAATGTCCAAACTTTTAGGTTATGAAACTGCAACAAAATCATAGCATATGATTGAGATATATACAGGATCGGGAAGTAAGAGAATTAGTGATGAGCCAGTGAGAGAGTGAGGGCTTTCACATCTATCTATCTATCTATCTATCTATCTATCTATCTATCTATCTATCTATCTATCTATCTATCTATCTATCTATCTACAGTATCTATCTATCTATCTATCTATCTATCTATCTATCTATCTATCTATCTATCTATCTATCTATCTACAGTATATATATATATATATATATATATATAATTATTATCCTTTATTTATATGGCGCCACAAGGGTTCCGCAGCGCCCAATTAAAGAGTACATAAATAATCAAACAGGAAAACAGCAACTTACAGTTGATGACAGTATAGGACAAGTGCAGGGTAAATATACATAGTTACATCAGCAGATGACACTGGAATAAGTATCAGGTGGCAGAAGACTGCTGGAGTTGATGCAGTTGAAGATTATTAAAGTAAGAAAGGATAAGCACATGAGGGAAGAGGGCCCTGCTCGTGAGAGCTTACATTCTAAAGGGGAGGGGTAGACAGACAGGGGTGACACAGATGGGGTACATAGAGAGTGTATAACAGAGGGTTAGGATGAGATTTGGCTGGGTTTGGTGAAGAAGCGGGTCTTGAGAGCCCGTTTGAAGTTTTGTAGAGAGGTGGAGAGTCTGAGGGGGAGAGGTAGGGAATTCCAGAGAAGTGGTGCAGCACGCAAAAAATCTTGGAGGTAGGAGTGGGAGGAGGTAATCCGTAGGCAGGAAAGTCATCGTGCATTAGCAGAGTGAAGAGGATGGGTGGGAGTGTAAAGGGAGATAAGATCAGAGATGTAGATGGGAGAGGAGTGGGTGAGGGCTTTGTAAGCGAGTGTGAGAAGCTTGAAATGGATTCTGAAAGGGAAGGGGAGCCAGTGAAGGTCTAGTAAGAGAGGAGAGGTAGACGTAGTGCGTTTGGTGAGGAAAATGAGCCGGGCAGCAGCATTGAGGATAGATTGGAGTGGAGAGAGGTGTTTGTCAGGAATGCCAGTCAGGAGGAGATTACTGTAATCCAGTCTGGAGATGACCAGTGAGTGGATAAGAGTCCTGGGTCAGAAAGGGTCTGATCATGGAAATATTTTTTAGATGAAAATGGCAGGTTTGTGAGAGGTGTTGAATGTGTGGTTTGAAGGAGAGGGAGGAGTCAAGGATTACTCCAAAACAGCGCATTTGGGGTCTAGAGGAGATAGTAGTGCCATCAATAGATAATGAGATTGTAGGAGGTGAGGTTATGCGGGAGGGAGGAAAGATGATCAGCTCGGTCTTAGACATGTTAAGTTTAAGAAAGCGCTGGGACATCCAGGAAGAGGTAGCAGAGAGACAGTTGGAGATACGAGTGAGGAGAGCAGGGGAGAGGTCTGGAGAGGAAAGATAGATTTGGGTGTCATCAGCATAGAGATGATATTGGAAACCAAAAGAACTAATGAGCTTACCTAGTGAGGATGTTTAGAGAGAGAAGAGGAGAGGACCAAGGACAGAACCTTGGGGTACACCTACAGTTAGTGGAAGTGAGGGGGAGGTGGAGTCATGAGAAGAGAAAGAGAATGAACGGTCAGAGAGGTAGGAAGACAGCCAAGAGAGGGCAGTGTCACGCAGACCAATGGAGTGAAGGATTTGCAGTAGTAGAGGATGGTCCACAGTGTCAAAAGCAGCAGAGAGATCAAGTAGAATAGGTAGAGAGTAGTGTCACTTAGATTTAGCAGCATGGAGGTCATTGCATACTTTTGTAAGGGCAGTTTCAGTGGAGTGGAGAGGACGGAAGCCAGACTGGAATGGGTCAAGTAGTGAGTGTGAGGAAAGAAAGGAAGTAAGGCGGTTGTAGACAATACGCTCAAGGAGTTTGGAGGCAAAAGGGAGGAGAGAGATGGGTCGGTAGTTGGAGAGAGTGTTTGGATCAAGGGTAGGTTTTTTAATAATAGGAGAGATGAGTGCATGCTTGAAGGCAGAGGGGACAGTGCCTGATGAGAGGGAGAGATTGAGAAGGTGGGAAAGATGGGAACAAGCAGAAGGAGAGAGGTAGCGGAGGAGGCGGGAGGGGATAGGGTCAAGTGGGGAGGTGGTGAGGGGACAGGAACGAATGAGGGCCATGATTTCCTCTCCAGTTGCATGGGAGAAAGAGGTCAGAGTAGGTGGGAGGGATGGGGAGGGGTGGTAAGGGATGGGGGAAAGCTGGTTACTGATGGTCTGGTGTGATGTGATGTCCTTACGTATGGAGTCAATTTTGGATGTGAAGTAAGTGGCAAAGTCAAGAGCAGAGAGTGAGGAAGGGAGACGAGGTGGAGGTGGGCAGGGGAGTGAGTTGAGAGTTGCAAAAAGGCGCCGGGGGTTGGAAGACTGGGAGGAGATGAGGTTCTTGAAGTATGACTGTTTAGCAAGAGAAAGAGCAGCACTGAAGGATGAGAGCATAAGTTTGAAATGGAGGAAGTCTGCCTTAGAGCGTGATTTCCTCCAGTGTCGCTCAGCAGTACGTGAGCATTTTTGCAGATATCTGGTGCATTTGGTGTGCCAGGGTTGAGGTGGTAATTTGCGAGGGTGAATAGTGGTTGGTGGAGCAACAGAGTCAAGAGCAGAAGTAAGGGATGCATTGTATATGGAAGTGGCTTGTTCAGGGCATGAGAGAGAGAGAATAGGAGAGAGAAGTGAGTCAAACAGGGAGGAAAGGAATATATATATATAGTAATCAGGGGTGATACTCGGCGCACAGAAAACCTTCCTTTAATAGTTCATGTATATAGTCTATAGTGTATGTGTTTAGTTCAGAGCACTTCCCCTGTGCTTTCCGGGGTGGCTGCCTACTTTTCCAAACGACCTGCTGTTCAAACAGATCTTCATAGAATCTAGAAAACAAGTGAAAAAAGGCGCCTCCTAGTGCAATATTGATAATGAAAGGACCTCCACCAATATTTTCTGAAAAATATATAGTATGAGGAGAAACAATTGTTGTGTACCTATGATAAAATATTGCCAAAACAAAAGAAAACAATAAATAAATGCACGACAGCTACTTTGTTTAACTCTCCTGATTAGGGACATTGGGGGTCATTCCGAGTTGATCGCTAGATAAAAATGTTTGCAGCGCAGCGATTAAGTGAAAAAGCGGCACTTCTGCGCATGCGTATGCGGCGCAATGCGCACGCCCGACGTACTTTCACAACAGCCGATGTAAGGTCTAGCGAAGCTTTTCAGTCGCACTGCTGGCCGCAGAGTGATTGACATGAAGTGGGTGTTTCATGGGTGTCAACTGACCGTTTTCAGGGAGTGTTGATAAAAATGCAGGCGTGCCAGGAAAAATGCAGGCGTGGCTGGGCGAACGCAGGGCGTGTTCGTGACGTCAAAACAGGAACTGAACAGTCTGAAGTGATCGCAAGCGCTGAGTAGATCTGGAGCTGCTCTAAACCTGCACAGTTTTTTTTTGTAGCCGGTGTGCAATCCTTTCGTTCGCACTTCTGCTAAGCTAAAATACACTCCCAGAGTGCGGCGGCTTAGCGTTTGCATGGCTGCTAAAAACTGCTAGCGAGCGATCAACTCGGAATGACCCCCATTATCTTGAATAAAAGCCTCTGATCTAGTATATCTTGTCTTTAGCAGGCCAATTAATACTCCGATATAGAGATAGATAGATAGATAGATAGATAGATAGATACATATGTATATACACACACATATATATATATATATATATATATATACGGAACAAGGATTAATACTGTGCCACGTGTGATAAAAACAGATATGTTATGTAAAGGATAATGGCAAACTTATGTGACACTCCCCTATACTGCTACTGGGGCATCAGCTGGATCCCTCAAAAGTGTACAGGGATGGTGATTCCCATGGTGATTCCCTGGATAGAATTTACGAGAAAAAAGGGGGGATGAGGGATATATAGCGACCACGGTGTCTATGCAACAAGTATAAAATTGGCAATTCTATTAAATTAAAAGGTGTTTATTAGTGTACAATTAAACATAAAATAGAAACATATATAAAAAATGGGATAATGATAAAAAATCAGCTGAACTAAAAGCACTTAAAATGATTATAAAAACTACAATAAGAACAAGTATTAAGGATTTTTCCTTATCTTAAATGAGGTAGGTGAAGGTTCCTTCACCTATCTCATTTAAGATAAGGAAAAAACCTAAATACTTGTTCTTATTGTAGTTTTTATAATTGGCAATTTTATACTTGTTGCATAGACACCATGGTCGCTATATATCCCTCATCCCCCCTTTTTTTCTCATATATATATATATATATATATGTAGGTATATATAAATACACACATATATATATATATATATATATATATATATACACATATAAAAACAATGTGCTGACCGGCACTCCTCCTGTTTGGACTCAGTCGCTCCGGTGCCTCCAGAACACATGTAGTATAAACGAGCAAAAAAACTGCGGCACTCAGAGACTTGATGCAAAAATTGTGATGTATTAAAAATAACACCTGAACTCCTGGGCGCCGGGAACGGAACCTGGGGCGGCGTTCTTTCACATGACGGGCTTCTCCTGGGTATATAGGTAAGTTCTTTCTCTCTCACCTTATCGCTGCTTATCCTTGACAAAGGGGTGTGCCAACCCCGAAACGTTGGAGTTCAGGTGTTATTTTTAATACAGATGTAGCCACCTTTATCTTGACTGTTTCTCCGCCGAGACGGGCGTTTAGCCACGCTAAGGCGATAGCTGAGTTTAATCACAGGCAGGCGCGTTGAGACGATCTAGATACTCATCATGCATTACACATCTCCACCACTGTGTGGCTAATGCTCCACTAATCCAGTACTTTCGATCGTACAGTATAGCGGCGGATTGATCTACAGCTCTGGCAATACTGTAGGCGTAACGGGAGGCGGTGGAAAAAGTATGGAGTACAGTACTGTATGTGTATGGAGACGCAACTACAGTAATTGTGTAAAAGGAAGAATGTACAGTACAATGTATAAACACCGTGCTTTTAAAATATATGAGCGTCTGAGTTCGCTAATGCATAATGGGAATGGAGGACTAGCAGAAGGCGGAGGAAAACACCGTGCTTTACAAATGCGAGCGTCCGAGTCCTCTAAGGCATAAACCAACAGCAATGGGGCGGGGGCCGGGCGCTGTTTGCAGTACTTTCACACATGAAATTAGAAATCTCTCATGAGGCTTCGTGGGCTAGGGGTGAAGGCTCCCACCTCCCTCACTGGGGGTCCAGGGTTCGAGACATGATGTGCTTTCTTTCTTTTTTTTTTTTTTTCTGTAATAATGCACTGTATTATTTTATTTACATTGTAAGACAGTCAATGGAAGGATGCACACAGGTTTCACATAAATCAAAGTACATCTGCAGGAGCGATTCTTTACGCTAAATGCACCCAAACAGCGTGAATGAAATGAGTGTATTCTGACGCTACCAACTAAGCAAAGCAGTACTGTAGATCTTCAGCGTTTGTGCATTGCACAGGACCTGAATTTCCTCCCTGTGCAGGCCCCCAGGGGGGAAGGGCGATGGGGGTAGGGGGGAGACGATGGAAAATACTGTGCCTTTGAAATGCAATTACAGTACATGAGCGTCCGAGTACACTACGGCATACTGTAAACCAACACCAATGGGAAGGAAGTGCCAACCTTATTTTTAATGTGTTCCCGTGACATTCACTTTAACATTTTTTTTTTCTCTCCAATACAGTACATCCAATGGAAGGATGCACACAGGTTTCACATAAATCAAAGTACATCTGCAGGAGCGATTCTTTACGCTAAATGCAACCTACAGTACGGTACTGTAAGTGAGCAAAATAGTACTACAGTGGGCGTTTGTGTATTGCACATGACCTGCATTCCCTCCCTGTCTACTGCATGATCTGTGCAGGCTCCCATGGGGGAAGGGCAACAGGCTAGCAGGAGGCGGAGGAAAACACCGTGCTTTACAAATGCGAGCGTCCGAGTCCTCTAAGGCATAAACCAACAGCAATGGGGCGAGGGCCGGGCGCTGTTTGCAGTACTTTCACACATGAAATTAGAAATCTCTCATGAGGCATCGTGGGCTAGGGGTGAAGGCTCCCACCTCCCTCACTGGGGGTCCAGGGTTCGAGACATGATGTGCTTTCTTTCTTTTTTTTTTTTTTTTCTGTAATAATGCACTGTATTATTTTATTTACATTGTAAGACAGTCAATGGAAGGATGCACACAGGTTTCACATAAATCAAAGTACATCTGCAGGAGCGATTCTTTACGCTAAATGCACCCAAACAGCGTGAATGAAATGAGTGTATTCTGACGCTACCAACTAAGCAAAACAGTACTGTAGATCTTCAGCGTTTGTGCATTGCACAGGACCTGAATTTCCTCCCTGTGCAGGCCCCCAGGGGGGAAGGGCGATGGGGGTAGGGGGGAGACGATGGAAAATACTGTGCCTTTGAAATGCAATTACAGTACATGAGCGTCCGAGTACACTACGGCATACTGTAAACCAACACCAATGGGAAGGAAGTGCCAAGCTTATTTTTAATGTGTTCCCGTGACATTCACTTTAACATTTTTTTTTTCTCTCCAATACAGTACATCCAATGGAAGGATGCACACAGGTTTCACATAAATCAAAGTACATCTGCAGGAGCGATTCTTTACGCTAAATGCAACCTACAGTACGGTACTGTAAGTGAGCAAAATAGTACTACAGTGGGCGTTTGTGTATTGCACATGACCTGCATTCCCTCCCTGTCTACTGCATGATCTGTGCAGGCTCCCATGGGGGAAGGGCAACAGGCTAGCAGGAGGCGGAGGAAAACACCGTGCTTTACAAATGCGAGCGTCCGAGTCCTCTAAGGCATAAACCAACAGCAATGGGGCGAGGGCCGGGCGCTGTTTGCAGTACTTTCACACATGAAATTAGAAATCTCTCATGAGGCATCGTGGGCTAGGGGTGAAGGCTCCCACCTCCCTCACTGGGGGTCCAGGGTTCGAGACATGATGTGCTTTCTTTCTTTTTTTTTTTTTTTTCTGTAATAATGCACTGTATTATTTTATTTACATTGTAAGACAGTCAATGGAAGGATGCACACAGGTTTCACATAAATCAAAGTACATCTGCAGGAGCGATTCTTTACGCTAAATGCACCCAAACAGCGTGAATGAAATGAGTGTATTCTGACGCTACCAACTAAGCAAAACAGTACTGTAGATCTTCAGCGTTTGTGCATTGCACAGGACCTGAATTTCCTCCCTGTGCAGGCCCCCAGGGGGGAAGGGCGATGGGGGTAGGGGGGAGACGATGGAAAATACTGTGCCTTTGAAATGCAATTACAGTACATGAGCGTCCGAGTACACTACGGCATACTGTAAACCAACACCAATGGGAAGGAAGTGCCAACCTTATTTTTAATGTGTTCCCGTGACATTCACTTTAACATTTTTTTTTTTCTCTCCAATACAGTACATCCAATGGAAGGATGCACACAGGTTTCACATAAATCAAAGTACATCTGCAGGAGCGATTCTTTACGCTAAATGCAACCTACAGTACGGTACTGTAAGTGAGCAAAATAGTACTACAGTGGGCGTTTGTGTATTGCACATGACCTGCATTCCCTCCCTGTCTACTGCATGATCTGTGCAGGCTCCCATGGGGGAAGGGCAACAGGCTAGCAGGAGGCGGAGGAAAACACCGTGCTTTACAAATGCGAGCGTCCGAGTCCTCTAAGGCATAAACCAACAGCAATGGGGCGAGGGCCGGGCGCTGTTTGCAGTACTTTCACACATGAAATTAGAAATCTCTCATGAGGCATCGTGGGCTAGGGGTGAAGGCTCCCACCTCCCTCACTGGGGGTCCAGGGTTCGAGACATGATGTGCTTTCTTTCTTTTTTTTTTTTTTTTCTGTAATAATGCACTGTATTATTTTATTTACATTGTAAGACAGTCAATGGAAGGATGCACACAGGTTTCACATAAATCAAAGTACATCTGCAGGAGCGATTCTTTACGCTAAATGCACCCAAACAGCGTGAATGAAATGAGTGTATTCTGACGCTACCAACTAAGCAAAACAGTACTGTAGATCTTCAGCGTTTGTGCATTGCACAGGACCTGAATTTCCTCCCTGTGCAGGCCCCCAGGGGGGAAGGGCGATGGGGGTAGGGGGGAGACGATGGAAAATACTGTGCCTTTGAAATGCAATTACAGTACATGAGCGTCCGAGTACACTACGGCATACTGTAAACCAACACCAATGGGAAGGAAGTGCCAACCTTATTTTTAATGTGTTCCCGTGACATTCACTTTAACATTTTTTTTTTCTCTCCAATACAGTACATCCAATGGAAGGATGCACACAGGTTTCACATAAATCAAAGTACATCTGCAGGAGCGATTCTTTACGCTAAATGCAACCTACAGTACGGTACTGTAAGTGAGCAAAATAGTACTACAGTGGGCGTTTGTGTATTGCACATGACCTGCATTCCCTCCCTGTCTACTGCATGATCTGTGCAGGCTCCCATGGGGGAAGGGCAACAGGCTAGCAGGAGGCGGAGGAAAACACCGTGCTTTACAAATGCGAGCGTCCGAGTCCTCTAAGGCATAAACCAACAGCAATGGGGCGAGGGCCGGGCGCTGTTTGCAGTACTTTCACACATGAAATTAGAAATCTCTCATGAGGCATCGTGGGCTAGGGGTGAAGGCTCCCACCTCCCTCACTGGGGGTCCAGGGTTCGAGACATGATGTGCTTTCTTTCTTTTTTTTTTTTTTTTCTGTAATAATGCACTGTATTATTTTATTTACATTGTAAGACAGTCAATGGAAGGATGCACACAGGTTTCACATAAATCAAAGTACATCTGCAGGAGCGATTCTTTACGCTAAATGCACCCAAACAGCGTGAATGAAATGAGTGTATTCTGACGGACTGTGCATCTTCGGTATTTGTGTATAGCATAAGACCTGTGAAGGCTCCCAGGAGGGAAGGGCGTAGGGCAAGACAGTGGAAAATACTGTGGTCAAAGAAAGGGCATATTTAAAACTAAGGGAAACTGTCACAAAGTACAGTAACTACAGTACTGTACGTTGAATGCCTGGAACGCACGACGTCTGAGACGCACGACGTCTGAGACGCACGACGTCTGGATCGCTCATTGAGCATAAGCATGGCTGCTGTACGTGACCGTCCCTATGCTCTGGGTGAGCTGCGTCTCCTCGTTCGCTGGCGGGACAGAACTCTCGCCAGCAACGAGGAGAAAGTTAGAGCATATAGGAGGGCAAGTAGGGCTATCCTCCAGACCTACAACCGGAGGAGAACGGTGAGGTCTCTCCAGAGGAGATGGAGCGACCTCGTGAGGAGGACCCCACGACGCCTGCAGGCCATAAGGGATTGTAAGTACAGTACATTACTGTAGATTACTGTACTTTAAGTTACTGTAGTTACAGGTACAGTACATTATAGCAGGGGCTGCTGTAGCAGCAGGTATCCGGTCTATACAGCACTGTACAGTATTTGTGGTAAACAAATGGTTAAACAAGGACCAAACATTAACCCGGGTCAAAAGGTCAATTTGTTTTTTTGCGTCGACCTAGATGGTGCGGCTTTTGAAATTGGTTGACACCAGTTACTGTAGGTTGACATGGTCGTTAAGTTGACATGGAAAAAGATCGACATGTGTTTTACAAAAACAATTGTTATTTTTTTAAACTTGTGTATATACAGTAGTTCTTTACAATCCAGGTGGTCTACGATTGTGCAGTGTACAGTATCATGCAGTGTACAGTATATGCAATGTATCACAGTGTATCGTGCTGCGTAATTGCAGCGTGTCATGCAGTGTACATTCAGTATATGGTATTGTGCAGTGAGTGTAATACATAGTGAATCACATCGTGCAGCAGAGCCGGCCTTAGGCATAGGCAAACTACAGTAGGCAAATGCCTAGGGCATTTGCTATGCTTAGGGGCACCAGCAGCTTCTGCTGATTAAAATGATATGCGGCATGCCTATATTTTGCGTGACTGCGGCTGTATCTGTACCTGGCTAGGGCCAGCACTGTCGTGCAGTGTACTGTATACACATGTGGTAATTGCAGTTTTTTGTGTAGTGTACATTGTATCATATTTTGCAGGGAAATGTGCAGTTTGTCATATCACGCAGTGCATACACTATGCAGTCGTGCAGTGCATTGTGTGGTTTAATTGCAGTGTGTCGTGCAGTGTGCCGAAATTTGTGTTTCAGATAGTACAGTGTTCTAAGGGATGTTACTTTGGCAGAAATTATTCTAAGGGATGTTACAGTGGCCTAATGTGTTCTGACGTGCATTACTCTTGCATAAGGTTCATGACTGGCAGATCTCTACTTTGTGACGTAATGTGGATATACTACTGCACTACTGTGACGTACAGTACAGTAACGTGAATAAGGTGCTCTACTGTGTGACACAACGTGAATCAAGGACAGTACTGTGACGTGAATACGGTGCTCTACTGTGTGACACAACGTGAATCAAGGACAGTACTGTGACGTGAATACGGTGCTCTACTGTGTGACACAACGTGAATCAAGGACAGTACTGTGACGTGAATACGGTGCTCTACTGTGTGACACAACGTGAATCAAGGACAGTACTGTGACGTGAATAAACTGCACTACTGTGACATGACGTGAATAAGATGAATTCAGGTGAGTACTGCATCATCTGTCATGAAATCAATTTGTAATGTAATGAACAGTACTGAGATGGTTAAGGGTGCAGCTGCATGCTGATGTGTGTCATAATGTTTATAAGGGCAATGCTTATGTGTGTTACAATGTCTATAAAGGTAGTGTTCTGTCTAATACCCTGGACCTACTGTACTGTAGCGATACTGTAAGTGTACTGTATGTCACATTTAGAAATGTGCCCCTTAAGTTTTGAAGACAGTACAGTACACTATGCCCTCCTGAGTGATTAGGTGCAGGGTACTAGAATGAACAATTCCATTTATTGTGATGTCATAAAGATGCTGTCAATGTTGAATTTCATTGGCTGTACAGTATGCTGCCATTATACTGTATATATATTTTTACAGGGCTGGTAGCACGACGTCACAGGAGGCGGGACAGGCGCCGCCAAGCTGGTAAGTATTGTCAAATACAGTAGTGTACAGTACATAGTGATTTCTATAGTCCCAACCCCCTGTCCTGACCATCACAGATAACTCGCTGCAATCCGTTAATGTTAAGAATGTCTGTTTACAAAACTAAATGTAAATATTAAACACAAAGTATAAATAACATTGTAGATAGCTGAATACCCGTGCTTCGCTACGGGATGAGGATGGTAAATTCCAGTGATAGTTGTTTGTTAATTTACGTTTGTTGGCGATCTAGTATATAGTACTGTATACTTTAAGCATACTGTATCTTGCTTCTCTGATGCAGATTGTTTATTGGCCGGACCCCTTTTTGGTCCTGGATACTGTACAGTACATGTTTCAAATTGACAGCTTCACTTACAGTACTGTTATTTTTTTTCCCACAGTACCACCACCACCACCACCACCACCACCACCTGCTGCGCTGCCAGGTATTGTGTAACGAGAATTCTGGTGCTACTGTCATCGTTGTTACACTACTGTACATGTGTCCTGGATACTGTACAGTACATGTTTCAAATTGACAGCTTCACTTACAGTACTGTTATTTTTTTTCCCACAGTACCAACAACACCACCACCACCACCACCTGCTGCGCTGCCAGGTATTGTGTAACGAGAATTCTGGTGTGACTGTCATCGTTACACTACTGTACATGTGTCCTGGATACTGTACAGTACATGTTTCCAATTGACAGCTTCACTTACAGTACTGTTATTTTTTTTCCCACAGTACCAACACCACCACCACCACCACCACCACCACCACCTGCTGCGCTGCCAGGTATTGTGTAACGAGAATTCTGGTGCTACTGTCATCGTTGTTACACTACTGTACATGTGTCCTGGATACTGTACAGTACATGTTTCAAATTGACAGCTTCACTTACAGTACTGTTATTTTTTTTCCCACAGTACCAACAACACCACCACCACCACCACCTGCTGCGCTGCCAGGTATTGTGTAACGAGAATTCTGGTGTGACTGTCATCGTTACACTACTGTACATGTGTCCTGGATACTGTACAGTACATGTTTCCAATTGACAGCTTCACTTACAGTACTGTTATTTTTTTCCCCACAGTACCACCACCACCACCACCACCACCACCACCTGCTGCGCTGCCAGGTATTGTGTAACGAGAATTCTGGTGCTACTGTCATCGTTGTTACACTACTGTACATGTGTCCTGGATACTGTACAGTACATGTTTCAAATTGACAGCTTCACTTACAGTACTGTTATTTTTTTTCCCACAGTACCAACAACACCACCACCACCACCACCTGCTGCGCTGCCAGGTATTGTGTAACGAGAATTCTGGTGTGACTGTCATCGTTACACTACTGTACATGTGTCCTGGATACTGTACAGTACATGTTTCCAATTGACAGCTTCACTTACAGTACTGTTATTTTTTTTTCCACAGTACCAACAACACCACCACCACCACCACCACCACCTGCTGCGCTGCCAGGTATTGTGTAACGAGAATTCTGGTGTGACTGTCATCGTTACACTACTGTACATGTGTCCTGGATACTGTACAGTACATGTTTCCAATTGACAGCTTCACTTACAGTACTGTTATTTTTTTTCCCACAGTACCACCACCACCACCACCACCACCACCACCTGCTGCGCTGCCAGGTATTGTGTAACGAGAATTCTGGTGCTACTGTCATCGTTGTTACACTACTGTACATGTGTCCTGGATACTGTACAGTACATGTTTCAAATTGACAGCTTCACTTACAGTACTGTTATTTTTTTTCCCACAGTACCAACAACACCACCACCACCACCACCTGCTGCGCTGCCAGGTATTGTGTAACGAGAATTCTGGTGTGACTGTCATCGTTACACTACTGTACATGTGTCCTGGATACTGTACAGTACATGTTTCCAATTGACAGCTTCACTTACAGTACTGTTATTTTTTTTCCCACAGTACCAACAACACCACCACCACCACCTGCTGCGCTGCCAGGTATTGTGTAACGAGAATTCTGGTGTGACTGTCATCGTTGTTACACTACTGTACATGTGTCCTGGATACTGTATAGTACATGTTACAAATTGACAGCTTCACTTACAGCACTGTTGTTTTTTCTCACAGTACCACCACCACCACCACCACCACCAACACCGTCTGACCAGCAGAGCTCTGGAAGTGGTAATCATTATTTTTGTTACAGACACACTAGTTTCCTACAGTATTACTGTAATTTTTTTATTTTACAATACTTGTTATCTTGTACACACAGACCGCCTCGTTATTGATACCGAGGAGGAGGAAATGGGGGAGCCTTCAGGCCAGCCTGGTAAGAATTGTAATCTACTGTACAGTACTCTACATTCTACATTCATTGATTTATTAACAGTACCAATGGCTTGGGTTTGCGTGACCAGTGGTCAGGATTCCAGCAGTCAAGTGACCGACAGCGGTATCCTGATTGCAGAAATCCCATTGACTTTTCTTTTTGTTTTTTTTATATTCAACACAGATGTCACTTACGTGGACTCTGAGTCGTCGGAGGAGCCGCCACAGTATAGTAAGTACAGTAGGATTTTCTCAAGCCCATTCTTAAAAGTATTGACCAAGTCCACTTTTATTACTTTTCAGGCAGGGAATTCCAAACATGTACTGTACAGTATTTCCCTCACTGTGAAGACCCCTTTTCGCCTCTGTGTGCGAAATCGCCTCTCCTCCAACACGAGTTAAATACAGGCACAGTACAGTACTGTATGTCCCCTACCACTGGACAGTCATTCTGCTCCTACTGTATTATGAATATATCTCTGCCTCCTGTAGCACTGTACTACTGTGCAATTTTGTAGTAACTGTACTCTACTGTATTTTGTTTATAATATTTTTTTATTTTCCACTCAGTAATTATTGACAGTGATGAGGAAGGGGAGAAAAAGCCCTCTCCCCAACTTGGTAAGTAAACTAAAGTATTGTACTGTACTGTACATTGTGTTAAACCAATGGGTTGGGTTTGCATGACCAGCAGGGTGATCCTGATGCATCCTGATTGCAGCAATCCCAACAGGGTGAGGTACGGTATCCTAACCCTCCTCCACTACCCCCTGATTCTGGCCTCGACATTCTCGTCTCTGTGTGCGAAATCTACTCTCCTCCTCCAATTCCTGACTGAATTTTTGCTTTACTGTATTCTACACAGAATACAAAAGTATATTTCATGGAATTTTTGCTTTCACAGGCCCTACACTGTCACAGGCGGTGGCGGAGGACTCTATGTCCATCACCTCACTGCACCCATTAAGTAAGTCCAGTCCGGTACATCTTGCCTCTGTAGAGCCAGTTTGAGCAAGGAGAGATTGATTGCTTCTTTTTTTGGTGGGGGCCCAAACCAACCAGTCATTTCAGCCACAGTCGTGTGGCAGACCCTGTTTATATAACATAAGGGTGGTTGGGAGGGCCCAATCACAATTCCATCTTGCACCTCTTTTTTTATTTATTTATCTTTGCATCATGTGATGTTTGGGGAAAATTGTTATAAGTGACATCCTGTCTGCCACTGCACTGCCACTCCTAAATGGGCCAGGTGTTTGTGCCGGCCACTTGGGTCGCTTAGCTTAGTCATCCAGTGACCTCGGTGAAAATTTTAGGACTACAAATAATATTGTGAGGTGTTCAGAATAGACTGGAAATGAGTGGAAATTATGGTCATTGAGGTTAATAACACTATACAGTAGGATCAAAAATACCCCCAAATTCTACGATTTAAGCTGTTTTTGAGAGGTTTTTGAAAAAAAGCACCAGGATCCAAAACAAGTCCGAATCCAAAAGCAAACACAATAGGACACGAGGATGTGCACGGAGACTGGAGGGGGGCGAGGTTCAGGGGGAATTTTAAGAAAAATTACTTCACAGAAAGTGCAGTGGACAAGTGGAATAGCCTCCCATCAGAGGTGATAGAGCCTAAAACAGTAGAGCTACAGTATTTAAACATGCATGGAAGAGACATACATAAGGATATCCTTACAAAGAAATAAGGATCAAATAAGGTTTGATGTAAAAAAAAGGTTAAAAAAAAGAGGCAGATTAGATGGCCAAAGTGGTTCTTACAGTATTTGTCATCAAATTCTATGTTTCTGTATGCAGACCCTCCAACATGACCCGCCGCACTGCTCTGTTTCTAGACTTCCCTCTTAATTTATGATTTCCATCACCTGTGTTGAACTAGTTATATGATAAGAAAGCTGTTTCTTCACAGGTGATGGCAATAATAAATTAAGAGGGAAGTCCAGAACCAGAGCATTTTGTACCTAGTGGGGCGGGTCATGTTGGAGGGTATGTGTATTTCCTGGAATGAACCTTTTTTTTTTTCACATTAATGTTTTTTTTCACAGGCCCTACACTGGAACAGGCCATGGAGGAGGAGGAGGATGATGATGATGATGATGCTGCTGCATTTAGTGGTAAGAATTATTACTGACATTGATCTGATGCCATCAGAGTAGCACTTTTCATCAGATTTTTCTGGCAAATGCGTAGAAATCGGATGAAAATTGTTTTTGTTTGAACTGGTGATATTGCCCATACAGTAGCAACCGATCACATCCCACATTAACATTTACAGTATCTAGTTACACTTACAGACGATAATACAGTACAGTAGGTAATATTTGATTGGTTGCTACTGTATGGACAACATCCTGTTCTAAAAAAAACACCCATCTTACTCAATTTCTCTCTCTCTCTCTCTCTCTCTCTCTCTCTCTCTCTCTCTCTCTCACCCCTTGTCACTGTCTCTCCATTCATCTCTCTAGATACTGTCAGTGATGAATTTCCCATTAGGCACGAGAGGCACGTACTGTACCTAGTGGCGGCATCTGTTTGGGGGCCTCAGTTGGATGCTTACAGTATGCTAATACTGTCATCCCAAAAATTACCACTACAGTAACTGCTAAATATTTTAAGTGTACTGTACAATATGCACATACAGTACTGTACAGTATACATAATTCAAAAGAAAAAAGAGTTGCTACCTTATTCTAGTCATAATCACCGGCATACGGGTCACTCACAAATTTTCTGATGGTCTCGGTGGGGTCCCTTGGAATCACCATGCCTGTCACAAGCATACCTTTTTTTACCCACCTGACACTGGGCCTGGACACTAGTGTACTATTACTATACTTTTTACTGTATACTGTATCTTATAATATTCTTCTCTTTTACCCACAGACGACGAGCCAGAATACATTTTTGGTAAATATACTGTACAGTAGCAATAGTTGGTACTGTAATTACAGTATTTTTTTTCTCCAACATTATTTTAAGTCAAACTGATATGACTAACTGTATTTTATCTTTTTACAGTCCGTCGCCAACCAGTGGAGGAGACACCTGGTAATAAAATATAAATACATAATGCACTGTACTGTATTCTAACTTACTGTAACATGTATAACACTGAGCTGATCATCTTCACACCCTCTGACATAACCTTACAGTACATACTGTACTTTCTCTCTTTTTTCACCCTCTTCACTCCACAAATGCATGCTGCCTTTCCTGACTACTGATATAATAGTGTGCAGAGCGTAGCGAGGCACCGTGCCCACCGCATGGCGAGCGAAGCAAGCATAACGAGAATAAGAGACACTATTGCATGATATGTTGTGAATAAAGTTGCAGTACTGTGTGGCGTCATTTCAGACTGGGGAATTACTGTGTGTCCATGCCCCTTCCCAGCAAGAACATGCACCGTTTTGGGATGCACACCGAATGTGCACACTGTTGCTATTTTAAACATACAGTACTGTAGGTTGGAGGAGCACCAAAATGAGGACTGCTATGGTTGAGGGGTGATGGTGCTGGGAAAGGGGTACAGGATCAGAGGCGGAAATAGCGTCTGTGCAAGGGGGCAGCATCCAAAAACTTGACTAGGGAATCATAATATTTATGGCTGGCTCTGAGTACAGTCCACTATTATTGATAGTACTCCCTACAACACCACCTACAGTACTGTAACCCTCTTTTTTCTGAAGCGGTCATGAAATGTCATGACTGCTAATACATACAGTAAATGTCTACAGTATTTGTACTGTGGTGTTTTATTCCTTTGACAATTTGTTTATGACCTATTGAAGCTAAACTCTTGTACAGTACTTTATATTTTGAATACCAGCAATACAGTATAATACTGTACCTACAGTATACAGTAATAATTGTATAGTATTTGAATGTGACTAAATGTTTTTTTTTCTCCAATATAGTGCCAATGATTTATGGGGGCCCCAGACAGGGGCAAGATAGGTGGGCTGGCCCAGAAGCGGGCAGGCAGCAGCCCACTTATACAAGAGGTAAACTAAAGCAATGTTTAAATTACCTCGACAGCATACAGTAGTGTTTGATTTACTGTACTGACAATACAGTACTGTACATTGTAAATAACAAGATTGTCTAATATAGAGTAAAGTACTGTATTGCCATTACTACACTGTAAAGTATTCAGTATTTGTTTTGTAATACTGTCCTTTTTTTCCCACAGAACAGTTGCAGCGTGCCGTTCTGCTCCTGCGGGTGGTGGTCCACCTCTTAGTGGACCACTTTTTTAATTTGTTGTTAAGATCATTTTAAATTTTTTATTTTTTTTTAATAAATGTTTGTTATTGTACTCCATTGTATAGTATCTTTTTCTACTGTATAAGATAGGCATACTGTACACCATACAATTATCTGGCAGATAATCTGCAAGATCTGGCTGTTTGTAATGAAATTCTCTCGTAATTTAGCTGTGGTGTACCTCCTGAGTGTGCTGGCGTGCTTTCTGTCCAGTTTGGGGTGATTTGGAGCAAGTTTGGTCGGCCATCTGGCCGACATGTGCTGTCGACTGTTTGGCAAACATGTGTTTTCCCTCCAGCATGTGTGTGTCAGGCATTTTGTGTGTGTCAGGCATTTTGTGTGTGTCAGGCATTTTATGTGTGTCAGGCATTGCTGTGTGGTTCCACAAATGTTAGTGTGTCAAAGTGCTGACCACTGACACCACTATTTCACTTTGGACCGCATGCCTTTTGTGGAACCACACAGCCCAGCATGACTTATTGCTGGGCTGTGTGGTTCCACAAATGTTAGCGTGTCAAAGTGCTGACCACTGACACCACTATTTCACTTTGGACCGCATGCCTTTTGTGGAACCACACAGCCCAGCATGACTTATTGCTGGGCTGTGTGGTTCCACAAATGTTAGCGTGTCAAAGTGCTGACCACTGACACCACTATTTCACTTTGGACCGCATGCCTTTTGTGGAACCACACAGCCCAGCATGACTTATTGCTGGGCTGTGTGGTTCCACAAATTTTCTTGGAAAACAAATGAACATGAGTGTCTTTACTTTAATACTTTTTTTTTTTTTTCCCCACAGATATCTATATACACAAGAAAAGAATGTAACGAAGAACAAACTACTTTTTTGTTTTAATTAACTTTCAAACTTTATTTTAAAAAAAACACCTTTTTTTTCTTCAATAAACTTTTAAAAATAGAAGTTTCCTGTGGTTTTTATTAAAATATGAAATGCAAGATGCCTAACCAAGTTGTTTTACATACAGTATACCACTCTTAATTGAATTCCCATCATACAGTACAGTAGTACTAATTTATACAGTACAGGAAGTTGGGAATACAAACATTGGAAACCACGTCATGTTTATTTTAAGAAACACTTTATTTACGGACAAAATCATTTGGAACATGTAACATCACACATACTGTACTGTATTGTAATAAAGCCAACATCACACATACTGTACGGTACTTTAATCAAAAGGTAACAGCACAAATACAGTAACAATATCAACTTTAACATTTTTATAATTTATTTTTTTGTGGTGGTGGTGCGGGGTAATGGTTTTTGTACTTTATTTTTAGGTTTTGCTTTTTTGAATTATTTTTCGTTTTTGTCTTTTGCTTTTTAACACTGTCGCATACGGACACCAGAATAGAGGACTGACAACAGCAGCCCCTGGATGGAAACGCAGCCCAAGGCCCCAGATGGACACAGCACAATGGACTCGGCTGCTACTGGATAGATACAGCAGCGCCCAAAAAATCAACAGGAATAAAAGGGGCAACTTGTAACAGGCCCTTACATTACCAGGAATGTGGTGAGCCAAGTTCATGCACTCCCCTTTGAGTAACCAAGCTGCTCCAAGTGGATTCAGCACAGTGCATGCAGCCCCAGAAAATGTACAGGTCATACAGGTACATTGACACAATTTTTTAGCTTCAGCTGTGTGAAGCTGATGTGCTGAAGCTAGGAGGTAGGTAATGATCTGGTTTCATCATAGTCGAGCTTCCAAGTCATTTTCCTCTTCGTTCTCAGCACAGAGTTTATGGTATCCCTTATCTTCCTCTTTTCTGGATCACCAATCCTCACGCGGCGTTCACACCTAGCCATGATGTCATGTACCAGATTTTTGGGCAGCGGAAGTTTGCCCTTGGAACCATCAAAGTTCACACGATTGGCCCACGTCAAGTATTTGTCGTACCGTACATGGTGCTGGAACAGAGAATATGCATATTTCTGAATATGTCCATTTGAAGCTCTGTACAGATGGTCGTCCAGGGAAGTTGAGATGACAGCCAGGGCAATATTGTTCAGAGAGCCTCCGAATGTATTGCGAAGTGGCCTGTGAGCAGGTGTGCTGGTCATCATTGGTGTTCCTGGCAACAGCACACTTGAATCCAGGCCTCTGCGGTCGTCCAGCCCTCTGCGGTCGTCCAGGCCTCTTCTGCGGTCCTCCAGGCCTCCTCTGCGGTCCTCCAGGCCTCCTCTGCGGTCCTCCAGGTCTCTTCTGCGGTCCTCCAGGTCTCTTCTGCGGTCCTCCAGGTCTCTTCTGCGGTCCTCCAGGCCTCCTCTGCGGTCGTCCAAGTCGCTGACTTCGTCCAGTCCGCTGCTGCGGTCCCCCAGGCCTCCTCTACGGTCCCCCAGGCCTCCTCTGCGGTCGTCCAGGCCTCCTCTGCGGTCCTCCAGGCCTCCTCTGCGGTCCTCCAGGTCTCTTCTGCGGTCCTCCAGGCCTCCTCTGCGGTCCTCCAGGCCTCCTCTGCGGTCCTCCAGGTCTCTTCTGCGGTCCTCCAGGCCTCCTCTGCGGTCCTCCAGGCCTCCTCTGCGGTCCTCCAGGTTTCCTCTGCGGTCCTCCAGGCCTCTGTGGTCGTCCAGGCCTCCTCTGCGGTCGCCCAAGTCGCTGACTTCGTCCAGTCCGCTGCTGTGGTCCAGGCCTCTGCGGTCCTCCAGGTCTCTTCTGCGGTCCTCCAGGCCTCCTCTGCGGTCGTCCAAGTCGCTGACTTCGTCCAGTCCGCTGCTGCGGTCCCCCAGGCCTCCTCTACGGTCGTCCAGGCCTCCTCTGCGGTCGTCCAGGCCTCCTCTGCGGTCGTCCAGGCCTCCTCTGCAGTCGTCCAGGCCTCCTCTGCGGTCGCCCAAGTCGCTGACTTCGCCCAGTCCGCTGCTGTGGTCCAGGCCTCCTCTGCGGTCCTCCAGGCCTCCTCTGCGGTCCTCCAGGCCTCCTCTGCGGTCCTCCAGGCCTCCTCTGCGGTCCTCCAGGTCTCTTCTGCGGTCCTCCAGGCCTCCTCTGCGGTCCTCCAGGCCTCCTCTGCGGTCCTCCAGGTTTCCTCTGCGGTCCTCCAGGCCTCTGTGGTCGTCCAGGCCTCCTCTGCGGTCGCCCAAGTCGCTGACTTCGTCCAGTCCGCTGCTGTGGTCCAGGCCTCTGCGGTCCTCCAGGTCTCTTCTGCGGTCCTCCAGGCCTCCTCTGCGGTCGTCCAAGTCGCTGACTTCGTCCAGTCCGCTGCTGCGGTCCCCCAGGCCTCCTCTACGGTCGTCCAGGCCTCCTCTGCGGTCGTCCAGGCCTCCTCTGCGGTCGTCCAGGCCTCCTCTGCAGTCGTCCAGGCCTCCTCTGCGGTCGCCCAAGTCGCTGACTTCGCCCAGTCCGCTGCTGTGGTCCAGGCCTCTGCGGTCCTCCAGGCCTCCTCTGCGGTCGTCCAAGTCGCTGACTTCGTCCAGTCCGCTGCTGCGGTCCCCCAGGCCTCCTCTACGGTCCCCCAGGCCTCCTCTGCGGTCATCCAGGCCTCCTCTGCGGTCGTCCAGGCCTCCTCTGCGGTCGTCCAGGCCTCCTCTGCGGTCCTCCAGGCCTCCTCTGCGGTCCTCCAGGCCTCCTCTGCGGTCGTCCAAGTCGCTGACTTCGTCCAGTCCGCTGCTGCGGTCCCCCAGGCCTCCTCTACGGTCGTCCAGGCCTCCTCTGCGGTCGTCCAGGCCTCCTCTGCGGTCGTCCAGGCCTCCTCTGCGGTCGTCCAGGCCTCCTCTGCGGTCCTCCAGGTCTCTTCTGCGGTCCTCCAGGCCTCCTCTGCGGTCGTCCAAGTTGCTGACTTCGTCCAGTCCGCTGCTGCGGTCCCCCAGGCCTCCTCTGCGGTCGTCCAGGCCTCCTCTGCGGTCGTCCAGGCCTCCTCTGCGGTCGTCCAGGCCTCCTCTGCGGTCCTCCAGGTCTCTTCTGCGGTCCTCCAGGCCTCCTCTGCGGTCGTCCAAGTCGCTGACTTCGTCCAGTCCGCTGCTGCGGTCCCCCAGGCCTCCTCTACGGTCGTCCAGGCCTCCTCTGCGGTCGTCCAGGCCTCCTCTGCGGTCGTCCAGGCCTCCTCTGCGGTCGTCCAGGCCTCCTCTGCGGTCCTCCAGGCCTCCTCTGTGGTCGTCCATGCCGCTGACTTCGTCCAGTCCGCTGCGGTCCTCCAGGCCTCCTCTGCGGTCCTCCAGGCCTCCTCTGCGGTCCTCCAGGCCTCGGTCGTCCAGGCCGCTGACTTGAACCGCTTGGTGGTGTGTTGCAATGATGGTGCGGCAAACTCCAACTTGCCATTCTTCCCTCGTTTGTTCAATGACTTTCTTCATGGCTTCTACCATCTGTTCCTTTATGCCTTCTTTAAGGCCAGCCACATCGGTCTGCAGCTGATTGACCTGTCCACCAACTTCTGACTCCATATTGGTCACCTTACTGAGTAGCTCCTTTAGTAAAACAGGACAGGTACACTGGCAGTCCTGCACTTTGGTGTTCACATCTGTGAAATGCAACCTTCTTCGTGGTGAATGTGTCATGTCTTCTTGTCCAGGGGTGGCTACATGGTCCAAAAAAGAAGCTTCCTGATGCAGCGTGTTTGTCACGTCCTCTAGCACCGGTATTTCCAGATTCATTGGCTGAACACTGTGATCTGCAGGAGATGGAACAATTACATCATTTGCCACACCACATATCATCTCCAACGTATTATTCTTTGCCTTGGCATTTTTTCGTGGTTTCACCACATTTTCTTTCTGAGCCGCCTTGGCAGTTTTCTTCTTCTTTTGTGGGACTAATGCAGCAAGTTTCTGTGCCACTGATGGGTGGGTTTTGGCACTCCCGTAAAATCTGGTAGTCTGCATTCTTTGTCTTTTGTCTAAAAATATAAAAACCACAATAAGAAAACATGTAAAGCACAGCATGCTAAAAATAGCAAACAACTGTACATTTTCAAATAAAGTGCACAACAGTAAAGTGCAAATACTGTACAGTATTTGCCTTTTTTCCCTGTGCCTCCCAACAAGAACCTCTGCAGGAGGGACAGAATGCTCTGTTACGGACTTCAGTTTAAATATACAGTATGATTACCATCACCTGTGCGAACAACTATACTGTACAGTAGTTACTGTATTTGATAAGATAGGTGTTTCACCACAAGTGATAGCAATCATTCAGTACTACTGCACATACCTGTAGTACACCGGGATAAGCAAGGTCTATGTACATTACGTTATACCGAGCTGGATCGCTTAGCAACCTGACAAAATGGCCACAGACCGTGAACTCCCAGCACGTGGCAGCGCTTGGATATGGAGTGAGATACAGTATGGTACAGTCCAGGGGCAATGCTGAAGGAGCGTCACAATCCCCTAGCTCAATTACTAGAGCCATCTTAACAGCAGTGTGGGCCCCTGGACACAGCAATGCACTGGGGCCCCTACCCACTCACCAGCGGAAGGGGTGGGGGGAGCTATCAGCGGCAGCTTTGATGCTCCGCGGGGGATAGGGGGGGTTCTATCTTTCGCTCAGTATGTACAGTAGGACCTGGAGAAATAATTTCTGCTAATTATTCCTTTACTGCACAGATGGGGCAGGAAGGAGAACACTAAACTGTAGAAGGGGGCATTGTGCTGAATGAAGGGGCCCTGGTACATGACTTCCAGGGTGGTAGGGGGTGTTTAATACACAGGGGAGGAGTGGATAATGGAGTGGGCTTAATATTAGTGTTATGGACTGCAATTAGTTTCCTGTATGAAACAGATACAGTACAGTAAATAACCCTCCTTGGAAGTGCATGGGCCCTGTGAGACTTACAGTAGTGTACAGCATAAGGGTCGACTGACATGATGTACAAGCATTACATACAGTACATGTCAGTACTGTATGTAAATTCTTCAATTATTGCCTAACAACAATGCTGCTTACTGTATATTAAATACTGTAGGCCTAGAAATGTGCATCTCAATATAGTAGTTAAAAACACAGGGGCCTATGTGGATAAGCGAGTTCTATGCACACTAAAAATGGCCACCGACCGTGAACCCCCAGCACGTGGCAGCGCTCGTATATGTAGTGAGATACAGTATGGCATACATTTCACAGTTCAGGGGGCAATGCTGAAGGAGCGTCACAATCCCCTAGCTCAATTACATTGGGATAAGCGAGGTCTATGCACATTACGGTATACCGAGCTGGATCGCTTAGCAACCTGACAACATGGCCGCCGACCGTGAACTCCCAGCACGTGGCAGCGCTCGGATATGTAGTGAGATACAATATGGCATACATTTCACAGTTCAGGGGGCAATGCTGAAGGAGCGTCACAATCCCCTAGCTCAATTACATTGGGATAAGCGAGGTCTATGCACATTACGGTATACCGAGCTGGATCGCTTAGCAACCTGACAACATGGCCGCCGACCGTGAACTCCCAGCACGTGGCAGCGCTCGGATATGTAGTGAGATACAATATGGCATACATTTCACAGTTCAGGGGGCAATGCTGAAGGAGCGTCACAATCCCCTAGCTCAATTACATTGGGATAAGCGAGGTCTATGCACATTACGGTATACCGAGCTGGATCGCTTAGCAACCTGACAAAATGGCCGCCGACCGTGAACTCCCAGCACGTGGCAGCGCTCGGATATGTAGTGAGATACAATATGGCATACATTTCACAGTTCAGGGGGCAATGCTGAAGGAGCGTCACAATCCCCTAGCTCAATTACATTGGGATAAGCGAGGTCTATGCACATTACGGTATACCGAGCTGGATCGCTTAGCAACCTGACAAAATGGCCGCCGACCGTGAACTCCCAGCACGTGGCAGCGCTCGGATATGTAGTGAGATACAATATGGCATACATTTCACAGTTCAGGGGGCAATGCTGAAGGAGCGTCACAATCCCCTAGCTCAATTACATTGGGATAAGCGAGGTCTATGCACATTACGGTATACCGAGCTGGATCGCTTAGCAACCTGACAACATGGCCGCCGACCGTGAACTCCCAGCACGTGGCAGCGCTCGGATATGTAGTGAGATACAATATGGCATACATTTCACAGTTCAGGGGGCAATGCTGAAGGAGCGTCACAATCCCCTAGCTCAATTACATTGGGATAAGCGAGGTCTATGCACATTACGGTATACCGAGCTGGATCGCTTAGCAACCTGACAAAATGGCCGCCGACCGTGAACTCCCAGCACGTGGCAGCGCTCGGATATGTAGTGAGATACAATATGGCATACATTTCACAGTTCAGGGGGCAATGCTGAAGGAGCGTCACAATCCCCTAGCTCAATTACATTGGGATAAGCGAGGTCTATGCACATTACGGTATACCGAGCTGGATCGCTTAGCAACCTGACAAAATGGCCGCCGACCGTGAACTCCCAGCACGTGGCAGCGCTCGGATATGGAGTGAGAGATGGTATACATTTTAAAATACACCGGGATAAGTTGTACAGGCCATGGAGCAATGCACAGGGACATTCATCATTTACGTACAGTATATAAATAATTGTAAACCGTAAATGAAAGAATTACCGGTCAAATACTGTATGACGAAACTGTGTCAATGAGCTGGAACAGTATGGCCTGTGAAGAAGTTTTCGAAGGCAGAAACGGAGAGCAAATTATCAGGAGATTTCTGAAAGGTCGGAGAAGATCCACACAGCAAGTCTGCCTACGAGGAAACAGATTTGCAAAGTGGGTAGCGGGCGGTGACTGAGACGCTCTTTTATTCACATTCAAAAGTACAGTATGCTCTGTGATTGGTGTAAGGATGAATGCGCCTATATTGGCACCAATCACAGCGGTAAGAATTCCTTTTGTGTGAATGTGAATAAAAGAGCGTCTCAGTCACCGCCCCGCTACCCACTTTGCAAAGCTGTTTCCTCGTAAGCAGACTTGCTGTGTGGATCTTCTCCGACCTTTCAGAAATCTCCTGATAATTTGCTCTCCGTTTCTGCCTTCGAAAACTTCTTCACAGGCCATACTGTTCCAGCTCATTGACACAGTTTCGTCATACAGTATTTGACCGGTAATTCTTTCATTTACGGTTTACAATTATTTATATACTGTACGTAAATGATGAATGTCCCTGTGCATTGCTCCATGGCCTATACAGCTTATCCCGGTGTATTTTAAAATGTATACCATCTCTCACTCCATATCCGAGCGCTGCCACGTGCTGGGAGTTCACGGTCGGCGGCCATTTTGTCAGGTTGCTAAGCGATCCAGCTCGGTATACCGTAATGTGCATAGACCTCGCTTATCCCAATGTAATTGAGCTAGGGGATTGTGACGCTCCTTCAGCATTGCCCCCTGAACTGTGAAATGTATGCCATATTGTATCTCACTACATATCCGAGCGCTGCCACGTGCTGGGAGTTCACGGTCGGCGGCCATGTTGTCAGGTTGCTAAGCGATCCAGCTCGGTATACCGTAATGTGCATAGACCTCGCTTATCCCAATGTAATTGAGCTAGGGGATTGTGACGCTCCTTCAGCATTGCCCCCTGAACTGTGAAATGTATGCCATATTGTATCTCACTACATATCCGAGCGCTGCCACGTGCTGGGAGTTCACGGTCGGCGGCCATTTTGTCAGGTTGCTAAGCGATCCAGCTCGGTATACCGTAATGTGAATAGACCTCGCTTATCCCAATGTAATTGAGCTAGGGGATTGTGACGCTCCTTCAGCATTGCCCCCTGAACTGTGAAATGTATGCCATACTGTATCTCACTACATATACGAGCGCTGCCACGTGCTGGGGGTTCACGGTCGGTGGCCATTTTTAGTGTGCATAGAACTCGCTTATCCACATAGGCCCCTGTGTTTTTAACTACTATATTGAGATGCACATTTCTAGGCCTACAGTATTTAATATACAGTAAGCAGCATTGTTGTTAGGCAATAATTGAAGAATTTACATACAGTACTGACATGTACTGTATGTAATGCTTGTACATCATGTCAGTCGACCCTTATGCTGTACACTACTGTAAGTCTCACAGGGCCCATGCACTTCCAAGGAGGGTTATTTACTGTACTGTATCTGTTTCATACAGGAAACTAATTGCAGTCCATAACACTGAAGTTGTATTTTCAGTACTGTACAGTATACAATACTTAAATTTGAACATCAGGTACTGGATAGTAAACATGTACAGTATTAACTTCTATCATAAAACTCTTATGCATTTTCAGATGTGTAAATTTTAGACTACAGTATTCACAAATGTTTTCTCTCCATACAGGAATTATAGTTGGACAACATGCCAGTAACTATCAACAAAACGATGAGCAAGATAATCGCCAACATGAAAAAAGAAAATAAAACCATCAAAGAGATCCATGCATGGCTCAAGGAAAGTGGCATTATAGTCACTTTAGAAACGGTGCGCTATCATGCATTCGAGAGAACAACGCCCAGATTTGTATTTCCTACAAAATGCACATGGTACGTACTGTACACTACTGTAATGTTTAAATGACTTGCTTTATACCATAAACAATTTTTTTGAAATAAAATAAAAACTTCATCAATTGTAACTGTGATTGTGCTGTTCATGAATTCATATTTTTCATACTGTATTGTACTGTAGGAGAGTGCAACAAATTGTGGAGGAACTAACTCGTGAGGATGATGAGCGTACTGCTCTGCAAATAAAACGAATTCTCCATTCCAAGTATGACCTGGACATATCGGCCACCAGCATCAGAAGGATGCGACGGAAAATGGGATGGACCTTTGGCGCAACAAGGTAAAATACTGAAAGCAGTATAAACCATACAGTAAATGCACTGTTAATAATCCCTTGATACGTGATATAATAATGCCATAAATCATTATACAGAGTGTGTACTTTATACTATATACAGTATGTGTGTGTGTATATACTGTATATATTCTATCCCAAAAGAGATACCTACTGTATAGGCACTCAGAGACAGCAATGAAGCATTGCCGGCTTATTGTGATGATTACATACTGTATACTGTGTGTGTGTGTGTGTGTGTGTTTGTGTGTATGTACAGTATGTATATATATATTACTCTGTATGTAACTTAATGTACTGTATGTACAGTTTAATGTATACAGTAGGTATATAATACAGTATACTGCACATACAGTCTACTGTATATACAGTAATCTGTAAATCTGTAATTTCATAACTGTATCTGATTTCATTATTTTTGGCTCTTCACAGGATATCTCCAATGATAAGAGATGTGAATAAAGAAAAGAGAGTGGAACAGGCACGGCGATGGATTGAGAGTGGTGAAACATTTGATGATGTCATTTTCACAGATGAATCGTCTGTTGCCCTTGAGCGGTTCTCCAGAATGTCATTCAGGAAACGTAACCATATCTCTTTAAAACCACGCCCAAAGCATCCATTGAAAGTCCATGTATGGGGAGGCATATCACGATTAGGAGCTGGTCCCCTATTATTTTTCGAAGGTACAGTACTATACTTTATTCTGTGCCTGTGTTCTGTAAAAATACATGTTGTACTGTAGAGTACGTGTAACTGCACAATAAAAGGAGTTGCTTATTAATGAACAACATTTTTTGATTTCTGTAGGAATCATGGATAAGAAATATTTCCAAGAAACAATAGTAGAGAAATGTATGGTGCCATTTGTGAATAAATATTACCCAACTCACCATAGGATATTCCAAGATAATGATCCTAAACACTCCGCCTCAGCCAAATTTATGGAAGAGAAAGGTATGAATTGGGAACGCACACCACCAGAGTGAGTATTCTTTCAACAGTGTACAAGTAAAATTTTGGATAGCACTCTAGTACTGTAAAAAAAAAATTTGTTTAATAAACAGTACAATATTGTATGTTTAATTTTCTCTATTTACTGTAATGTAATTAATTTTTTCTATACGCTTTTTTTTTATTTTTATATAGATCACCAGACATGAACCCAATCGAATTAGTGTGGGCTCAATTGAAGAGGTACGTTAGGAGTGTTGCAAAGCCAACAACAAAACAGCAACTGGTGGATGGGATAAAGAAATTTTGGCTAGAAGTACTCACACCTGAACATTGTAATAATTATATAAATCACCTGTATAAAGTATTACCTGTTGTAGTTGAAAGAAATGGTCAAGCCACAAATATGTAGTTCTGTATTTTCTGTTTAAAATTTTAAATTGGTGCATTATTAAAAAAAATGATAAAATTGCCTTTGTCTGATTATTGCATAAACTAATGTAGAATATTATACAGTAGTAATGTTATTGATGTGTACTGTATGAACAGTTATTTTCAGTTTTATAAGTCCTGAATAAGAGTACTGTACATTTTGATCAGTGCAGTACATGGAATCGGATGTTGTAATACTTTATTTTTACATTAATATTGATGTTTTTCCAATAAATATTCAATTTTACAGTATGGTACGGTACAGTACATGAGGGTACCTGTACAGTATGATACGTCATTATGGGGGAGAAATACTGTATCCACTAAATGTACAGTAAAATGTTTTTTTCTTATTACAAACACACAAATGCATCTCAGATGGAAATATGCTATACACAGCAGACAGCTTATGGTGACAGAACTTCCCTACTGTATCCCCACCCATAGTCGTGGTATATTTTAGATTGCCTAATGAGACACTCCTGCAGCATTGCCAATGATTCATGTAAAACCTGTGTGCAAACAGTATCTGTATTGAATGCAAAGTACAGTAAGAGTACAGTATACAGTATTATCAGAGCCAAACCTGACCAACATGATGCCCTAGGCTAGATTTTGGCTGATGCCCTCTTGCACAGATGCTACGTAGTTCCGCCTCTAACCCTGCACCCCTTTCCCAGCACCATCACCCATTTTGGCGCTCCTACCCCCTATAATCTAAATAAGAACAATGTGCACATTTAGTGCCAGCCCAAAACAGTGTACAGTATGTTCTTGCTGGGAAGGGGCATGGTAACACAATAATACCCGAAGATGAAATGACACAACACAGTACTGCAACTTTATTCACATTATATCATGCAGTGGTGTCTCTTATTCTCATGACATCATATCATAGTACCACATTACTCCTAACAGTAATGCCCCTTATTCACATTACACCCCACCACATTCATCTTTATTTACATTAGACCACAGGTTCTCAAACTCAGTCCTCAGGACCCCACACAGTGCAGGTTTTGCAGGTCTCACAGAATCACAAGTGAAAAAATTAGCTCCACCTACTGCATGGACCTTCTAAAATGTGTCAGTTCGTAATGAATACATCTGTGCACTTGCTGGTTTACCTGCAAAACATGCACTGTGTGGGGTCCTGAGGACCAAGTTTGAGAACCACTGCATTAGACCATGCAGTAGTGCCCTTTCCTTATGTTACACCAGAAAATATTGTAGTACACCTTATACACATACAGTACAGTAATGCCACACATTAGTAATGCATTTCATATTTAAATTTTCTGATTTAATTTCATAGAGCCGCAGTCACTCACAGAATATAGGCATGTACTGTAGCATCTCATTTTATTCTGCAGAAGCTGATTATTCCCGTTTGGCTAGTTTGCCGCCTCTGTACAGTATATCACAATAGAAAAAAGTTATAGTGTCAGTGAAAAAAGCACCTCATGACAGATACTGTACACAAGCTCATGTCTAAATACTGTATACTGTAAGCAGTGACATTAAGGGGTACAGTACTGTATATGCAATTGCAGTCGAATTCCGGAAGGAATACGGAAAAAATGGACATGGGATCCCCCATCTTTTTAGAACCAGCACCGGGCTCTGCGCCTGGTCCTGGTGCAAAAAATAAGGGGGACAAAAAAAGCGTAGGGGTTCCCCATATTTTTTGAATCAGCACTGGGCTCCACTAGCTGGACAGATAATGCACAGCCGGGGGAGACTTTTATACCGGTCCCTGCGGCCATGGAATTAAATACCCAACTAGTCACACCTGGCCGGAGTACCCTGGAGGAGTGGGGGCCACTTAAATCAAGGGGACCCCCCTCCAGCCACTCGATTATCTCTATCACCCCTGTGTATTGTAGCTAGGGGATTGTGACGCTCCTTCAGCATTGCCCCGTAGCCTGCAAAATCTGTGCTGTTATTTGCTCCATAGCTGAGTGCCTCCTAGGAGCTACTGTAGGAGTCACAGGCGGTAGCCATTTCAATTGAGTCTGCCCTGCTATAGAATTGTACAGGTATGTGTACATTACCGTACGGTGCATAGAACCTTTACAGTAGAAACTCTCCTGCAGCTTTGGCCTGCTTTACTGTATGTACTGTAAAACTTGTGTTTTGTCAGTTTGCTATGCGACCGAGCCCGGTGTAACGTACAGTACTGTAATGTGCATAGACCTCGCTTACAGTATCTCTGTGTATTTTGGCTAGGGGATTGTGACGCTCCTTCAGCATCGCCCCGTAGCCTGCACAGCTTATGCCATTTCTCATTCCATACCCAACTGCTGCATGCCACGAGGTGGGGGTTCAGGAGGTGGGGGTTCATGGGTAGTGGTCGTTTTGACAGTGTGCTATGCGATTGAGTCCGGTGTACCGTAATACTGTATGCAATCCTACAGTGGCTTATCCCTCCCCTGTGTATTTTGGCTAGGGGATTGTGACGCTCCTTCAGCATTGCCCCATAACCTGCACAAGGGTTCAGGGGCGGCGGCCATTTTGCCAGTGTGCTACAGTATGTCATCGAGTCCGGTGTACCATAATATGCATACTGTGTATTTTAGCTAGGGGATTGTGACGCTCCTTCAGCATTGCCCCATAGTCTGTACAATCTGGACTATTACTTGCTCCGTAGCCTAGGGCCTCTGTGGGGCAAGGAGTCATAGGTGGTAGCCATTTCTATTCAGTCTGCCCAGCTACAGAATTGTATGTGTACTGTGTACGGAGCATAGTACTGTACCTTAACCTGCATAGAACCTGCACATTATGGTACACCGGACTCGATCGCATAGAACCGCTCATGCAGCTACTGTATGCCCTGGTTTACAGTATGTGAATAAAAAAAATAATAAAGTGTCTGAAAAAAACTACAGTAACATGCATTCGTACTTAAGGAATCGAACCCTGGACTCTGAGTATAGGAAGCGAAACACTTCACCACTTCGCCGCAGACAAATGTATAAATCCGTTGGTTTTGATTATGCTGTAATGGCTACGGGATTAGGACGATAACATACTGTAGAAAATTCCTAATCTTGAGAGGCAATAGTGAACTTGTAACACACATCCATTTGCGACAGTGTACACTACTGGTTTTACAGTACTGTGTTTTGTCTGCGGGACTTGGACGCTCACATACAGTATTCATAAAGTATTGTAGATGGATCATATACTGTATGCTGTACTACTGTATTTGCGTCGGTGTCGTACTGTATATACAGTACTGTATTAAATAATGCAGCGTAATGAGTACAGTATTTGCTGTATGCAGCGTAATGAGACGCCTTAGTAAAGTAGTCCTTATTATGTATGTCAGTATTGTATTTTACGGGAGACCACACGCATGCGCAGTGGTGATTGTAAAAAGCGACATCTGGTGGCTGATCGCAGGTATTACACGTAAAGGTAACGCCAAACGTCAAATGTCTGTCTCCGTGCGATTAGATAGCCTCTCTGTGGCTAGGCGCGCCTCGCTACGCCACAGTACGCTGCGTATGGTCGAACGGGACAACCGCCGCGGCCACTCAAGATAAAGGTGGCTACATCTGTACATCACAATTTTTGCATCAAAAAAAAAAAAAGGAGTTCAGGAGTTATTTTTAATACATCACAATTTTTGCATCAAGTCTCTGAGTGCCGCAGTTTTTTTGCTCGTTTATATACACACATATATATATATATATATATATATATATACAGTAGATAGATAGATAGATAGATAGATAGATAGATAGATAGATAGATAGATAGACAGTATAATATATAGACCTACTGCTCTACCTAGAAATCATAGTGCTCTGAAATGAGAAGTGAATACAGATGCATCTGCAATTGTCTTTGTCCGTATCAGAATCAGTACAGTATGTCTACCCTCATGGGGTATCTCTGGCACCTGTTATTCTGCCCTCTCTCTGCCCTTGCCTATGTGGCTGTTCTCTTTTTATGCATTAAAATAATTATGTTTTTACATTAGTTTTCTGCTCAAACTGAGAATTTGTGAAAGGCCGACACACTTAACGATGCCGGAGTGCAGATGAAGTTGCGTCCAGTTCTGAAGTCTGACAGCTGCCTTTTCATATTGTACAATGCTCCTTTTCCAGCTTGCTGTGATTCACCTGCATAGAGAATGCATAAAATTAATCACTGCATGAATATAAAAGATTTTAGGTCTTTATATATTTTTTTGTGGGTAATGGCGACTGACGGTTTGAAGCTTTCATGCAAAAAGGTGCAATTAACATGACAATACTGCGCAAGAAATTCACAGTCAATTCTATTTCCCAGATGTTTTCTTTGTTTCCGGATTTAACCCGTTGATTGGCGGGAAAAAAATGAATAAATCTACTGTTTAGCAAACGTAACGTTTAACCATAAAATATTTTGTTTGGTTGGTTAATATTAAGGGGGACATGTGTTAAGCCTTAGAGAGTGATAAAGTAGAGAGAGATAAAATATCAGCCATTAAGCTCCTAACTGCCATGTTACAGGTTGTGTTTGATAAAAGACAGGCGCTGATTGGTTGATACTTTAAGGGCCGGATGTAATAGAGTGCGAGACGGCCGGAGCTTCGAAAGTCCATCCGAACTCGTATGTTTTTTTAAAGCAGCAAACTTTTACATTTTGTAAATGTTTGCTGCTTTAAAACAATGTACGAGTTCGTCCGGAATCTTGGAGCGCCGGCCGTCTCACACTCTATTACATCTGACCCTATCTCTCTGCATTTTATCATTCTCCAAGGATCTAGTGTGAAGATGATTCCACCTTCACTATGATGTTAGCTCTCAGGTCAAGTGATTTACTGTATGTTATCTAATTACTTTGACACAAAGGCCCCTTTAGTGAGACACTGGTAATTAACCAAAGCATGCTGCAAGGTAGGAGCAATGTATAACATGCAGGGCCGTTTCTACACTTTGTGGCACCCAGGCCGAAAGTTTCCACTGGCGACCCCCATCCTCTTCCTGGTAAAACAGTTGGTGCGCGTCTAAGGCGCGTGGCAAAAAATAGGGGCGTGGCTTCATAGGGGAGAGGTGTGGCCACAGTTATGCCCCCTGTAGTTATGCCCCCAGTAGTTGTGCCCCCAGTAGCTGTGCCCCCAGTAGATTTGCCCCCTGTAGCTATGCCCCCAGTAGTTGTGCCCACTGTAGTTGTTCCCCCAGTAGCTGTGCCCTATGTAGCTGTGCCCCAAGTAGTTGTGCCCACAGTAGATTTGCCCCAGTAACTGTGCTCGCTGTAGTTGTGCCCCCAGTACATTTGCCCCAGTAGTTGTGCCCCCTATTGCTGTGCCCCCAGTAGTTGTGCCCCCTGTAGCTGTGCCCCAAGTAGTTGTGCCCCATGTAGCTGTGCCCCCAGTAGTTGTGCCCCCTGTCGCTGAGCCCCCGGTAGCTGTGCCCCCAGTAGTTGTGCCCCTGTAGCTGAGCCCCCAGTAGTTGCGCCCCCTGTAGCTGTGCCCCCAGTAGTTGTGCCCCCTGTTGCTGTGCCCCCAGTACTTGTGCCCCCTAGTAGCCGCTAAACAATCAACAATACTTACCAGCCCCGCTCCTGCTCCCGAGCGCTGCTGCCGCTGCTGCTCCGTCTGGCCATCAGCTCCTCTCTATGGGAGAGATGTCATGACGTCTCTCCCATAGCAGCGCCGCACAGACACTAAAGGTCAATTATGACCTCTAGTGTCTGACGATGGAGCCGGCTGCAGTGGGCGCCCACACAGCCCACGGCATCTGCTGCAGCCAGGGATCGGGATGCGGGGTGCAGGTAGGCGGCGAGTGCCTGCGGGGTGACTGCGGCCGAGCCCACAGGCCACAGCGCCATGGGAGCATGCACTGCTTGCCCGCGCCAAGAACCGCTTCTGAACACGCTATCACCAACCCAATCTCAGGCAAACAGGGGTTGACAAAGTGAAAAAAAACAAGTTCATTAATCACTAGTTTGTATTATTATATAACACTATTAGACAGTATTATGATTATGTATTTATGTACTGCCAATTATATTATTACTGTACAGAGGAGATATTTATCACCACACACACTTACACTTACTGTATATAAATGATATATAGGAAGCAATAGTAGATGGGATAATGGGGTTCATAGTTGATTAGGGTTGGGAACACGGGCTACACAGCGAAAGTTGCCTACGGAGGCAAACATTTTAAATACAGGCCAAGTGATCACCATTTGAAACATGCACTGTCTATTCCCTATTGGATCTCCATAAAGGGGGGATTCTTAAAAACTTGGATAGAGATAATATACCAACCAATCAGCTTCTGTCATTTTATTGGCTGTATTTGAAAAATGACAGTTAGGTTACAGGTGCTGATTGGTCTCTCTTTACTTTTTCTTTCCAAGCTTTGATCAATCTCCCCCCACAGTGATTTACAAGTACAACATGCTGTGTCTGCTTGTCTGACTACGGACAGGATGTATTATGTATGCCTACCTCCCCAACATCCGGAGGCATGAATACGGGACCCCACCACCAAAAAGGGGGCATGGCCTACTGAAAAGGGGGCATGGCTTTGCGTGAATGATGTGATTGCGAGTCATGCCTCCCATTTTCGTCACAGTAGGGGCACGGGCAGCGCTCTGTGAGCTGCTGCCCATACCCACAGGCTCTCTGATTCACTGGAATAGACACTGTGCACATGCGTATCGCATATACTATGTGATATATCCAACCCTCTTTCGCATGCATGCTAGTGTTCAATAATCCCAGTATGCATGACTACCTATCTCCTGGGACAGCTATTCCAATAACAGTAATCCCTAAGGGATGAGAGGACTTCCAGGTTTATAACCCAGGTGTCCTTTTGTTTATGCATGACCATTGGTCTGTGAATCGGCTATTGTTGGGGGACAGAGAGGGATATTTCTGATCCCTCTCTGGGGGCTTCTTACAAAAATAATCCATATCCTACGCCATTGTTGCAGAAACTCAGGAAAGTGAGCACAGACCCATAGAATTTCATGAGGACTGCTGTGCCACAAGACCACTGAGGACCCTATTTAATACATATGGCGATTTGTATGTATTAGGGCAAGCCTCAGAAAATGGCAATTTCCTGAGGTTTAATCACATTATTACCTTTGATACATCCCACCCTGTGTTTGATTAAGAACGTGTTCTATGGTCAAGTTCTCTAGGGTTTTTTTTTTTACACCTAAAGTGTGACTGGAGTAGATTTTAAACAAGAAAGTAGAATTTCCACTTTCACCAGTGGTTTAATTTTGTATCTGAAGCCTGACTAAAATGGTCTCGGCAGGGTGCTCACTCATACAGCATGCTTCTGACAGGGATACATTTAAGATGCATTGGAAATGATGAGCTAACCTTTCAAAGCAGATCCTGCTTGCATGTATAAATAACGCTGGAGTCAGCCTAGGAAAGTAAATCTAGGAGAGAAGGAGCTGGGAGACAGCTGCCACATCTTTAATACAGTTATGTATCCACCAAACACCTGATATGAGGGTAACTATCTATTTATCATGCTTTAGGTGTAGCCATACACTTCTAAAAAAAACAAAAAACTTGGATTCCTCAATACTCTACCAGAATTCTGATTTACATTGTATGTGGTAGTTGCAGTGTTTTAGAGAGAAAATAGATAAAAAGGAGATGAACTGTATCATTCATTGATTGAATTTGACACATTTCATACAATTTTTAGGCAGAATTTATCATGCACAGCTTAATTGCCTGGTCAGACATACAGTACATGCTATATAGCTTTTGGTGCCTGGGATACGTTTATGGATCAATGGGTCGACATGGATTAGGTCGGCAGTCGATAGGTTAACCACTTATGATCGACATGGGAAAAAGACTGACACATTAAAATGGTCGACATCTTTTCCTTATGTCGAAGATGTCCATGTCAAACAAAAGTGGTTGACCTATGGACTGTTGACATAATCTATGTCGATCTACCATCCGAATACCTGGGATACAAGGTGAAATGACTCCTTTAAGAGTTCAGGAAACTGACACTGGAATTTAAAATACAGTACAATGTCTTCAGCAAGTCTTTCCATGTCATTTCTCTCAATGGGGTAGATGTACTAAGCCAGGAGAAGTGATAAAGCAGTGATAAAGCAGAGATACGTGGAAGGTGATAACGCACCAGCCAATCAGCTCCTAACTGTCATTTTTCAAACCCATAATGATTGTCTGGTGCGTTATCACCTTCCACTTATCACTGCTTTATCACTTCTCTAGGCTTAATACATCTGCACCAAATATTTGGCTGTGCCACGTTGGGGCATACCAATTCAGTCAGCCTCTAATGTATATATACAGTACATGCACAATTTGTGAATGAAACGCGTAGGTACAGTCTTTCTTACATCTCTTGGCTTTCTTTGGGGTATACATCATTCTTGTTACCAGGACACAGACAAGAAAGAGTGAAGATAAACAGCACCACTTTACCACTCTCCAGTGAGCTGGAGCTCCAGATAGCCTTGTCTCAATTTCACATTGTAAGGATTTTTAATTCATCATCATTATACTGTAGTTTATTTCTAGACATATATTGCAGTCATGCAACCAAAATAATATAATTAGAACAACATATAAATAAGGAGAAATGGAAACAATAGTACTGGCAGCATGGCGGTACATTAGTTTGCATTGTTGCCTCAGTTTCATTCCTGACCAGTGTTCTATATATGTTGAGTTTGTATGTTCTCCCAATGTTTGCATGCCTTTCTACAGGTGCCCCAGTTCCCTTCCACGCACTAAAATGCCAGTGGTGGGGAGAGGAGGAGATGGAGCAAGATGAGGGAGCTTTTTAGGAAAGGGTGGGTAGGAAAGCAAGAAAAGTATTAGTATTGATAAACAAGTAGTTCCTTAAAGTAAATGAATCTCAGAAATCAATATTTATTTGCAGATTTTTTTTGTGTAAAAATAACTGAAATCACCGCTTGCATAAGTATTTAAAACCTAAAGACTTGTGCTTGGTATAACTACCTTTTGCTGCATTAACAGCTTAGACTGTTGAGGTACATACAGTAAGTATCTACCAGGTTTGCATACTGTTTGAAACAGTTTTTTGCTCACCTTTGCTGGTAGAGTTTCTCCAGGTTGTTCAGGTTGGTTGGATGATGCTTGTGTACTGCAATTTTCAAATAGTGTCAAAGATTGCCAACTTGATTAAGATCTGGACTTTGATGTCCATTGTAGAACAGTCAACCATGCCAGTGTTGTTTGACCTTATGTTTGGGGTTGTTGTCCTGCCAAACGGTGGGTATCTCTCTGTATTTTGCACAATCCATCTATCCTTCAATTGTAACAAGATGCCCAGTTCACCTTTGTGAAAAAGCATCCCCACAACATGATACCATCACACCCATTCTTCACTGTTGAGATGGTGTTTACTAAGTAGCATTTTGAATTGTGTCTAAAGAGCTCAGTTTTTGACTCATCTGACCACAAACCCTTATCTCACATTTAGTTTTGTCACTCTGTTATTTTCTGCCAAACTCCAGTTATGCTTTGATGTGATTTTTCTTTAGTGTTGGCTGCTTTCTAGTTATCTTTCCATACAGGTCATTTGTACGCAGATCTCTTCATATAGTTGACTGGTGCACCTTCACACCAGTCTCAGCCACTGAACCCTGTAGCTCCTGTAAAGTGATAGTAGGCCTCTCTATGGCGCCCTTAACAAGTCTCCTTTTTGCTCGGATGCTGAGTTTTGAGGGACTGCCTTGTCTAAGCAGTGTCTGAGTGGTGCAATGCAGCTTCCATTTCCTCACAATTGATCCAACAATGCTCACTGAGATGTCCATGCACTTGGATACTGTCTTGTTTATGTCCATAACTTTACCTTTAATATTCGAATAATACTCTTAGTTCTTCATTTTCTTAGTTTTTTTTGCAAATTCACAGTATGACCAAAAGCTATTTGAATTAGCGAGTATATTATCCACAATTGCTGACATTTTTCATTGATTCACAGGTATACAGTAGGCCATAGGTTCTCAAATTCGGTCCTCATGCCCCCACACAGTGCATGTTTTGCAGGTCACCCAGCAGGTGCACAGGTGTATTAATTACTCACTGACATATTTTAAAAGGTCTACAGGTGGAGCTAATTATTTCACTTGTGATTCTGTGAGGAGACCTGCAAAACTTGCATTGTGTGGGGTCCTGAGGACCGAGCTTGAGAACCTGTGCAGTAGGCTAATTGAAAGCCAATTGTTAGTGCAATAACTTTCATCTGTGTAAACTTGAAGCTTCCACAGCAAGGGCGTTGTATACTTATGCAAACAGCATTTTATAGTCTTTATTAAATAGAAGATTGAAGACAAATACTGAATTATGAGTTTGAATGGTTACTTTAAGAGCCCACTGGTTCACAATGAAAATACTGTCTGGAACAGTTGGGTTGTCATTTGTAATAAATCAACTGTTGACTTTTTAGGTGGTTACAATTGGATATACAATTGGATATAGTCTGATGAATTTTGTATACTATTTTTAAGTAGAACAACCTGAATCAAATAAGAATACAATTTAAAACTAAAATTCTTTTTTTTTTGGAATTGATAAGATGTATTAAATAATTATATGTGTCAGTTAGCAATGCCTCTATGTGCGAGCAGGAAATTATACTTGACTAGAAACTCTCTCACTACACCCTTCTCTTCACTCTGCCCATGTAAACATCTGCTCAACTGAAAACATTGCTATCATGCATGGAGTATCCATCAGAATGTATGTATTTTGCTATATAAACTACCTCAATTGCTGCTTGGGGCCATTGATGTCACAGCAGCTTAAATTACTGCATTCTCAGTTGTTCTGTCCTATTTCAGATCACATTAGGATCCTTTCTTGAAAAAATGATAAGCATTCAGCTGTCTGTTTACTTTTGGCAATACTTCAAATGGATTTTTACTTTTATGATTTATTTTTAAAAAATTGTGAAAGTGATCCAGTCATCTAGATAGAAGACATTTTTTGAGGAAAACAATTCTGAAAATACAGTCTAACAATTTACTAGGACCCATTACATCACTTATTGACTCATGCCTCAGTTACATTATTAGTTACTAGTTAATTGATAAGTTGAATATAGGTTTGCATCAACAATAGTGACAAGTTCATACAGTATTAAACGGCTCCTCTGTCAACCCAAAACTATAGCCTTCTACGGAAGTGTGTTTTGCTTCACTACTGCATACCTCCCAACATGACCCTCTCCAGGAGGGACAGAACGTTCTGTTTCTGGAGTTTTCCACTAATTTCTGAATGCCGGCACCTGTTTTGAACAGGTTACTGGATAAGAAAGGTGTTTTCAGTACAGGTGATGGTAATCATAAATTAAGAGGAAAGTCCAGGAGCAGAGAATCCTGTCCCTCCTGTATAGGGTCATGTTGGGAGGTATGCTACTGCACCGTGCTTCACCATTTTCTCAAATGAACATTTTCACGGCTATGTTTTCAAAATAGCTTTTTTTGCTGCTTCTTTACCATTATTTGGTTTCATAATAATTTCAAAATCTTACTTAATGAAAAAGCAAATGCTTCTTACAAATTGAATCAGGGTTTAACATACAATACAAATACCATCTGATAATGAGAGCAGCTGGAGATGATTTGGTGGATTTAAGAACACCTGAAATATTTGGCTGCATCACAGTTGAGGAACAGAGATCCAAGTTTTCTGAAACACAGACACACGTTTCAGCTCACTTGCTTGATGTTGTTTTGAGCATAACTTTTATTTAACTTTACAGTAACATAACTGAGCACTACTAATAAATGTTAGCTATTTATTTATCTTAATTTATATTTTTAAGAGAGAGTATGGTGGCAAAGAAAGGACGGCCAAAACCAGCCAAATCCACAATACACAATAAAAACCAACAACATGCATTACAGGCGGATACCGCCGAAGGTTCATGACTCAATGAATATCACCACCAACTTGACTACCAACCTATTTGGGTGAGGACACTGTCCCCCGTTTGGGTGGTACAGCCAACTACCAGTCAACGAAGGGAGTGCACCCAAACTAAATTTATTGCACCCGGACTGGTGAGCTGACGTTCTTTCCTGCCACAAAATTGCCAACGATCAATCACAAACCAACAAAACTACAAGGGAGGGAGGGAGGGTGGGAAGACTGGAAACAGAGAGGCTTTGGCCCACAGCACCAAGCCCTTAAATAAAGCCCAACACAGAAACACCCCTTGCCACACCATAGGCAGGCTAAGTCATGTGATATCCCTGCCACACCATAGGCAGGCTAATTCATGTGATGTTCCTGCCACACGATAGTCAGGCTAAGTCATGTGATGTCCCTACCACACCATAGGCAGTCTAAGCCATGTGGTGTACCTGCCACACCATAGGCAGGCTAAGTCATGTGAGGTCCCTGCCACACCATAGGCAGGCTAAGTCATGTGATGTCCCTGCCACACCATAGGCAGGCTAAGTCATGTGATGTCCCTGCCACACCATAGGCAGGCTAATTCATTGATGTCCATGCCACAGCAAAGACAGGCTAAGTCATGTGATAATCCTTCATGCCAGCCTCCATTCTAGAGCTTTAAACTACCTCATTTCTTATAGCAATTATTTGGTTTGTCTTATCATAAACAACAAGGGGCACGTGGCTGGGTGTCCTCCCCCCCTGAATCTGTCACTACTGACAGCTATTTACTGTATAGAAGCATGTTAAGAGGAGGATTCGGACAGCAGGAGGGGTAAATTATGAATTTTTGATGTATTTCCCTGAATGGGTTGGTAGGGGCCCCTGTGCATTGCTTTACCCAGGCCATGCTGTTAAGATAGCCCTGCTCCCATATACAGAGAGATCTGGCTGTCAGAGGCAGGTACTATATTAGGAGGGGGCAAAGGATTTGCGTAGCACATATAAGTCCAGAAGTAGAAACGCTTTGTAAATGTTTCTTAAGTTGTTTTGCTGCTTTGTGCACTCACACACTATCTCCGCCTTCTCTTATGAAGTATATTGTATTAAATGTTTCTACTTATGTTAAGGAATTATATGCAAATGAATAGATTTGTAATTGTATCCAATAACAAGACACAGACATATTATACAGAACCTTTGATTCAATTTAGTTTAGAGCCCAACCACATTTGCGTTTAAAAAGGGATAGCTTTTCAGCTATTCAGACTCCCAAGGGCCCTTATTAAGAATCTATTTTGTTCTGCAATTAGAGGCTCTTATTGTGAAACACTGGCTGGTATTAAGAGTTGCACTGTAATATGGATTTGTATAATAAGCTGATTTACTTGGCAGTTGCCAAAGATCATAAATAGCGAGAGGGAAGCAGGTTTCATATGGCGTTCTGTATTTAATGTCTTGTTATAGATTAACACCTTCACTACGGTATGATTCTCTCCGTTTTTTGGGGGGTTGTAAATGCAAGAAACATGTGTCCCCTATTATTCCCTTCTGCCTCTTTTCTTCATTTTTCTATGGATTCAAAGAGCAGGATGTTCACAGTTGTAAAATGATCACGCAGGCGGGGTCATCATAATGTATAGGCACACTGGGAAGATGGCCAGGGCCCCACAATTCTTCGAGCAGGGGCAGGCTGGACCACAGGGCATTTGCCTCCCAGCCTGATGCCTCTACACCTTCTTACCTTCTACACCCAATCAGAGTAGCCAAGTGGAAATTTCTACCTGCCACCCAGACTGCAGCAAAATACCAAACGACTATCTACTTGCTGATTTGTGGATGGCTGGAGATATCAATCAACAGAATGCAGTATTGTCTACCTACCTCAGCCTGCAACCAGACAGCGAATGGCTGTCAGCTTGCTGATTGGTGGATGGTTGGAGATATCCATAAACAGAGTGCAGTATTATCTACCTGCCTGCAGCCAGACAGTGAATGGCTGTCAGCTTGCGGATTGGTGCATAGTTGGAGCTATCCAGCAATCAGAGTGCTGACAGCCATTCATTGAGAGACAGACAGCAGGAGTGATGTTTTTATTTTTATTATTTCTTTAACTTTATTCCCATGAATGGGTGGTTAGGGGCCCCAGTGCATTTATTTGCCAAGGGCCTTCACTGCTTTTGATGGCCCTGTATGCAAGTGAAAGCTGTGTTTTATAAAGGACAGGCAAAACATACCATTAAATCAAAAACAACCTAAATATGATTTTAACTATCTTGTTTCTCCTGAATCTCCATTAATCCCACAATAAATGTGGTCATGTGCATTCACTGTACATACAATACATGTAATGAGCATTTTTTGCTTGGTTGAGGACACGCTTGTGTTCTTGAAAGTACAGTCAGGCAGTGGCATCCCCAGGTGTGGTGACATCTGGTGTGGGAGTAGAGAGTGTTCTCTCGAGAGGAGTGTGTCCTTCTGCCCACTAAGCCCATCCCAGGTGTGGCATTGCCGGGATAGGTCATTAGGTCGACAGCACTTAGGTCGACAGTCATTAGGTCGACCATTATTGGTCGACATGCATTAGGCCGACATAGTCAATAAGTCGACATGTACTAGGTCGACATGGAAAAGGTCGACATGAGTTTTTCACATTTTTTTCATTTCTTCAAACTTTTTCATACTTTACGATCCATGTGGACTACAATTGGTAACGGTAACCTGTGCCGAGCGCAGCGAGGTACCTTGCCCAATGCGAGGGGATACGGTGCACTAATTGGGGTTTCCCATCACTTTACAAAGAAAATGACACCAAAAACAGTCAAAAAACTCATGGCTTCCTTTTTCCATGTCGACCTAGTACATGTAGACCTATTGACCAAGTCGACATATTGACCATGTCGACCTACTGCATGTCGACCAATAGTGGCTGACTTAATGACTGTCGACCTAAATGTGGTCGACCTAATGACCCGTACCCAGCGTGGCCCCTCTGTGCTGCCGGGCCTTCCCACTACAACTTCTCCGGTGGCATCAGAGCTGCCTTCCTCCTCTGTGGCTCCCCACAGAGCTCAGCTATTTTGGTATCATCACCTGAGATGGTGTTACCTGTTACCTTGTTTAGGTTTCAGTAATCTGACCGCTGGCTTGTTCCTGATTATAATTTGGGATTTTGGCTGCCACTGTTTTTTAAGACCTACTCTAATTCTGTGTGCAGGGTCTGATTCAACGAATCTGACGGTTCTGTCTCAGAGTTCCGCTCATTACGGTACAGGCATCATGCTTCTTTTTGCTTGCACCTCTAAGCTGACATAAGCAAGATTTCCCTGGTCAGAAATTCTGGTCTGCAATAAGATTTTGGAAGTTTCCACTCCCCCCATCCCCACCTAACCGCCCATCTGCCTAATAGTCAATGCTTATTGTGCAGGTCGTAACAACACCTGAGGTCACAAATGTCATGTCCTGTGTCGGACTGGGGCATGTAGGGCCCACCGGGTAAATGCAGTGGTAGGGGCCCATGATAGGGGTGTGGCCAGTCTGCAAAGGGGGGTGTGGACTGCCACCTCATTGGTTTGACTAACCATTAGAGAGTGCAATGTCTGGGCCCCTTCATAAATATATACAGTAAATTCAGCTGCTGCATGCATGATAATGTACCAGATAAATAACAGATCAATAACAGCAAATACACCATAGTCCAGTATAAGGTAACATAGGTATAATGTAGAATTCAAGTGCACAGTCTGGAACCTGCTCCTTAGAGCAGAAGGTGGGCCCCCAGGCAATAGGGCCCACCAGTGGTTTCCCCTGTACCCCTGTGGGCCAGTCCAAGCCTGGTCATGACAAATCCCCTAGGCGTGTGTGACATCTGGGTGTGAAACGATTATTTCTAACAAAACCCCTTGGTCTGAATAAAACAGTCTAATACTATCCAAAATATATCTCACACTCACTATAAAGCAATGATTACTGCTACTAGAGATGAGCGGGTTCGGTTTCTCTGAATCCGAACCCGCCCGAACTTCATGGTTTTTTTCACGGGTCCGAGCAGACTCGGATCCTCCCGCCTTGCTCGGTTAACCCGAGCGCGCCCGAACGTCATCATGACGCTGTCGGATTCTCGCGAGACTCGGATTCTATATAAGGAGCCGCGCGTCGCCGCCATTTTCACACGTGCATTGAGATTGATAGTGAGAGGACGTGGCTGGCGTCCTCTCCATTTAGATTATAAGAGAGAGAGATTTACTGGAGCTTAGGACTAGGAGGAGTACTGTAGAAGTGTAGAGAGTGCAGAGAGTTTACTAGTGAGTGACCACCAGACAGTGCAGTTTATTTAATATATCCGTTCTCTGCCTGAAAAAAGCGATACACACAGTGACTCAGTCACATACCATATCTGTGTGCACTGCTCAGGCTCAGCCCAGTGTGCTGCATCATCTATATATATTATATATCTGTCTGACTGCTCAGCTCACACAGCTTATAATTGTGGGGGAGACTGGGGAGCACTGCAGTGCCAGTTATAGGTTATAGCAGGAGCCAGGAGTACATAATATTATATAGTGAGTGACCACCAGACAGTGCAGTTTATTTAATATATCCGTTCTCTGCCTGAAAAAAGCGATACACACAGTGACTCAGTCACATACCATATCTGTGTGCACTGCTCAGGCTCAGCCCAGTGTGCTGCATCATCTATATATATTATATATCTGTCTGACTGCTCAGCTCACACAGCTTATAATTGTGGGGGAGACTGGGGAGCACTGCAGTGCCAGTTATAGGTTATAGCAGGAGCCAGGAGTACATAATATTATATTAAAATTAAACAGTGCACACTTTTGCTGCAGGAGTGCCACTGCCAGTGTGACTGACCAGTGACCTGACCACACTGACCACCAGTATAGTTAGTAGTATACTTATATTGTGATTGCCTGAAAAAGTTAAACACTCGTCGTGTGACTTCACTTGTGTGTTGTTTTTTTTTTTATTCTATAAAAATAAAACTCATTCTGCTGACAGACAGTGTCCAGCAGGTCCGTCATTATATAATATATAATATATACCTGTCCGGCTGCAGTAGTGATATATATATATTTTTTATATCATTTATCATCCAGTCGCAGCAGACACAGTACGGTAGTTCACGGCTGTGGCTACCTCTGTGTCTGCACTCGGCAGGCAGTCCGTCCATAATTGTATACCACCTAACCGTGGTTTTTTTTTCTTCTTTATACATACATACTATTACGACATCTCTTTATCAACCAGTCTATATTAGCAGCAGACACAGTACAGTACGGTAGTTCACGGCTGTGGCTACCTCTGTGTCTGCACTCGGCAGGCAGTCCGTCCATAATTGTATACCACCTAACCGTGGTTTTTTTTTCTTTCTTCTTTATACATACATAGTTACATAGACATCTCTTTATCAACCAGTCTATATTAGCAGCAGACACAGTACAGTACGGTAGTTCACGGCTGTGGCTACCTCTGTGTCTGCACTCGGCAGGCAGTCCGTCCATAATTGTATACCACCTAACCGTGGTTTTTTTTTCTTTCTTCTTTATACATACATAGTTACATAGACATCTCTTTATCAACCAGTCTATATTAGCAGCAGACACAGTACAGTACGGTAGTTCACGGCTGTGGCTACCTCTGTGTCTGCACTCGGCAGGCAGTCCGTCCATAATTGTATACCACCTAACCGTGGTTTTTTTTTCTTTCTTCTTTATACATACATACTACTACGACATCTCTTTATCAACCAGTCTATATTATTAGCAGCAGACACAGTACAGTACGGTAGTTCACGGCTGTGGCTACCTCTGTGTCTGCACTCGGCAGGCAGTCCGTCCATAATTGTATACCACCTAACCGTGGTTTTTTTTTTCTTTCTTCTTTATACATACATAGTTACATAGACATCTCTTTATCAACCAGTCTATATTAGCAGCAGACACAGTACAGTACGGTAGTTCACGGCTGTGGCTACCTCTGTGTCTGCACTCGGCAGGCAGTCCATAATTGTATACTAGTATCCATCTCCATTGTTTACCTGAGGTGCCTTTTAGTTGTGCCTATTAAAATATGGAGAACAAAAATGTTGAGGTTCCAAAATTAGGGAAAGATCAAGATCCACTTCCACCTCGTGCTGAAGCTGCTGCCACTAGTCATGGCCGAGACGATGAAATGCCAGCAACGTCGTCTGCCAAGGCCGATGCCCAATGTCATAGTACAGAGCATGTCAAATCCAAAACACCAAATATCAGAAAAAAAAGGACTCCAAAACCTAAAATAAAATTGTCGGAGGAGAAGCGTAAACTTGCCAATATGCCATTTACGACACGGAGTGGCAAGGAACGGCTGAGGCCCTGGCCTATGTTCATGGCTAGTGGTTCAGCTTCACATGAGGATGGAAGCACTCAGCCTCTCGCTAGAAAAATGAAAAGACTCAAGCTGGCAAAAGCAGCACAGCAAAGAACTGTGCATTCTTCGAAATCCCAAATCCACAAGGAGAGTCCAATTGTGTCGGTTGCGATGCCTGACCTTCCCAACACTGGACGTGAAGAGCATGCGCCTTCCACCATTTGCACGCCCCCTGCAAGTGCTGGAAGGAGCACCCGCAGTCCAGTTCCTGATAGTCAGATTGAAGATGTCAGTGTTGAAGTACACCAGGATGAGGAGGATATGGGTGTTGCTGGCGCTGGGGAGGAAATTGACAAGGAGGATTCTGATGGTGAGGTGGTTTGTTTAAGTCAGGCACCCGGGGAGACACCTGTTGTCCGTGGGAGGAATATGGCCGTTGACATGCCAGGTGAAAATACCAAAAAAATCAGCTCTTCGGTGTGGAGGTATTTCACCAGAAATGCGGACAACAGGTGTCAAGCCGTGTGTTCCCTTTGTCAAGCTGTAATAAGTAGGGGTAAGGACGTTAACCACCTCGGAACATCCTCCCTTATACGTCACCTGCAGCGCATTCATAATAAGTCAGTGACAAGTTCAAAAACTTTGGGTGACAGCGGAAGCAGTCCACTGACCAGTAAATCCCTTCCTCTTGTAACCAAGCTCACGCAAACCACCCCACCAACTCCCTCAGTGTCAATTTTCTCCTTCCCCAGGAATGCCAATAGTCCTGCAGGCCATGTCACTGGCAATTCTGACGATTCCTCTCCTGCCTGGGATTCCTCCGATGCATCCTTGCGTGTAACGCCTACTGCTGCTGGCGCTGCTGTTGTTGCTGCTGGGAGTCGATGGTCATCCCAGAGGGGAAGTCGTAAGCCCACTTGTACTACTTCCAGTAAGCAATTGACTGTTCAACAGTCCTTTGCGAGGAAGATGAAATATCACAGCAGTCATCCTGCTGCAAAGCGGATAACTGAGGCCTTGACAACTATGTTGGTGTTAGACGTGCGTCCGGTATCCGCCGTTAGTTCACAGGGAACTAGACAATTTATTGAGGCAGTGTGCCCCCGTTACCAAATACCATCTAGGTTCCACTTCTCTAGGCAGGCGATACCGAGAATGTACACGGACGTCAGAAAAAGACTCACCAGTGTCCTAAAAAATGCAGTTGTACCCAATGTCCACTTAACCATGGACATGTGGACAAGTGGAGCAGGGCAGGGTCAGGACTATATGACTGTGACAGCCCACTGGGTAGATGTATGGACTCCCGCCGCAAGAACAGCAGCGGCGGCACCAGTAGCAGCATCTCGCAAACGCCAACTCTTTCCTAGGCAGGCTACGCTTTGTATCACCGCTTTCCAGAATACGCACACAGCTGAAAACCTCTTACGGCAACTGAGGAAGATCATCGCGGAATGGCTTACCCCAATTGGACTCTCCTGTGGATTTGTGGCATCGGACAACGCCAGCAATATTGTGTGTGCATTAAATATGGGCAAATTCCAGCACGTCCCATGTTTTGCACATACCTTGAATTTGGTGGTGCAGAATTTTTTAAAAAACGACAGGGGCGTGCAAGAGATGCTGTCGGTGGCCAGAAGAATTGCGGGACACTTTCGGCGTACAGGCACCACGTACAGAAGACTGGAGCACCACCAAAAACTACTGAACCTGCCCTGCCATCATCTGAAGCAAGAAGTGGTAACGAGGTGGAATTCAACCCTCTATATGCTTCAGAGGTTGGAGGAGCAGCAAAAGGCCATTCAAGCCTATACAATTGAGCACGATATAGAAGGTGGAATGCACCTGTCTCAAGCGCAGTGGAGAATGATTTCAACGTTGTGCAAGGTTCTGATGCCCTTTGAACTTGCCACACGTGAAGTCAGTTCAGACACTGCCAGCCTGAGTCAGGTCATTCCCCTCATCAGGCTTTTGCAGAAGAAGCTGGAGACATTGAAGGAGGAGCTAACACGGAGCGATTCCGCTAGGCATGTGGGACTTGTGGATGGAGCCCTTAATTCGCTTAACAAGGATTCACGGGTGGTCAATCTGTTGAAATCAGAGCACTACATTTTGGCCACCGTGCTCGATCCTAGATTTAAAGCCTACCTTGGATCTCTCTTTCCGGCAGACACAAGTCTGCTGGGGTTGAAAGACCTGCTGGTGACAAAATTGTCAAGTCAAGCGGAACGCGACCTGTCAACATCTCCTCCTTCACATTCTCCCGCAACTGGGGGTGCGAGGAAAAGGCTCAGAATTCCGAGCCCACCCGCTGGCGGTGATGCAGGGCAGTCTGGAGCGACTGCTGATGCTGACATCTGGTCCGGACTGAAGGACCTGACAACGATTACGGACATGTCGTCTACTGTCACTGCATATGATTCTCTCAATATTGATAGAATGGTGGAGGATTATATGAGTGACCGCATCCAAGTAGGCACGTCACACAGTCCGTACTTATACTGGCAGGAAAAAGAGGCAATTTGGAGGCCCTTGCACAAACTGGCTTTATTCTACCTAAGTTGCCCTCCCACAAGTGTGTACTCCGAAAGAGTGTTTAGTGCCGCCGCTCACCTTGTCAGCAATCGGCGTACGAGGTTACATCCAGAAAATGTGGAGAAGATGATGTTCATTAAAATTAATTATAATCAATTCCTCCGCGGAGACATTGACCAGCAGCAATTGCCTCCACAAAGTACACAGGGAGCTGAGATGGTGGATTCCAGTGGGGACGAATTGATAATCTGTGAGGAGGGGGATGTACACGGTGATATATCGGAGGGTGATGATGAGGTGGACATCTTGCCTCTGTAGAGCCAGTTTGTGCAAGGAGAGATTAATTGCTTCTTTTTTGGGGGGGGTCCAAACCAACCCGTCATATCAGTCACAGTCGTGTGGCAGACCCTGTCACTGAAATGATGGGTTGGTTAAAGTGTGCATGTCCTGTTTTGTTTATACAACATAAGGGTGGGTGGGAGGGCCCAAGGACAATTCCATCTTGCACCTCTTTTTTCTTTTCTTTTTCTTTGCATCATGTGCTGATTGGGGAGGGTTTTTTGGAAGGGACATCCTGCGTGACACTGCAGTGCCACTCCTAAATGGGCCCGGTGTTTGTGTCGGCCACTAGGGTCGCTAATCTTACTCACACAGTCAGCTACCTCATTGCGCCTCTTTTTTTCTTTGCGTCATGTGCTGTTTGGGGAGGGTTTTTTGGAAGGGACATCCTGCGTGACACTGCAGTGCCACTCCTAGATGGGCCCGGTGTTTGTGTCGGCCACTAGGGTCGCTAATCTTACTCACACAGCTACCTCATTGCGCCTCTTTTTTTCTTTGCGTCATGTGCTGTTTGGGGAGGGTTTTTTGGAAGGGACATCCTGCGTGACACTGCAGTGCCACTCCTAGATGGGCCCGGTGTTTGTGTCGGCCACTAGGGTCGCTAATCTTACTCACACAGCTACCTCATTGCGCCTCTTTTTTCTTTGCGTCATGTGCTGTTTGGGGAGGGTTTTTTGGAAGGGCCATCCTGCGTGACACTGCAGTGCCACTCCTAGATGGGCCCGGTGTTTGTGTCGGCCACTAGGGTCGCTAATCTTACTCACACAGCTACCTCATTGCGCCTCTTTTTTTCTTTGCGTCATGTGCTGTTTGGGGAGGGTTTTTTGGAAGGGACATCCTGCGTGACACTGCAGTGCCACTCCTAGATGGGCCCGGTGTTTGTGTCGGCAACTAGGGTCGCTTATCTTACTCACACAGCGACCTCGGTGCAAATTTTAGGACTAAAAATAATATTGTGAGGTGTGAGGTATTCAGAATAGACTGAAAATGAGTGTAAATTATGGTTTTTGAGGTTAATAATACTTTGGGATCAAAATGACCCCCAAATTCTATGATTTAAGCTGTTTTTTAGTGTTTTTTGAAAAAAACACCCGAATCCAAAACACACCCGAATCCGACAAAAAAAATTCGGTGAGGTTTTGCCAAAACGCGTTCGAACCCAAAACACGGCCGCGGAACCGAACCCAAAACCAAAACACAAAACCCGAAAAATTTCAGGCGCTCATCTCTAACTGCTACTACTAAAACAGAAATCAAGAGCTGACAATCTTAATTTACTCCAAACTGCAATCACAACCAAATTAATTAGATATACTGTAAAGTAAATAATTACCCATATGATTTTTAAAATATTTTTGCATATATGTTTTTATACCCAAAACAATCATAAATTGATCAAAGTGTAATAAATTTGTTTGTGGCCCCAGATTTGAAGCTGACACATTACTTACATTTTCAACTAATATGTTCCCTTCTTGTTTCCCTTTTTATTTAGATTGCAAGCTCATTGGTAATCACTCTTATTCCTATAGCTTCATGAATACGTAAGTAGTGAAGCCTTGTCTTTGCTTTAATGAGCTGTATGAATTACTTACCTTGTACAGTGCTTTGGAAGATGATGGAATTCGGTAAACAAATAAAATTAAAACATAAAAAGGAGTCAGTGGCCGATTTTACCTAGGGGCTGCAGCCCCCACCGCCCATTACAATCTGCCACCCAGAGGCGTCACTTACTTGACATATACACTGGCGTAAAGCCACTCCCTGCCTTTCGGGCAGCCCTACCCTACTTCTATGTGCTGCAATCCCTATAAGCTGGTGTTTTGTGCATGCATGGTGCCACCAACGCTTGTGCGCATGCGGCAGTCTTGGTGCTTACCTGAGCCATTGCACAGGTGCCGGACCCAGCTGACCTGGGGCTGTCTCCTTCAATCCTAATTTCCAGACTCATGCTCTACTAGCGGCAGCCCCCCTCATACAAGCATGTAGGAGCTTCTGCTGATAAGGATAATTGAAATAAAGTGTAACATTCCATATTGATAGTTACCCTAAAGATTCTCCGCAATCCAGAGCCGGACCTTTAAATAGTAAAGATGGCAAGTTCTGTAGACTTTGCTCCTTCAATACCAGATCCTTGCACATAATATGTCTATTTTGCTGACTGTGTCTCTGTCACACTTCTACTAGATTGTAAGCTTGCGAGCAGGGCCTTCCTACCTCTGTCTGTCTGTCTTTGCCCAGTTTTCTTCTATAATTGTTGTTCTAATTGTAAAGCGCAACGGAATATGCTGCGCTATATAAGAAACTGCTAATAAATAAATAATATACAAAACACATGGCTTTTGAGATTGTACCATTAGAGCTTTAATTAAATGTCTGAGGTCGTAGCTGGCTGTTTTCATTTGGAAACGTATGAAAGTGAATATATTATTTGGAGGATCAGACTGCCTCAAAAACAACACACAACCTCACACACATAAAAGAAGTAAAATATGATCCTCCATCTCTGAAGTGCTTTGAATTTAGGCCATCTGGAAGGGTTTTCAGCTGGAAGGACGCTTCCATGGAATCTACAAACAGTGGGAGGTCTAATCTGTCTCAAGTAATTAATTGGTTATCAAGTTCTGTTCATTCCACAAATGTTTTGTGCTTTACCAAGTTCTTTAGGAACTTTTCACTCCTCCTATGTACTTTTTCTTCTGCAGATACTCAAGTACAAGTTCAACCACAGTCCCAGGTTTCAAATCCGTAATAAAGGAATTTTTCGTACCCTTTTTTTTCACTGGACTGGTCAAACGTACAAAACTACTTATCTTGATTTTGTTGTGCATACACTGTACAATTATGGGTCCCATCAGCCGATAATCAGTTGATCGAAGCAATAATTGAGCAGTATATTGCCTCGATGAATCAATAATTATCATTCTGTCGGACACGCAAAATTGTCCAGCATGTCCGATAGATCCGATTATTGGTCAGCCAGCTCTGGCGCTTCCATCTGCCTGATATTTTACCTGTCTAGAGGGGCATGATGGGGAAATGTTTCATCCCTGGGAGAGAAACGCAGATATTGGGCCATACTCTGTGAAATATTTCACAGTGTATGCTCATGATACAGTGGGGCAGATGTATTAAGCCTGGAGAAGTGATAACGCAGTGATAAGTGCAAGGTGATAATGCACCAGCCAATCATCTCCAATATGTAAATAGACATTTAGGAGCTGACTGGCTGGTGGGTTATCACCTTGCACTTATCACTGCTTTATCACTTCTCCAGGCTTAATACATCTGCCCTAAAATCTGATGGGTTTCAGCTTGTCAGATAACGTCTCTCAGTCTAAAGGCCCGTACACACTGGCCGATATATCGGCCGTTTTCATGAACGGCCGATATATCGCCGGTCTGTCGGCCAGTGTGAAGTTCACAGACGGAGTTCACAGACGTATCGCGTCGGCTGACCGCCCGTACACATGCTGCGGCGGCTGGTGGTGATTGACAGCTGAACTGGGCGGGCGTGTGTACACGCCCGCCCAGTTCATGATGTCAATCCCCGACGGATCGGGCAGTGTGTATGCTCAACACACTGCCCGATCCGTCCATAGATATATCTGCCGATCAATTGATCGTCAGATATATCTTCCAGTGTGTACCCACCTTTATACTTTATCTGATAGTGTATGCTCAGCATCACTATATTGGAGGTTTTCTCTGCCTCATTCTGCATAAAATAAATGTGTTTTTCTCTGTTATAGACATGGCATGCTGGGATATGTAGTTGAACACTAGGTATAAATAAAAATGTGGGGGTTTTCCCAGGTTTTAATTAGGTAAATTATCAGTGCACCTTAACAAACAAAAAGTTACAGTTTCTAAAAGAAGCCGACCAGTTAAGGTTGCTGAATGTTACATTAAGGACAAATAGACATTCATTCTAATTAATTATGTTTTAGATTAAAAGGAAGATGCAAATTTACAAAATTAAATTGAGATGCTGCTCTTCTTGTGAATCAGCTCATAAATGGATGATAGGATCTGACTTTAATTAGTTCATGGTTAAAATCTAATTAAGCTATGTTTTTATTATGTCCCCAGGAATATATTCTTCACAACGTTATTGCATTGGACATTTTGTGTCTTTTACAAAAATATACCTACATACATATTGTGAGCATACCAGGTTTATGTATGCGTTATTATGTGTGAGTTATTATGTATGAGTTATTATGTGTGAGTTATTATGTTTGAGTTATACTCACCTACTGTGGTTTGCCGCCTTGAGAAAGGTAACGGTTATAGCTCTGCAGTTCCTTATGAGTCTCTCGGATTGCAGGTAGAACACAATAATGAAGGTACAATGGGCCTAATTCAGACCTGATCGCTAGGTAGCAATTTTTGCTGTCCTGCGATCAGATAGTCGCCGCCTACAGGGGGAGTGTATTTGTGCTGTGCAAGTGTGCAAACGCATGTGTAGCAGAGCTGCACAAACTGATTTTGTATAGTGTCTGTGCATCCCAGGACTTACTCAGCCGATGCGATCACTTGAGCCTGTCCAGGACCAGAACTGACATCAGACACACTCCCTGAAAATGCTTGGACAAGCCTGCGTTTTCCAGACACTCCCAGAAAACGGTCAGTTGCCACCCGCAAATGCCCTCTACCTGTCAATCTCCTTGCGATCACCTGTGCGATCGCTTTTTTTGCATGATTCCGACGCTATGCACTGATGCCTGGTGCAGTCATCCGATGTGCCTGCGCATTGTGGTGCATATGCATGCACAGTTCAGAGCTGATCGCAGGCTGTGAGAAAACGCAGCCTAGCGATCAGGTCTGAATTACCCCCAATGATACCTTAAGCACACACTACAGTCATTTAAAAACAGTATATAAAAATATATATACAGGGGGTAATTCCAAGTTGATCGCAGCAGGAATTCTGTTAGCAATTGGGCAAAACCATATGCACTGCAGGGGAGGCAGATATAACATGTGCAGAGAGAGTTAGATTTGGGTGTGGTGTGTTCAATCTGCAATCTAAATTGCAGTGTAAAAATGAAGCAGCCAGTATTTACCATGCACAGAAATAAAATAACCCACCCAAATCTAACTCTCTCTGCATATGTTATATCTGCCCCCCTGCAGTGCACATGGTTTTGCCCAACTGCTAAAAAATTTCCTGCTGCGATCAACTTGGAATTACCCCCACAATACATAAAGAGATACTAATGGTAATAGCCAGGCTCTGAGAGACAGTGTCTTTTGGTGTCGCTTTTTCCGTCAAGTGACGGTAGGGTCGGATTGGCCCACAGGGGAACAAGGGAAACCACCGGTGGGCCCCACTGCCTGTGGGCCCACCCTTTCCTTAGGGATCAGGTTCCAGATTGTGCACTTGAATTATATATTATACATAGGTTACATTATACTGCACAGGACTATAGTATAATTCCTACAGTGCATTGCTGTTATTAATCTGGTACATTATCATGCATGCACTAGCAGTATTTACTATATATTATGCACTCACCAATGGTTAGCTAGGCCTCTAAACATGAGCCCCTACCACTGCATTCCCCCGGTGGGCCCTTCATGCCCCAGTCCGACACTGAGTGACCGAGAACCCCAATTAGTGCACCTCGTCCCCTTGCATGGCTCGCTTTGCTCGTCATGCTCTCACAGATTACCGTTCCCAATCGTAGTCCTCGTGGATCGTAAAGTATGGAAAAATAGCATTTTAATTAGCTACCGGTAAATCCTTTTCTCGTAGTCCGTAGAGGATACTGGGGTTCCATTTAGTACCATGGGGTATAGATGGGTCCACTAGGAGCCATGGGCACTTTAAGAATTTGATAGTGTGGGCTGGCTCCTCCCTCTATGCCCCTCCTACCATACTCAGTCTAGGAAACTGTGCCCGAGGAGACGGACATACTTTGAGAGAAGGATATAAAAGGATAGTGGTGAGCTTCCGAACCAGCACACACAAACAAGAGGAAAGCTATGCTAACCCAACTTTAAACAGGAACAGTAACGGCTGAACCAACAATACTTAACAAAGTAACAGTGCAGGAAGAACGAAGCACCGGGCGGGCGTCCAGTATCCTCTACAGACTAGGAGAAAAGGATTTACCGGTAGGTAATTAAAATCCTATTTTCTCTTACGTCCTAGAGGATACTGGGGATCCATTTAGTGCCATGGGGATGTACAAAGCTCCCACACCGGGCGGGAGAGTGCTGAGGTTCCTGCAGAACTGATTGACCAAACTGAAGGTCCTCAGAGGCCAAAATATCAAACTTGTAGAACTTAGCAAACGTGTTCGAACCAGACCAAGTATCCGCTTGGCAGAGCTGTAAAGCTGAGACACCCTGTGCAGCCGCCCAGGAAGAACCCACTGGCCTAGTAGAGTGGGCCTGTACAGATTTTGGAACCGGCAAACCTGCCGTGGAATAAGCATGCTGGATAGTGAGCCTGATCCAGCATACAATAGACTGCTTTGAAGCAGAACACCCAATTTTATTGGGATCATGAAGAAGAAACAGCGATTCCGACTCTCTGAGATGAGCTGTTCGCTTTACATACACCTTCAAAGCCCTCACAACATCCAAAGACTTTGAAGTAGCAGAGGTGTCAGTGACAACCGGAACCACAATAGGTTGGTTGATGTGAAACGCAGACAACACTTTAGGAAGAAATTGCTAACGAGGTCTGAGTTCAGCTCTGTCCTCATGTAAAATTAAATAAGGGCTTTTGTGAGACAAAGCCCCCAGCTCCGACACACGTCTTGCTGAAGCCAAGGCCAACAGTGTGACGGTTTTCCATGTAAGATATTTTACGTCAACCTCCTGTAACAGTTTTAACCAGTCCGATTGGAGGAACTGCAGCACCAAATTGAGATCCCAAGGTGCTGTGGGAGGTACAAAAGGAGGTTGGATGTGCAGAACACATTTCAAGAACATCTGGACCTCAGGAAGAGAAGCCAATTGTTTTTGAAAGAAAATGGATAAGGCCAAAATCTGGACTTTTATGGAGCCAGACGTAGGACCACATCCACACCTGCCTGCAGAAAAAGCAGGAAACGTCCCAGATGAAATTCCACTGCAGAATATTTTCTGCTCTCACACCAAGAGACATATTTCTTCCAAATACGATGGTAATTTTTAGACATTACCTCATTCCTGGCTTGGATCATAGTCAGCATAACCTTGTTAGGGATCCCTCTTCTGGCTAGAATCAGCCACTCAACTTCCATGCCGTCAAACGTAGCCACAGTAAGTTTAGATAGACGAATGGGCCCTGTTACAGAAGATCATTGCGAAGAGGTAGAGGCCACGGATCTTTGAGGAGCATCTCCAGAAGGTCCACGTACCTGGCCCTTTTTGGCCAGTTCGGAGCAATGAGTATTGCTTGAACCTTTTACCTTTTTATTTTTTTTTAGTATTCTTGGGATCAGAGGAAGTGGAGGAAACATGTACACCATCTAATGGAGTCGTCAGAGCGTCTACCGCCACTGCCTGTGGGTCTCTCAACCTGGAACAATACCGCTTGAGCTTTTTGTTGAGATGAGAGTCCATAATGTAGATTTGTGGATATCCCGATCGACGTGTGAAGAAACTGAACACTTCCGGGTGAAGTCCCACTCCCCCGGGTGCAAGTCATGTCTGCTGAGGAAGTCTGCTTCCCAGTTGTCTACTCCCGCAATGAAGACCGCTGACAACACCACAGCATTTTTTTTCTGGCCAGAGAATTCTTGCCACCTCTGACATTGCTGCTCTGCTTTTCATTCAGCCCTGTCGGTTTATGTACGTCACTGACGTCACATTGTCCGACTGGACCTTAATGGCCCAAACTTGAAGAAGATATGAGGCCTGCAGAAGGGCATTGTATATGGCTCTGAGTTCCAGAATGTTAATTGAAAGGATGACTTCCTGACTTGACCATCTTCCTTGAAACTGCACCCCCTGGGTGACTGCTCCCCAACCTCTGTGGCTTGCATCTGTGGTTAACAGAATCCAGTTCTGAATTCCGAACCTCTGACCCTTGATGAGGTGAGAAGTTTGTAGCCACCACAGAAGGGAGATCCTGGCTTTTGGTGACAGACGGATCCTCTGGTGCATGTGAAGATGCGATCCGGACCATTTGTCCAACAGATGGAGCTGGAAGGGTCTTGCGTGAAACCTTCCGTATTGAAGCGCCCCGTAACAGGCCACCACTTTCCCCAGAAGGCGAATGCATAGATGCATTGATATCTGGGTTGGCTTCAGGACATCCCGAACCATCGACTGGATTACCAATGCCTTTTCCAATGGAAGGAACACCTTCTGCGACTCTGTGTCCAGTATCATTCCCAGGAATGGAAGCCTCCGTGTTGGCTCTAAGTGAGATTTCGGAAGGTTCAGAATCCACCCATGATCCTGGAGAAGTTTGGTTGAGAGACCAATGCTGTCCAGCAACCTCTCCCTGGACGGCGCCTTTATCAGAAGATCATCCAGGTACGGAATTATATTCACTCCCTGTTTGCGGAGTAGAAACATCATCTCCGCCATCACTTTGGTGAACACCCTCGGTGCCGTGGAGAGACCAAATGGCAGGGCCTGGAACTGATAGTGACAGTCTTGCAGTGCAAGCCGTAGATAATCTCTCAGAGACTCCATCTTGAACTTAAACACTCTTAAGAACGGGTTCAAGGACTTGAGGTTCAGAATCGGCCATACCGAAACCTTCCGGTTTTGTTACTACAAACAAGTTGGAATAGTACCCCTTGTTTCTCTGACGTCCTAGTGGATGCTGGGAACTCCGTAAGGACCATGGGGAATAGACGGGCTCCGCAGGAGACTGGGCACTCTATAAGAAAGATTTGGTACTATCTGGTGTGCACTGGCTCCTCCCTCTATGCCCCTCCTCCAGACCTCAGTTAGATTTCTGTGCCCGGCCCGAGCTGGTTGCACACTAGGAGCTCTCCTGAGCTTCTAGAAAGAAAGTTTAAATTAGGTTTTTTATTTTACAGTGAGACCTGCTGGCAACAGGCTCACTGCATCGAGGGACTAAGGGGAGAAGAAGCGAACCTACCTGCTTGCAGCTAGCTTGGGCTTCTTAGGCTACTGGACACCATTAGCTCCAGAGGGATCGACCGCAGGACCCGTTCTTGGTGTTCGTTCCCGGAGCCGCGCCGCCGTCCCCCTTACAGAGCCAGAAGCATGAAGATGGTCCGGAAAATCGGCGGCAGAAGACTTCAGTCTTCACCAAGGTAGCGCACAGCACTGCAGCTGTGCGCCATTGCTCCTCATACACACTTCACACTCCGGTTACTGAGGGTGCAGGGCGCTGGGGGGGGGCGCCCTGAGCAGCAATAAAAACACCTTGGCTGGCAAAATAACCACAATATATAGCCCCAGAGGCTATATATGTGGTAATTACCCCTGCCAGAATACAGAAAAAAGCGGGAGAAAAGTCAGCCGAAAAAGGGGCGGAGCCATCTCTCTCAGCACACTGGCGCCATTTTCCCCTCACAGTTCCGCTGGAAGGAAGCTCCCTGACTCTCCCCTGCAGTCTACACTACAGAAAGGGTAAAAAAGAGAGGGGGGCACTAAATTTAGGCGCAGTTTAATACAATAAGCAGCTATAAAGGGTCATAATTCAGTTAGTCCCTGCATTATTATAGCGCTCTGGTGTGTGCTGGCATACTCTCTCTCTGTCTCCCCAAAGGGCTTTTGTGGGGTCCTGTCTCCTTTAAGAGCATTCCCTGTGTGTGTGCGGTGTGTCGGTACGGCTGTGTCGACATGTTTGATGAGGAGACCTATGTGGAGGCGGAGCAGATGCCTATAAATGTGTTGTCACCCCCTGCGGGGCAGACACCTGAGTGGATGGACTTATGGAAGGAATTACGTGCAAGTGTCGACTCCTTACATAAAAAATTTGACGACATGCCAAATGCGGGACAGCCGGCTTCTCAGCTCGTGCCTGCCCAGACGATTCAAAGGCCGTCAGGGGCCCTGAAACGACCACTACCTCAGATGGCAGACACAGATGTCGACACGGATACTGATGCCAGTGTCGACGACGATGAGTCAAATTTAATGTCCACTAGGGCCATTTGTGGCATGATTGAGGCAATGAAAGAGGTATTACACCTTTCTGATATAAACCCAGGTACCTCAAAAAAGGGTATTATGTTTGGGGAGAAAAAACTACCAATAGTTTTTCCCCCATCTGAGGAATTGAATGATGTGTGTGAAGAAGCGTGGGCTTTTCCCGATAAAAAATTGGTGATTTCAAAAAAATTACTAATGGCGTTCCCTTTCTCGCCAGAGGATAGGTCACGTTGGGAAACTCCCCCTAAGGTGGATAAAGCGCTCACACGTTTGTCTAAAAAGGTGGCACTACCGTCTCCGGATACGGCCGCCCTAAAGGAACCTGCTGATAGAAAGCAGGAGGCTATCCTAAAGTCTATATATACACACACTGGTGTTATACTGAGACCAGCTATTGCTTCAGCCTGGATGTGCAGTGCTGCTGCTGCTTGGTCAGATTCCCTGTCGGAAAATATTGACACCCTAGACAGGGACACTATAGTGCTAACCATAGAGCATATAAAAGACTCAGTCTTATACATGAGAGATGCACAGAGGGAGATCTGCCGGCTGGCATCTAGAATAAGTGCATTGTCCATTTCTGCTAGGAGAGGCTTATGGACTCGGCAGTGGACAGGAGATGCAGATTCTAAAAGGCACATGGAAGTTTTGCCTTATAAGGGTGAGGAGTTATTCGGGGACGGTCTCTCAGACCTTGTTTCCACAGCAACAGCTGGGAAGTCTGCATTTTTGCCCCATGTCCCCTCACAGCCTAAGAAAGCACCGTATTACCAAGAACAGTCCTTTCGACCCCAGAAAAACAGGCGGGGAAAAGTAGAGATGAGCGGGTTCGGTTTCTCTGAATCCGAACCCGCCAGAACTTCATGTTTTTTTTCACGAGTCCGAGCGACTCGGATCTTCCCGCCTTGCTCGGTTAACCCGAGCGCGCCCGAACGTCATCATGACGCTGTCGGATTCTCGCGAGGCTCGGATTCTATCGCGAGACTCGGATTCTATATAAGGAGCCGCGCGTCGCCGCCATTTTCACACGTGCATTGAGATTGATAGGGAGAGGACGTGGCTGGCGTCCTCTCCGTTTAGACACTTGATTTACTAATTTTGGGGAGCATTAGGAGTACTCAGTAGTGTACAGTGCAGAGTTTTGCTGATAGTGACCAGTGACCACCACTTTTATTTATAATCCGTTCTCTGCCTGAAAAAAGCGATACACAGCACACAGTGACTCAGTCACATACATACCATATCTGTGTGCACTGCTCAGGCTCAGGCCAGTGTGCTGCATCATCTATATATATTATATATCTGTCTGACTGCTCAGCTCACACAGCTTATAATTGTGGGGGAGACTGGGGAGCACTACTGCAGTGCCAGTTATAGGTTATAGCAGGAGCCAGGAGTACATAATATTATATTAAAATTAAACAGTGCACACTTTTGCTGCAGGAGTGCCACTGCCAGTGTGACTAGTGACCAGTGACCTGACCACCAGTATATAATATTAGTAGTATACTATCTCTTTATCAACCAGTCTATATTAGCAGCAGACACAGTACAGTGCGGTAGTTCACGGCTGTGGCTACCTCTGTGTCGGCACTCGGCAGCCCGTCCATAATTGTATATACCAGTGACCTAACCGTGGTTTTTTTTTCTTTCTTTATACATACATACTAGTTACGAGTATACTATCTCTTTATCAACCAGTCTATATATTAGCAGCAGACACAGTACAGTGCGGTAGTTCACGGCTGTGGCTACCTCTGTGTCGGCACTCGGCAGCCCGTCCATAATTGTATATACCACCTAACCGTGGTTTTTTTTTCTTTCTTTATACATACATACTAGTTACGAGTATACTATCTCTTTATCAACCAGTCTATATATTAGCAGCAGACACAGTACAGTGCGGTAGTTCACGGCTGTGGCTACCTCTGTGTCGGCACTCCGCAGCCCGTCCATAATTGTATATACCAGTGACCTAACCGTGGTTTTTTTTTCTTTCTTTATACATACATACTAGTTACGAGTATACTATCTCTTTATCAACCAGTCTATATATTAGCAGCAGATACAGTACAGTGCGGTAGTTCACGGCTGTGGCTACCTCTGTGTCGGCACTCGGCAGCCCGTCCATAATTGTATATACCACCTAACCGTGGTTTTTTTTTTCTTTCTTTATACATACATACTAGTTACGAGTATACTATCTCTTTATCAACCAGTCTATATATTAGCAGCAGACACAGTACAGTGCGGTAGTTCACGGCTGTGGCTACCTCTGTGTCGGCACTCGGCAGCCCGTCCATAATTGTATATACCACCTAACCGTGGTTTTTTTTTCTTTCTTTATACATACATACTAGTTACGAGTATACTATCTCTTTTTCTTTGCGTCATGTGCTGTTTGGGGAGGGTTTTTTGGAAGGGACATCCTACGTGACACTGCAGTGCC